>NW_023601322.1:49335217-49768739 GCF_014898055.3 Talpa occidentalis | reverse complement strand
GCATACATGTGCACACATACATACACACAAGCATATGAAAATATTAAGTTCAACTATGACCTATGATTTTAAGGACTTTGACCATAAATTCTGATACCCTGAGGCACGGAAATAACTACAATGACAGTTAAAGAGGGATTACCATTATTTGTACTTGATAAAAAATAAAATAGTATTAACATCTCTTTTTCCCAACCTAAACACAATTACTTGCCTGGAGAACAACTGTTTACCAGCTCCTACTTTTACTGGTATGTCTGCTAGTCTATTCAAATAAGCTTCTAAATATCTGTTTTTAGAGTATGCGCCCAAAATCGTAGTGACAAGAATTACATCAACTTTATAATAACGTTATTTGTAACACTCATTAAGTACTGAACTTTTTTTGAAATAGAGAATTTTTGTCCATGATTTTTTAAGTGATTTGTAGTTCCACTCTAATTTTAAACAGTTGAAATTTCAATTCTATCCACTTCATATAATGGTGGATGTTCACAGCACATGTTCACAGTACTACATATATACTAGGTTAACTATATTAATGTAACCAGTAACATTAGCAGACTCCTTTATCTCTTAGCTCCCTAAAACAAACCTTCTGCTTCTCCTGTTTGAACACACTGAGTCCCCTGGGCTCATTCTTCATATTATAACTGGCAGGTGTTGCAACTGTGTTGTTCATGCTGTTCAATGAAGTGAGAACCGGAACAATCCCTGGTGGAGTTATACCCTGAGATGGCATGGGAAACATATTCTCAGATTCACACCAAATTCTGATTTTTCCTGCATGGTACTGGGATTGACTAAAACAGAAATCACTGAACTCTAAAACATTCATATTCTATTCTATAAAAATGCATTATGCATAAGAAATACCAATAGGTAATAGCTATGTCAAAGCAAAAAGTACAACTTTCAGAACTATTTTTCTATTATTTCCCAAATAAAGTTTGCTATAATAAACTTGTATTGCATTCACTCAATGTATTAAACCTTATTTATGTTAGCCTTGGTTTATCCTAAAACAAATAACTTCTAACCTTGGGGTTCTTGATTTGTGATTAAAACTTGTTAATATCTGAAAAATGAGTGCTTCATATTTTCCTAACTTTGATAACACTCAATCTCAACAATTAAAACAAATTTTTATCACCTTAAGATTAAAAAAAAGCAATGATTTTAAAACTCTTATCTCAACAACAGCCAACACACACACACACAAATACACACTCCCTCAAGACCAACAAACTTAAAAAGCACATGTAACATTCTAACATATTATTTCCATAGTGTCTCTTCCTATCATCTCAAATATGCTTTAATACAGAAAAAAATATTACATAAAAAGATTGGAATAGACTCTTAACATTTACTGAGATCCAAATGATTATATGTGACTACAAAAACCCCACCTTAAAAACGCAGTTTTCCCAATCTGTTCTTTGTTTCAACATAAAATACGTATTTAATCAGAAATCATCTCTATAGGTAAGACCTCTGAAATTTCCTATTCTCGGCAGCCCTTTAGTCTTCATTAAGATAAATCAGTACGCTTTCCCAGACAATGTCATCAACAGATGTTAAATGAAGACATAAACAAAATGTAATATATATAAGGAAATTTGGAAAATGTCAAGCAGAGTTGAAGGCTTCAAAATAAACAAAAATAAATTACTAAACACAAAGAACTGAATAGGTGATAAAACATCACAAATTAGTAAAATTGTATTGAATCCTAAAAAAAAACAATGCCACTAAGGATGTTAGATTTCATAATACAGAGTGGACTGTGTACAATGAATAAAGCTAACTACAGAGTAAATGTAATTCTGAGAGGGCTGTATATTGAATGGGAAGTTGTCACCAACAACTTACTAAAATAACTGAACATTGCTTGAATTAACATGGTTTTTACAACATAATAAGCCAAAAAAAAAAAAAGGATCAAAATATCAAGGATTCACTATACAGCCAACATTACTAAAAACTAAACTAACTGAACAGTACACTTTGTACCCTGGTGCTTTTTAAAATATACATTACGAACATAGTTTTCATAACATTTTTGTTTATCTTTCCATTTAGAAATACAATCCTTGAACAAAAGATTGCCATTTTTTAATCAGTTTTTATTTTACTTGAATAAGGGGTTATCATTTTTAATCAGTTTGTCAAAATCAAGAAGGATTCTAGCTTCATATTGCAGTTTATCAATATAGCTGAGGTACTAGAAAACTTTACCTAGAAGTAACAGATTCAATAATGCTCTAATTATTGAACAGACAAGTCTCATGCTAAACTGTAGATAAACAAAAAGAGAATGTTAAGTGATTTTGTAGGTTTATGTATAAATACTGTCAAAGATACTATTGGTTAAGCAGTTTTGGCAACTATTTTATAGACAATATGAAATAAAAATGGCATAATACAATTATCAGTAGGGCCTTATAATCACATGAATGAAGTATTATATTTTCTATCATTCAGTTACTGAAATTTCACATTTTCTATAAGGATGACATATAACATTAAATCGATAATGTATCAGAAAAATCAACTCAAAAAGAACCAGGTTTGTGCCAAGATGCACTGAATTTAAATACATTTCTTAAAAATGCAGATTTCTTAATTTGGAGAATTAAGCATTTGGAGACACCACAAGAATGAGTTTAAAGTGGTACTATCAGTAATTCAAAAGTGTATTTTACAGAATACCAGCTATTCTATAAGGAATTAATTAAAGAGCTGCTGGGTTAAACATTCTCTTTATACATAACCTTTAATATGCAAATACGCAGCATGCTTATTTATTGGGAGACAACAATATTTGTAGTATTTTTCCAAACCCACTTGATCATAGGACCTTTTCAATTCGTTACACTTTGGGAAACAGTACCTTACAGAAACAAGTGTATTTCAGCTCTTCTTTTTGAATGTACATTAATCAAGGCAACCTCTATCTAGATTGTATATAAGATACAATTTTAATTTTTGGCACATTTTAATTATATAAATATCAAAGAAATATACTGAAATATTAAGTCTCGCTGTATGTCTAAAACTTGAAATGTCAATTCCAAACAATTAAAAATATGGACAAGAATCATAATGGCTAACCTAGCAAGACATACAAGTTGATATATGGAACAGTACTTCACCTGGCTCAGAGTAACTGAACCAGGGTCAACATGAGATTTTTACATGTTTTGAGTCATCCAAATTTTTCAAGAACAAATTCCAACCATAAAATGCAATCACCACCACAAGAAATAGGTTAGCCATCATCTTATGTGTTCCTGACATGTTATTATTAAAATTTTACCATGAAAAACAAGTCTCCATTCTAATCTCGAGGATGGTTTGACAGAAATTCTGACAAAATTAAACATCGCTGTCTTTTCCCAGTGCCCAGATTGTGGTCTGAAAAATACAATCTCCCAATGAAAGAACCCAGGGCCTCTTAAAGAAATGGCTGATTTCAGGTCTGGGCCTAGAAAAATCTCACTATATTAGTCATCAAGAAAATTAAGGTAAAAAGATTCAGGAACCAACATGAAGAGGATCTTACCAGTCAATTTGGGCACCAATAAAGATTTTTTTTTTTTTATAGAGGCATGTTTTATTTATTTGTTTGTTTGTTTGTTTTGTTTATACATGCACTGGGTACAGTCAGAAGCGCGGGAGAGTGAGAGAATTCACCAGAGCCAGAGCGGGGAGCAGAGCAAGCAGAAGGACCGAAGTACACTGCTGAGGGGAGCAGCGGGCGGCAGGAGAGGTCTGCGCGCCATGTGGGACCCTCCTCCGGTGGCCGGGGAGCAGCCGGGGATCGAACCGGCGCCGCTGAGGCCGCGGGCAGCTTCGCAACCCAGCGCTCAACCGCTGCGCCACCGGGGAGGCCCACCAATAAAGATTCTAACTACAAGGAGATAAAATATAAAAATGTCTAAATCTATAAATTTATAACAATGCAGAGAATAGGGAAGAGGAAAGGGAGGTTTGTGACCAATTCTTTTTTTGAAAGTCTTATATATAACTTAAAAAAGAAAGATGTGTGCATTAATCATGGCTTTATCAACTTTACCACTTAATGAATAACCAAGTATTAGATGAGCATCAGATTCTCTCTACACATGCATTCTAACAAATATAATGAAGAAGGAATAACAGAACATCACCATTATGCAATTTTACTGACATTTTGGATTAGATAATTCTTTGTTGTAAGGACTGTCTTACGTATTGTAGGAAGCTGAACAACATCCCTAACCTCTACGTATCACCTCTCCCCGCTAACTGTGACACCCTTTAAAAATGGCTCCACACTGACAAACGTCCTCTGGTAGAGAATCACTCATCTAGATTCTGTACAATAATAGCCGCCAACATCACTAAAATAAAAAGCCCCAACCAGGCGGTATATATCTCCTTGAGAGATATCACCTACAAAGCAGTTCTACCTCTCCCTCATGAGCAAAAATAAATGTAAATTTAATCAAGCCTCTAGATTCAATTACAGGAATAGCAAAGACAGTGAAAAGTAAAATGACACCACAGGGGCAATCAGCAAAATCCATTCTGTGGTGAAAAGGCTATATAGGACAAACCCAATTTCCTTAATAAATGATTTGTAAAGACAAAAACAGAGAGTGACTAAGATTAAGAGATTTAAGAAAGAGCTCATCTAATTAGTAGTTTATTGGGGCCTTATTTTGATCTCTATCCCAAACTGTTTAAAAAAAAAAGAGGGGGGGGGGAATTGTTGCTAATGGCATTTGTGAAATAAATAAATCTTTAACAAAAAATAAAGAAACTGAATGCTAGAAACTTGGGTTACTAATAATACCAAATTGATAGTATTAATGATACATATACTATGCATTTAAAGGCTTAATTGTAGCATTGATATTAAACTCCCCCCCCTTTTAAAATCTTTATATCTTTGAACCACGTTTTATACTAAAATAATTATAAATAAAACATTATGTCTAAAATTTGCCTGAAAACAGTCTGTGAGATAGGAAGTGGTGGGGTTTAGATGAAATAAGATTAACTATAAAGTAGTAATTGTTTTTAATATTTTATTTTATACAATTCTTACATCATTTTTCATTTTTGTACAATGTATGTATTTTCATTTTGGTTATACTCCCCATTCAATTGCACCCCCCCCCTTATTTTGACCCTAATCCTTCCTCTGCCCGCCCCACCCCCCGCCCCGTGTCCATAGTGTGTCTCTGGTTTATAGTTACTTGTTGATTTTTATTTTTACTTTGTTAAAGCTTATCCTGGGTTCACTTCACTGTCTACTTTTCTCTAAGCATTTGAAGGTTTTCAAAATAAAATGTTTTAAAATGATCATTATCTTTAGCAAATATCCCCTATAATTTAATTGTAATTACACCACAAGTCCAAGTAGTTTAATTAGTGGACATACATTCTGCAGCTAGTTGACCCAGGCTCAGATTCAGATATTCTCTAGAGTACTTGGAAAAAATTAAACAGACTTGTGTTACTAATAATATCCGCTCTGAAAGGGTTCCAGGGTCAGACTACTTCTGCGTGGTGAAGGACTCTGGGAACTCCATTCTGCACCTGTTCAAGCACTAACAGATCCAAAACTACTTCTTGGGTTACTACTGGCTATACCTATATGTGGACATGCCTGCTACTCTCCTCTATGAGGTGGTAAAATGACTAGGCTCAACTGTCATAGCCATATCATTTCCATCAATTACTGGTTTCCAAAGCAGAGAGCTATTCTTAATCAGCAATATCAAATAATGTGTTCCAGCCCTTTTCAGATGTAATCTCATATTGCCTACCATTCAGAGCCTATCAGAAGTCCAGAGGAAAATCAGTTCTGTGTCTATTAAATAACTATAAAAATGACCAAAAAACTCTTAAATGAGGAAATATCCCAATGTGGTCTTTAAAATAAGTCTACCCGGGCCTCCCCGGTGGCACAGCAGTTGAGCGCTGGGTTGCGAAGCTGCCCGCGGCCTCTGCAGTGCCGGTTCGATCCCCGGCTGCTCCCCGGCCACCGGAGGAGGGTCCCACATGGCGCGCAGACCTCTCCTGCCGCCCGCTGCTCCCCTCAGCAGTGTACTTCGGTCCTTCTGCCTGCTCTGCTCCCCGCTCTGGCTCTGGTGAATTCTCTCACCCTCCCACGCTTCTGACTGTACCCAGTGCATGTATAAACAAACAAACAAATAAATAAATAAATAAAAACATGCCTCTATTAAAAAAAAAAAAAATTAAAAAAAAAATAAAATAAGTCTACCCTATTCCACTAAATTCCATTTCTGGGAAACTATCCAAAGGAAATGAAAAATATTATCCATGTTGTCACAAACGGTAGGAGTTCCTTTTTTATGGATAATGTTCACAGCACCATTATCTGCAATAGCCAACACATGAAAACAATCTAAATATCTACAGACAGATAATGGATAAAGAAATCAGTATATATACACAATGGAATCATAAAAAAAAAAAGAAAATCCCACCATTTGTAACAATATGGGGACCTTGGGGATATTACGGCAGGTGAAATAGGTCAGAGAAAGAGACAAAAACTATACTATCTTACTTATAAGCAGAACTTAAGGGGGGGGAACAATTTTACAGAAGAAAAAGATCAGATTTATGATTGGGAGAGGCAGGGGGTGGGAGCTAAAGATGGTCAAAAGGCACAAACTTCCAGTTATAAAATAAATAAATACTGCGGATACAGCGTAAAACACTGCTGTATGGTACATCTGAAAGTTGTTAAGAGCATAGGTACTATGACTTCTCATTACAAGAGGAAAAATTGTTTTTCTTTTTTGTTATCTACATGAGATAATGGGTGTTAAACTTATTGTTGGTAATCATTTCACATGTATGTAAGTCAAATCAGTATGTGTATACCTTAAACTTACACAGTGCCAAACCTCAATTATATCTTAATAAAACTGAAAATAAGTCAACCTAGACAATGTGCTGTAATGTTTTCTTCATTTCAATAGTAAGAGCTATGCAAGTTATTAGCTTCGTAGCAATCAAGGAAAGAGACTCCAAATGGGAAACATAAATATACCATGGAACCTTCACTATCCAGTAATAATATACGCATTCACATTTTTTTTGTTTTAGGCAAATATTTCAAAATTCACTTAAAATGGCATTAAAAATACAATAAATTATTTGGTTAACACCTAATTACCATTTAGAAAATTTTTTATCAGCTTATCCTTAAAGAATAATACAATAATACAATTCAGCATGCACTGAATCTGCAGGTTTACTTTTACAACAGAGGAAATAGCCTTTAGATCAAGGTAACAATCACATCAAATTGTACCAAATAATTTTAATTATCCGTATTATTTTACACATTAAAATAACCCCCCCCAAAAAAAACCCTACTTACAATCCATAAAAGAAGATTCAAATTTTCATTTCAGAAGGGGAAGAGGGAAAGTAACCAAACCTATTCTATACATTCATGTACACTACTTCTTACACTATACACATATATTCCTCGGTCTCCCAAATTGTATTTGACTTACACTAATCAAAAACCAACATAAAAATTACTAAGGAATAGGGCCTCCCCTGGTGGCGCAGCGGTTGAGCGCTGGGTTGCGAGGCTGCCCGCAGCCTCTGCAGCACCAGTTCGATCCCCGGCCACCGGTGAGGGTCCCACAAAAAAAAAAAAAAAAAAATTACTAAGGAATAAACTCAGATGGATTTTAACCAAAATCAATATTGAGTACAACACCTGGGAACAGATAAATCTGAAATAAACTGCTTGTACATGTAAATTCAATCTTGTATCTTCAGACCACTAATATGTAATTACTGAAAAGCAGTTTGTCTGCTGTTTGACCATATTTATATATACACCTCATTCTTTAAAAAAGAGCTTGAATTGGGTTTAGATGACAAAAAAATTGGTAAAATTAAATGATTCTTCTCCATGCTGCTTGTAGCTATAATTATTTTTATTCTTCAACCAACAAATATTATAAAATGAAAAGAGCATACATATGAAATTTTTTTAAAACTTAAATGAGCACAGAATCTTATAAAGAAGAATAGTGTATCACACACCCACAAAGGACAAAAACAGAAGCAAAATGAACCTCAAAGAATCTGAGAACTTAACGGCTTCCAAGTTTTTTACATTTTCTACTTACCAATTTATCATTTTCATTAGGCATTTCAAACACACATCTCAATTTAGAATCCATTAATTCATCAGGTTTTGCCTCTTTCCACTGCAAGCAAACAAAACCAAACATGAGACAAAGGAGGGATGATCATGACCAAAATAAGGGACAACCTAAAAGGCTAGCAAAATTACTTAGAGTAGTGTTGAAAGCTATGGCTCAGCACAGGCACATTGCTGCACTCACTCTTCAGTATGCAAGGATTATATGGAAAAGTCAGAGAATTTTTTATAAAATCCTAAGAGATACTATCACTATCCACTAACATGTCTGAAGATTACAGGACTTTCTTTTAGGTAGAAGCATTTCTACATTATTTCTAAGAAAAGTCAAAATTATCTGTAATGAATTTATTTTTATTTTAAAAATTAGATTCCTCAATTAAGAACTAAACAAAAACACAGTTTAAACAACATTTCCAAAAATAAATACTATTCAACTTCTATACTTACCACAGCTTCCATATCGGAAGTGTTTGGTGGAGCAAAAATTGTCTGTACCATAAACTTGTGTTTACTCTTTTCATTGGGATCATAGTCAAAAGGCTGTAGCATTACTAAATAAGAAGAAAGGACAACAGGTTACACTGTCTTCTTTATTTGTTGCTTATTATTTCTATTATTCATTCACTATTATGCAAAATTAAAGAAAATCACAAAAGGTTTAAGAAATCATACCATGGATTATATTAAGGACCTACAATAAACTTTATGGTTTCCAATACTTTTTAAGTTGTCTGCCTTTCTGATTGCTAAGAAAGTAAACAAATGGCTATCAAAAAGTAAATTTAACTTCATGATTGTCTCTAAATTCAAGGGAAATTTTCAAAACATTGTTAAGATTAATTATTAGTAATACCTGTAAGTTTGATTTTAAATCTACCAAACTGTCTATTAAAACTAGTTATAAGTTTAAGCTTTAATATTTAGTTATACCTTAAATTAGACAACTGGAGTATTTAAAGGAAAAATCCTAAGTGACTTAAAAATTCAACACCCATATATTACTGTTCTAATACAACTAATTTTTCCAAGATTGTAAATAAGCACCCCAGTCAAGAAGAGTTTTTTTATCAATTTATTTAAAATCTGATTCTCATATGCTATAAAGAAATAGCCTCAAGATTTCTCTAATTTTTCTCACATTCTAATAGTTATCTTCAATTTTTTTCCTAGGCATTTATGATTTTTAGTTGTCTGTAAGAGGTTAACAGAGGTTAATGTGATTGTAAGTCATGCTAAATTATATAAAACTAACAAGACTGAATAAAGAATGAATCAGCAATTAATTATACAAAGTGTGTATATATTGCAGAAATTATTCCCCTACTATTTAGATTTCTAAGGTTTACATAGATAAATACATATGTGCATCAAAAAGACAAATGCAATTAAGCAAACATGAGAAATATAAGAAAATCTTATTTCTAAGTTATGTCTGAGAAATCCCTCAGCTCCCATGATGTTAAAAAAAAAATTTTCAAGGAGCAAATACACAACAAAAGAAAATACAAAAGCTAAATGTCTCAGAATCCAGATAAAGCACAATAAATTTCCAGGTACTCTGTTCACAGAGCAATCATGGTAGGCTAATCACTAGGAACTATATAAAAATAAATTTTGAAAATCACGATTTTCTGACAGTTATATGATCATATAACAAGAGGAAGATAATCTTAACATATATATAAGCATAAATTTAAAGATCAAATCCACAAAAGTAAGTACCATAAGGGGAAAAAAAATGAGCATCAGTAAAGATAGTCAATCAAGGAAAGTTGCTAAAAAGTGCAATTTGAGTGGCTTTTTAATATGGAAAGGTGCCATACTAACAGTAGAAGAGCTTAAGTTTTAACTGGAGGAAAGGAATCTGAAAGCATGCTGTGAAAAAGGTAACCACTGTCTGGAGTTTTTAATAAGTACTCAATACAAGGGATTATATGGGAGAAATGCTTTGAAAAGTATAATTTTCTTGAGAAACATTAATGCAACCTAGAAACCTCAAAATAAGTCATTCTGAATCCAGTCATTCTGAATGGATTCCTATGGCTATAACTGTACCAAAAACATTTTAACTATGTAGATAGAAACAATTCTATCTTCTTCCAATCTAACTAAAGGCTTAACGTTCTAGACAGCAACTTACAGAATACATGTACTACTCATTGCTTAATCTTACTTCAATATTCAGAATGCATGGATACACTGCTTTTATCTTCTTATTTCCCATTCATCTTTCCCATGAACTGAAAACTTGGACACAAGAGAAAGCATTCCTCTCAGACCACTATGCCATTAAGATTTACTAAAAACATCTTGTATGGGGTTTCCTAGCTCTGAGTTTTGGGCTATGCCCACTAAGGAAAAATTTAGTGTTACCAAGAACTCTGACTATGGCTGTCCTTTACTGTCAGGTTCTATAACTCTAAATATTCCCCTCCCTATGGACCTGCTCTAGACTCTCACTCATTGTATAATTTGCTATTTTTAATCTGCTGCAAGCTTTAAACCAGAAACATGATACAGAATTACTATAATATCTTAGGAATACTTATTAGGATCACCCAGGCATGTCTTGATTTTTTTAATTGTACACATGTCTACGTGACAGACCCTGACATTCTGATCTGGGAGGCCATGTGTGCTCCTGCTCCCCATTTTAGTGCCACATACAAGAGGTGAGAATTACTTCTATAAAGAGGAAATGGTCTCCATGTGAGACTTAAGAGATTACCATAACTAAAATGTTTTCATGAATGTTTCTTATTTCTCAGCTATGTTGGATAGCATCATTAGAAGAATATTAACTTGGAGAATCTGAAGAAAGAAAGGAACCATTTACAAAGAGTGTTAATTATGGCACCAACACAGACTACATACAGGAGTGAACAATCCATCTGTGGAAGACACCAAGATACCCCTTGAACAACAAGGTGAAAAAAAAAAAGGAATAATAATAATTAAGTCATCAAATATAGGACACTGTTGGTATTTACAGTGAAAGGCAGAAAGACATCAAAAAAGGGAGGACCTGAACATTTTAAGCAAAAGATATAGAATTCCATAACTAAGCAATATGTAGTAACAGATCTCAATGAGAATGATCAAAAAATGATGTAGTATTCCAAAGATTAAAAAAATATGGGCCATGAATGAATGTATCAGGGAATCGTAGAAATGAAGGTCACGAAATTTTTAATTGACAAATGCTTATGAATTGACCACATACACTCCATCACAGGGGTGAGAAATTCTCTGCAAGAATCTGCATATAGTAAGATATCAGAAGGATACCATTAAAGGTAAAGCCAGAGTAATTTAAAAACAACTTCTCTCCCTACATATGAAACTCTAAGTAAAACCGAATTAGGCAATCATAAAATAATACCAAAATTGAAAACTGTAAAATTTAAGACAAGATTTGTTACCTGAAACAGTCACAGTCGACCCTGGTTCAATGATTCCACTGTTGGGCCTCACACAATACCGACGAGGTGCTGTAGTCTTCACTTTAAAACATACTTTTCTATCTGATGGATTTCGCAACTTAAGATTTGTAGTGACTACATCTGTGAAGGGGCCTATAGGGTTTAAAAAACAAAATCAGGAAAAAAATTTTAATGAGATTCACACACACAATGCAGACTTAAAACTGAATGTACCTAGTCTCCGTTTTCTTTAAAAGTATATATTAAAACCTGCATATATAAATATGCCCAAGAGATAACAGTACTTTCCTCCAGGCAACAGATAAATTTGTTTTTTTCTTCATTCCTCACCATATTTGGCAAAATTTCTACATAAACATGTATTATTTCTTTTTTAAAAAAGATTTATTTGTTTATTTATTTGCATATATTCAAGCACTGGGTACAGTCAGAAGCGCGGGAGGGTGAGAGAATTCACCAGAGCCAGAGCGGGGAGCAGAGCAGGCAGAAGGACCGAAGTACACTGCTGAGGGGAGCAGCGGGCGGCAGGAGAGGTCTGCGCACCATGCGGGACCCTCCTCTGGTGGCCAGGGACGCAGCCGGGGATCGAACCGGTGCTGCAGAGACTGCGGGCAGCTTCGCAACCCAGCGTACAACCACTGCGCCACCAGGGAGGCCCAACATGTATTATTTCTTATCAAGTAAAAAAGTATTTTTAAAGTTTCACTTTATGAAATTAGTCCACAATTGTATTCCTACAACAAGCTCTTTTACCACATTACTAAAAAGACAGAATTTTCCAGTGGTGTTGTAAACTAGTATCAATCTTCAAATTCATTTTTACCAATAAGGCAACTGCAAAAATCTCCAAATCTGAAGACAATAAACCCACTGACAACAGTGTTTCTACTTTACCACAACAAGGTTTAATTCACTCACACACCTAATAAAGTGTTTATCATGAGCACTGTTCTAGATACAAAGTATTTAAGCTTTGGTTCTATACCCAAATATAAAATTGCAAAACAAAGAACACAGAAGATCCAGTCCTAGCTGAATTTAATTAAGTCCTAAAATGGGGGGGAAAGGAAGATTTGCAACCATTTTTGCTCCTGGGTGAAGAAAAACCTAATGATGGGTTATACAGGTTAATATGGATACCCCGCCCCCCAAATAAACCCTGTTTGGAAAGAAAAGACAAACTTAAAAATATGCCCCAGTGAAAAATAACCACACACTTCTAACTAATCCAAAAGTAACGTCAAATGATTTTTAAGACAATCAGTTTTGAGTTACGTATTTCTTGATAAGCTAGAAGGCTGAAAGCAAGGACAATTATTACAAAGGCTATCTTTTCAGTAAACAAGGATACATGTCTTCTAAAACTCATAACATTTAAAGTATAGAAGCCAAACTTGAGGAAAGGAAAATTTCCCATTTTGAATACTGGAAAATTATGTAAGACAGACTCAAGCGGGAACAAATATAATCAAACAAAAAGGCATTAGGAAGAGATGACAAACATCGGTCTCATGCAACAGGTAAAGAACAGATTTCAAAGGCAAGGCCATTAAAAAAAGATTACTCATTTCAAGCCCTAAGAAGTGAAATGATTTTATCCTATCCTACCCTTTGTAAAATAATTTCTAATAAATTTGGAACTGGGAAGAGAAGGAGAAATGAGAGAACATTAGAAGAAAACATATAGAGGTAGAAAACTAGTTACAGGAAAAAAATTTAATGTAAAATATTGATTTAAATCAACCGGTATACATGTGGGGACGGTATATAAAGTACAATCTTCTCAACAGTTTGCTTTAATTATATGGTCAAGTTAATCACTCATTTTTCATAGTACTTTACACTCTTTCCTTTTTTTTCAATCCCAACTACCTGCATTTTTGGTAAGTAGACTAACCACTCCATATTACATAGGCATATGTGAGTAAAGGAAAAACTCCAATCTGTTAATTTTACTATAAGAATCCACAAAATGGCTGGCTAGAGAGCTTAACTATTGCTAAAACTAGCAAACTTAAAAACATAGATTCCATTTCTTAAAAGTCTCAAAGTCCATAAATTACCAAAGAAAATTGAGGATATAAATTTTTCTAGTACTATTTCAACTAGGACTTTAACATCAGCAACAAGCATGGATTTAAAAAAAAATTCTTGGTAACATGAGAAAAGAAAAAGTCACAAAATTTTAATTTTGAACCACTCTGTATTTTCATAACAACTACATAAGGCTTTTTATTTGGGGGAGGAGCTTTTTAAATTCAGTTTAATTCTCCCCTATTTCAGAAGAAAATACCAATTATCCAAAATAAGGTAAAACAACTGATTTACAAAATGACCTTGTGTCAATTTCCATCAACATGAATTCTGAAAATAGTACTTAAATTTTATACTGCCCAGCAAGGCTCATAAATTTCCCATGGTAGGATTGTGGTCGTCCTAGACATGCAATGCAAACAATCTAAAAATGACCAGGGTGTCTAAAGAAAAAAACACCAATTTAAAAATTCTTTTTTTTTTAAAAAAAAAAGATTTTATTTTATTTATACAAGCACTGGGTACAGTCATAAGCGCAGGAGGGTGAGAGAATTCACCAGAGCCAGAGCAGGGAATGGAACAGGCAGACTGAGGAAGTACACTGCTGAGGGGAGTAGCGGGCACGGCAGGAGAGGTCTGTGCGCCATGTGGGACCCTCGCTGGCAGCCAGGGATCTAACCAGCACTGCAGAGGCTGCAGGCAGCTTTGCAGCCCAGTGCTCACCCACCGCGCCACCGGGGAGGCCCCAATTTAAAAATGCTTAATTGACATGTTAACATTATCAGAAAAGAGTAAAATTACTTAAGCCCACCTAACAAATGAATTTGAGATTTTCTGTTCCACTGTGTCACTCTAACCACGCCTCTCATTAAGGACTGTTCCCAGTACACAGTTCAGAGAGTCTGAACCCATGTCCCTGGATAAAATGGAAAATCAGCAAGTACTAATGAACATGACCATAAGAATAACTTAATAGCTACAAGAAGTCATAGGAAGGGCTTCCCCGGTGGCGCAGCAGCTGAGCGCCACGCTGTGAAGCTGTCTGCAGCCTCTGAATCACCAGTTCAATTCCCCACCAGCCAGGGAGAACCCCACATGGCACAGCAGACCTCTCCTGCCTCGCCCGCTGCTCCCCTCAGCAATGTCTTTGCTTCGTCTGCCTGTTCTGCTCCGTCTGCCTGTTCTGCTCCCCACTCTGGCTCTGGTGAATTATCTCACCCTCCCATGCTTCTGTCCTATACCCCAGTTCTTGTATAAAATAAATAATCAAAAAAAAAAAAAGGCATAGGAAGAAACATCTGGTCTTCTACTGTAGGTCACAGAAACTTTTGAGAACGTTATAAAAGCTATATATTGCCCCAGAAAAATGTGCACAGGCAAATATTCACAGAATTTTTTCATTTAATTTTTTTTTTTGCAGGGGAGGGGCATAAGGGTGAGAGGGAGATTAGATTGGTGGGAATGGGCACTGTTGACCCCTGAAGCTTCTTTGCGACCTACATTTAAAAAGATGTAATGAAATGTACCTTTACAGACCCTCAAAAATAGAAGGAAAGAGAATGCATGTAACTTACGTGAAAGTGCTACAACACAATCCCAAATCCTTTGATGACAAGTACCCCTGACAGTTATTTTTAACATAATAAATGGGTGATTCTATTATTGGGGGAAAGAGAGGACCAGGTTATACATTCTGTAATACCAGGGCTGACCTTACAAAGGCTATCTTTTCAGTAAACAAGGATAAACGTCTTCTAAAACTCGTAACATTTAAAGTATAGAAGCCCAACTTGAGAAAAGTAAAGTTTCCCATTTTGAATACTGGAAAATTATGTAAGACAGACTCAAATGGGAACAAATATAATCAAACAAAAAGGCATCAGGAAGAGATGATAAACACTGGTCTCATGCAACAGGTAAAGAATAGATGAATGAAGACCCTCCCCAACTAAATTTTCAAATACCCCTCCAGAAATCCATATTAATGAAAAATTTCTTTGCTATAGGTGCACCAATTATGAAAAACGGAAAAATTTGTTCTTTCCTTCAAAGTTTTAAAAGCTGAGTTTACTATTACAGAAAGTTATTCTATATCAACAGCAATGCCACCTATCATGCCTATATCACATCTGTATCAGTCATTAGACATCTGCAGATGACACCTACATTACTTTAGCTACATGTACAGTCTTATTTTGACCTTATTTCAAAAGATTATAAAGAAAACTTGTTAGTAGTACTATTCAGATAACTTACATTACTTTTCTTAAATCCAAACTTACTTATTACAAGTAGATTACAAGCATCTTCATTATGTCTTCTGGTAAAGTCATGCGCAAATGTTTATACTCTGAAATGCACTATTTCATATTGACTTCCTTATTTCTTCTTTATGTAATAATTAGCATACTATATTTTTTAAAAATTGAGGGGTGGGGATATATTATATTTTCATATATTTGAACTTTCACACTGAGAACAAGTACTTTAAGTTCAGAGATACTGACAGATGGTTGTGTCAAGATAAATGATTGTCTTAGTTCTGGAGGCCTCCCGGGCGGGGCAAAGGGTTAAGCACCACACTAAGAAGCAATCCACAGCCTCTGCAGCACAAGTTCAATCCCTGGCCAGCCAGGGAGCAACCCACATGGCGCAGCAGATTTCTCCCGTCTCACCTGCTGCTCCCCTCAGCAGTGTATTTCAGTCCGCCTGCCTGTTCTGTTCCCCACTCTGTCTGTGGTGAATCCTCTCACCCCCCGCATCGTTGGCCTGTACCCCAGCTCTTGTATGCATAAATAAATAAATCTTTAAAAAAATGACTGTCTTAGTTCTGAATATTAGGACTAGAAGTCAAATTTGGAATGACATGATAATCTTTGAACAACAAGAACAGTACTGCAAAAAGTGAGTTCTTGTTCCACCTTTTACAAATACTATTGCTATAAAAATAATAGCAGGAACAGTTAATTGTTTTGTGCCACTCAGTTTTAAACATTCTAAAGTAATCCATGTAGCAATCCTACTAGAGTAAGAGTTCTGCACTTGAGGAAACTATGGCCCAAAGAAATTAAGTTACTGTCAAAGATCACACAGAAGCTAAATGGCAAACTTAAGGCAAAAAGATGTATGAGGTTACATTTACCTGGTTAGTACTTTAAACCTTTAAGGTAGTACTGACTCTAGTCAATTTTACCCTCAAGAGTTTGATTCCTTGTCTACTGTGCAAAGGATTTAGTCCCACTTTATAAGACTTCAATTTTAGTTTACACCTAAACAAGCCTCTAATTTGAGAATAGGATATTTCTCTTTGCTTTCTAAAATTTCTTTTGCTATTTTTTAAGTAAAAACAATAGGGGGACAGAACTAAGGCAAGAACTGAACCTCAATTAAGTCACTGGATTAAACTGAAACTGAGGAATGTTCTGTGAATATGACTCACCCATATTCAAGTGCAACCACCTGTTTGCATGACATATGAGGGTCAGGTACATACTTTTGAAATGTTCATCTTAAAAACATGTATGTCCTGGGTGGTATTTGCCTGACTATATAAAAGATGGAGTTCTTAGTGATTTTTTTTCTATACTACCAGATTTTTTTCCTTGAAACTTGAGTTTTTGTTCCGCCACTACCATCTGTTACATACCCTTGCCCAGTTTCCCTATTAATTCAGAAACCTTACACTTCAATTTATTAGTGTCCAATAGTTAAGTATCTTGCTTTATCAAATAATCTGCTATATAAATGTCCAATATTTGTCTTTGCTTTACCCCACATCATTTTCTCAAACTCCTTCCATTTTTGCTGTAAGTGGCAACATTTTGTCTTTCCTTATGGCTTAAGAGTATTCCACATAGTAGATTCACTTCTTTATCCAATCCTCAATTACTGGGCACTTTACATTGTTTCCAAGTTCTGGCTACTATAAATAGTGCTACAATTAACATTGCAGAGTATATAGATTTTTGGATTGAAGGTTTTACATTCTTTAATAGAGGTTCAAGAGTAGAACTGATCGGTCCTACAGTATTTCTGTTTTTAGTTTTCTGAGATATATCTAGATCGCAGTCCATAATGGCTGCACCAGTTTACAGTCCCACCAACAGTTAACAGAATTCCTTTCTCCACATCTTCTCCAGCAGTTTTGGGGGGTCTTTTAAATGTGTGCCATTCTCGCAAGTGTGGGATGGTATCACACCGTGGTTTTAACCTGCATTTCTTTTACTGAAAGTAATGATGAACATTTTTCTGAATATCCTCTTTGGTGAATTCTGTGTTCAGATCTACTATCCATTTCATTAATTGAATTGTTTGCCACTGTTGAATTCTGTAAGTTTTTAATATATCTTTAATATTTACCCCTTTGTCAGGGATATAATGTGTAAATATTTTCTCCCATTCAGTAGGATGCCTTTTTAATTCGCTTATATTCTCTTTTGCTGTGTGAAAGCTTTTTAATTTGAGGTAATCCTAATTGCTTAGTTTTGCTTTTATTTCCCTTGTCTTAGAGGTGGAGTCTTCAAAGACATCTTTGTTATTGATATGGAGCACATTGCCAATATTTATTTTCTTCTATATATTTTATTGTTGCAGGTCTTTTTTTTTTTTAAGATTTATTCATACAAGAATCGGGGTGCAGGCCAGATGCGCCGAAAGGTGAGAGGATTCACAGGAGACAGAGCGGGGAACAGAACAGGCAGACTGAAGAAATACACTGCTGAGGGGAGCAGCAGGTGAGACAGGAGAGGTCTGGTGCGCCATGTGGGACCCTCGCCGGCCAGCCGGGATCGAACCAGCACTGCAGAGGCTGCGGGCAGCCGCATAGTGCAGCTCTCAACGGCCTGTGCCACCAGGGGAGGCCCTGTTGCATGTTTTATATCTACATATTTAATCCATTTGGAATTTTTTTTGGTGAATAGAATGAACCAACTTAATTTTTTACATGTGACCTTTAAGTTTTCCCAGCACCATTTATTGAAGAGGTCCTCCTTTCCTTACTGTATGATCACGGCTGCTTTATCAGAAATTAAATATTGATATGTACATAGATTTATTTCTGGGCTTTCAGTTCTGTTCCATTGATGCAGGTGTCTATTTTTACACCAATACCATACTATTTTCAGTGCTGGTTATTTTAGAACACAGTTTATAGGTTAGGTAAGGTGATTCTTCCCCATTTCCCTTTTTACTCAAGACTGCTTTTGCCATGTAAGATCTTCTATGGTTCCATGTAAATTTTAGTATTTTTGCTCAGTTTCTTTAAAGAATACTGTTGGTACTTTGATGGGGATTGAAAAATTTAATTTTGTATACTGGTAGGTAATTTTATATATGAACTTCAAGATGGCAAATAAGCATCAAAAAAATATATATATAAAACATTGTGTCAAACAGGGATAAAAAAAATCACATTATATCAATAATCTCCTGCTTTCCTAAGTGAAAATATATCCTTTTATGTTGCTCAAGTGATTAAAACCACTGAAAAGTCAGGACAAGTATTAACTTTATAGGAAAAGGAGATAGTATCTAACAAAAGGTACAAGGAAGGTTTCTGGAATGCTGGCTAAGTTCTATTTCTTGAACTGAGCAGAGACTACACGGTGATTTTTTTTTTATTATTCCTTAAACTACTTATTTTTCCCTTTGCTATAACAATAAAAAAAATTTTTTTTCAGAAAACTGATTCTTGATACAACTTAAAAAGAAAAACCAAAAGAAATGAAAAGCAGTTTGAGTAAGTCAACATCAGAACCAATGTATGCAGAAGACACTCATGTTTTAAGAATTCCTGTAACTCAATCCCTGTGAGGAAAATCCTGTTATTTGGCCAATAATTATGATTAGTTCAACATTTATAAAGAATTACTGAAATCGTCCATTTTAAGATTACTTAATAGTAAAGTATACTACATCACATTCCAGGTGCCACCTGATACATACTTCATTATGTTGAAATGAAATTTGACATTTTATATGTAATAATATTCCATATACAAGAATTCCACACAATATGTTACATTTACTTGTAGTTTACTGAAAGGAAAAAAAAACTACAATCAAAGCAACTTAACCTTTTGACATGAACTGTCTTTGTTTAGTCTACTTTTAAATAAAGGTAACATTTCCTGTCACAAAATATTCTATCCCAATTCCACAACTATCATGACCAGTAAGTCAAAATCCTATTCCCAGCCCCAAAGTCTTAATCAGAGAGAAATGTGACACACACAAATATGGCCTCTGTGTAAAAAAGCTTGACCCCAAAATTTCCAAAATGTAGGTAAAGGCAGCTTACCTAGAAAGATGTCCCAAGTGAGAGACTGGCCTACCTCCTTTGCCTAAAATTATCTCTCCAGAATGTAATGCCCTTTATATTTAAGCTATATACCTAAAATTCTAGCTATCTGAGCAACATAATCCTTCTAAACAGAGAGCCCCTTATTCTCCAAATACCCCAAACTGAAAAAGAACCCCAGTAAGCTAAAAACAGGTGAAAGTAGAACCACTATGACAAATTTTTAAATGGTTATCCATCTATTTTAACGTGAATTACTGTAAATCTTCCTTGAAATGCAAAACTGAGTTCTAGTTGCAAAGATAATTGACTTGGGGGAATCAAGCCAAGAGAGTGGTTGGCTCTCACCAACTTTTTATTTTCAAAAATTTCATACAGAGAAAATGAAATAGTTGTACAGTGAACACTCATCTACACACGACCTAGATTCTACAAGTAACAACCGCTGTATTTGTTTTGAGACATCAATATATTTCTCCATCTCTGTCCATTCATTCATCTTATTTGTGATGCATTCCAAAGTTGAAGATAGCAGTACACTCCTACTCACTTACACTCAGCCTCAGCATGCATATCGTTGAGTTCAATGTTTGCTTACTAGTGAAGACAATCAAATTCTAAATCAGGGAAAACAACAGTATACAGACATGGAATACTTAAGTAGAAAAGCTTCTGAGGTGCAGCTAAAGAACAGGCACTGTACATGAACATTAAATCATGAGCTCAGTGAAACCCACTTATGCTTAGCTATTCAGAGGCCTGTTAGGAGACAATTCTCTATTGTGTCTAGCAATTCTGCACATTTTACAAGTGCAAGCACCAGGGACTTTAATCCAGACTAGATTTTCAAGGATACATTAAATAGTCAATAATCATGAAAAATAATGTCTCCCTCCTGAAGAGAGGTGAGGCTTTCTCACTGTGCATATAATAAAGGTTTTCTTCTTACTGCCTGAAAATACAGCCACTCTTGGCAAGATGGGTGATAATTCAATCCTATCACAGCCTTACTCAAATTTTGTACAGAGCTACCTTAAATTTTTTAGGAGTGCTATTTTTCCATCTTTTGATGGTTCACTCTGACCTGAATAATCCCACTGATGTGGTCTTTAAAATAATGGGGAAACAATAAACAAGCTTGCCTTTACAAAAGAAATGGAGCATTTTTATTTTTTTTAAAAGATTTATTTATTTATTTTACAAGTTTATGGGTACAGTCAGAAGCGCGGGAGGGTGAGAGAATTCACCAGAGCCAGAGCGGGGAGCAGAGCAGGTAGAAGAACCGAAGTACACTGCTGAGGGGAGCAGCGGGTGGCAGGAGAGGTCTGCACGCCATGTGGGACCCTCTCCGGTGGCCGGGGAGCAGCTGGGGATCGAACCGGTGCTGCAGAGGCTGCGGGCAGCTTCGCAACCCAGCACTCAACCGCTGCGCCACCGGGGAGGCCCCAGCATTTTGATTTTTAAAGTTTCATATAAATTATGTTTTTCCACTGTAAAACCTTCTAAAGAAACATAGATACATAAAATTGTTTGAAATAATGTTTGCATTCAAAATTAGACATAAATATACATGCTACTTAATATATTCAAAAAGAAAGTGCTCCATACTGAAGAGTTTAGATTATTTTCTGAAATCTAGATATGTAGGATGGGAGGAAATAAGACAGAATGGATGTTTTGGGACAACTTGGAATAAACGTTTTGAGCATCTGTCAGAAGTTCCTGACAGATTAGTAGCAAAATATTTACAATGAAAAAATGATCACATCGATATTAACTTTAAAAAATTATATAAATGTGTGGTTATGCACAGAAAATATAAAATAAATATATGCAATGTTAACAGTGGTTATTTCCAGGTAGTAGAATTCAGTAATTTTTATTTGCCTTATACTATTGAATTTTCTACATTTAGCATTTATTTTACAACCAAAAGGGACATGTAAGCATGCTATATGTTAGCTTAATTTGTTCATAAAATCTTTTAATTAAGTGGGAAAGGGAAGGAACTGAAAAAATTTATCTTCTGAGGAACTCTGTTGTCACTGAGTCTTTCGTAATACAAACAGTAGTTAGAAAACACAAGACTAAGCTATTCATCTCCCTGTTAATTTATACTACACTTGATCTTAGCCATAAAGCTAAGAAGTGATCCCCCTCCCCTGTAATTTAGAAAAGTAAATTTTTTTCATAAAAAAAAAAATAAACTAAACAAGAAACACACACTATAATATAAAGGTACTTAATATGCCTTTAAAGGTATGGCAGTCACTCTAATTCATGTCAGATTACCCAAGCTCTAAATAAGTGAAAAAGAATGTGTACATACATGGATATATACATGGAAGACAGTTACAAAATAAAGGGCTATTAAAACATAAATCCATAAGAAATTTGCCAAATTATATTGCAAATTTTAAAGTTCTCTCATTAAGAATTCCTTTTTAACATCTCAAACTTAAAAATGGTGATTAAATCTAACATCCTTATAAAGCTGAAATACACATTAACTCATTTAAACCTAAATTTTTAAGGTTTTTTTTAAATATTTTTTTAAATTTTAAACCTTTAAAAATGTTTTTAAACCTAAAAATAATTTTATTTGCCTTAATAGTGATTTACATCACTGCATTTTTAGGAGTACAGTTTCATACCTGTTCAAATGTATGTTATCACATCATGGCCACCATCAAAGCACCAATAAACCCTCTACCAGTCCAGTGGATTCCCTCCACCTTTCACTCCACACCCCCTAACTCCTTTGCTGACCTCAGTTCTGCAGTCAGAATTCAAGACTGGTTTGAGTTTTGTTCTGTCTGCTCTTTTGGCTTTCTTTATATTACACATGAATAAAGTCATATTTGTCTTTCTTTTTTCTGACTTCATTTAGCATACTCCTCTCAAGTTCCATCCATGTAAATGCAAATGGCAATATTTTATCTTTTCTTACAGCTTAGCAGTATTCCATTGTGTATGTATGTACACCACATCTTCTTTACCCTTTATGGACACTTAGATTGCTTCCATATCTTGCCTACTGCTTCCATATCTTGCCTAGTGCAAGAGTGAACATGGGTGCCTATATCTTGTGAATTAGTGTTTTTATGATACATAGAAGTGGAACAGTGGAATAATCGTATGGTGGATCTATGTTTAATTTTTCAAGGAACCTCCACACTTTTCCATAGAATTTGTACCAATTTACATTTCTAACAGTACACAAGGGTTCCTTTTTCTCCACACCATCACCAAAATGTTTCTGGTTAAACTTGAATTTTTAAAACAATACCAAAACATTCATGATAACTTTAGTTATACAGAACAATCCAAGTGTCAGAAAAGCAGCTAAGCAAACTGTTTTTACTGATGTTTGAAAACTTTCCTATCAATGACATGTATGTCACCAAAAGTTATAACTACATGAATGTTTCATCTATGAAAATTGAAGACACTGGACAAGATTTTTGTTAAATGTGTCACACAGAATCATAGTTGAATATATTTTCACAAATTAAGAAATTCAATCTTGTGGGCCTCCCTGGCAGCACAAGGGATTAAATCTCAGCACTATGAAGCTACCAGCAGCCACTGCAGGAGTTCAATCCCCAGCCAGGGAGCTACAAACATGGAACAGGAGACCTCACCTGTACAGCCTGCTACTCCCCTCAGCAGTGTATTTCAGTCAATCTGCCTGTTCCGCTCCCCACTCTGTCTCTGGTGAATCCTCTCACCACCCCACACCCTGCACCTCTGGCCTACACCCCAGCTCTTATATGCATAAATACATTATTTTAAGTTCAATCTTGTTTAAGGAGGGAATTATTTTATTATGAAGAATAAAATCATACTTAACAGTTTACTATATAAAAGATATATACCTCAGTGACACAAGAAGTCACTAATTCCTGGGACAAAATCTCTTGCCTGCTTTTTTTTTCTCCCTTTTCTGCTCAACTAGTTGCTTCTGTTTGCATGTGGTCCAAATCAACCACTGTGTCCAGGTCTATGTGACCTTAAAGTCTAAAGTCTATTATCATCTAACTACAGTTATGTTTAAAGGGGATGCATCAAAATTTTAAATGATTGGTCACCAGCATATATTATTGACTGGCCCTGGGTGACCACCACTATGCCAATCAGCATTGTCTGGGGGTGGGGAAGGAACCCTAGTAAGGTCATTCTAAAAGAAATAAATATCTGCACAAAAAACTACCATACTTCTCCCAAGTATCAACTGATGCCAACAGTAAGAGCTCAACGAAACTTAATACAGTTATGATTTGCTTACTGTTACAATAAAGTTACAAATTAGGGCCTCCCCCATGGTGCAGCGGTTGAACGCGAGGCTGCCCGCAACCTCTGCAGTGCTGGTTCGATCCCTGGCCTCCAGATCCCTGGCCTCCAGCGAGGGTCCCACATGTCGCGCAGACCTCTCCTGCATGTCGCGCAGACCTCTCCTGCCGTGCCTGCGGCTCCCCTCAGCAGTGTGTTTCATCAGTCTGCCTGTTCTGTTCCCTCTCTGGCTCTGGTGAATTCTCTCACCCTCCAGCGCATCTGACTGTACCCAGTGCTTGTATAAATAAATCTTAAAAAAAAAAAAAAGTTACAAATTAGATTTACTTTCATGTTTTCTACTTGTCTGTAAGTCTTGACTTGTTAATTGTTACTGGATGGTACAAACATTAGACTTGTTCTCTATTACCCTTACTTTTTTTGCCTTGTTAAAAAATTATTTCAGACCACATGAGAGGTTTAAGTAGTAATGAAAAATAAAAACAAGTACAAGGAGAAACAATGAAACCTTTGGTTTCATCTCCCAAATATATCATGTCCAATAGAAAAACAATTCTTTTAGGCTTCTCCTTTAAAAGCACACATGCTCATTGACTGTACCCAGTGCATGTATAAACAAAACAAACAAACAAATAAATAAAGCATGCCTCTATAAAAAAAAAAATTAAAAAAAAAAAGCACACATGCTCATTGTAGAAATCTTTAAAAGCACAATCTAAGAAAAAAAAAAGATACCCGAATCCTCAAGTAGAGCCAATGATGAACATTATTTTCTTTCTACTCTTTTTTTCTCTCACCTATTACCACAAATGGGCACCTATTTATGTAACTTTTCAATGGATAAATAAGATTTTCATCAAACTTATACTAAAAGTAGTACAACCAGATGTTTTCTGTACCTAACATGATACAATCCCATCTATGATGTATTGTTAACAAAAATATATTGAAACCTGATTGATTCTAATCAAGTACTTAGATTTTAACTCCAAACTGACAGGAAATAGGTATTAGACATAATCTAGAAAACAGAATACTGCTGGACAAAGACCTGTCTTCACAAGTCAATGGCACAATAAAAAAAGAATATGGGAAGACACTGTTTAAAATTAAAAGGATTTAGATACATGACAACCAAATGCAATGCACAGATTGAACAAATCACCTAAAAAATAGTACAATGGGGGTACTTTCAATAGACTAAATAATATACATTAAAGAACATTTTGGGGGCTTTTTTTTTAAGTAAAAATAGTATCATTAGGAAAAGAAAATGTTCCCCTTTTGTTGATTAGAAATGCAAGCTCAAATATTTAGCCTTGAATTTGTTTTAAAATACAGGAGTGAACAAAAAAAAAATTGCAAATAATGGTAAATATGGTTGAAGGCAGGCAGACAGACTTCACTAAAGTCAAGAAAAATACAAATGCATTAGGGCCTCCCCGGTGGCGCAGCGGTTGAGCGCTGGGTTAGGAAGCTGCCCACAGCCTCTGCAGTGCCTCCCCGGCTGCTCCCCCGCCACCAGAGGAGGGTCCCACATGGCGCGCAGACCTCTCCTGCAGCCACTGCTCCCCTCAGCAGTGTACTTCGGTCCTTCTGCCTGTTCTGCATCCTGCTCTGACTCTGGTGAATTCTCTCACCCTCCCGCGCTTCTGACTGTACCCAGTGCTTGTATAAATAAATAAATAAATAAATAAATCTTTAAAAAAAATACAAATGCATAAACAAAAGGTCAGGTAGCAGGCAGTCTTTAGACTATCTCAACCTAAGAAAGTCTTAAAGAAAAATTAAAAGGTAATAAGGCAGTAAGCTAGTAACAAAATAACCAACACTAACAATCACAAAACACTAAACTTGGAAGAATTTATATCAATTGAGCATTTCCAATTTTTTTTTTTAACAAGAGAACAAACTGACTTGTTTTTATTAGCTTTTCAGTAAGTTTCAATCCTTGAGAGGTACAACATCACACAGATTCTGTGTTCCATGGCCTTAGCAGAAGGCTGTTTCAGGATTTAGCTTGAACCATGTCACCGCTTCCATACACACCTTTCCCCAGACTGCCCAAGCTGTAGTCTTTTGCCACCAGGAGTCACTGTGCTGTTCTTTGCTTTGTAAACATAAGCACATGTTTTGCACAGACAGAATTCCTGAGAATAAACAACTTGGGGGGGGGGGGGAGGTGAATTTTAAGTTTATCTGAATTTCTTCATCCTACACTTCCAAGGGGGATTGCACAGGAGGAATCTGTTTCATACATAAAACAAGGGAGAGAGGCACATGGTTTATGAGGCCCCTGGTGTCCTGCAACTAGCACTGATGCTTGTCCTTAAAGGGAAGAAAACCACCCATAGTGGTGAGGTAGAGCTCACTGCTCCCTGATGTTGGGAAAACACCTTCAATTTTAAGAAGAGCTGTAAGCTCCCTCTGGTTACAGAGAACCTGCTTGTTACAAGCAAAAACGGCCCAGGACCATAGCCTTCCAGCCATATTTTATAAGTCCTGTTCCCAGCAGGCCACCACAGGTTTCCAGGATGGTGGACCTGATTCTTCATATATAGTTTTCCACTTCATAGAAAATTACCTTTTGGGGGGGTGTATAGAGTTTTCCACCTCACAGAAAATTATCATTTGGGGGGCATCCCTGGTGGTGCAGGGATTAAAGTCTCAGCACTATCAAGCTATTACCAGCCACCGCAGCATGAGGTGGATCCCCAGTCAGGGAGCTAACCCACATAGTGCAGCAAACCTATCCTGTTTCGCCATCTGCTCCCCCCAGCAATGTATTTCAGCCGATCCGCTGTTCTGCTCCCCACTCTGTCTCAAGTGAATCCTCTTACCCCTTGTAATCTCTGGCCTACACCCCAGTTCTTGTATGCATAGATAAATAAAAATAAATCTTTTTGAAAAGAAAGAAAATTACCTTTTATTTTAAACTCAACAGTCATATGTATTCACAAACCTTTAGGGGCAGATGTATCACCTAGACCTACCTCTCATGTCACAATTGAAAAAGGTAAAGCATAAGGATCAAACAATGTATCTATGGTTAGTGTCAGCTCTTAACAAAATACTCTCCTATCCCTTTTCTGAAACTACAAAATTTTGAAAGTGCAAACCTGTAGAAGCAAATAAAAAGCCCTACTAAAAAAGAGAATTATGGGAATTATATCGGAATTACAAGGAAAAAAATCATTTGAGTCTTATTAATGCAAAATCAATATTTACTGGGTAATTATTCCAAGTCATATCTTATTATTATGAATGAAAAGGTACAAAGACACAGGTATATCCCCCTGTAATTCCCAGTTTAGTTTGAGAGACAAAAAATATTAAACATAAACACCATATGTGATAAGTAGTTATTACAACTTCAACAGTAGTATGAAGTAGTATATGGGCTGGAGAATCAAAGACTTCACAAAAGAAACTGATTCTTGAACTGGACACAGGTGACAGACACAAAGGAGGACAATATTCCAAATAGCAAAGTTCTCAACAGCGAAGAGTTTTGAAAAATTGGTTTCATATAACCAAAGCCATAGGTAGAAAGGAGATGAAGAGGTAGAAAATGGATTTTGGACTTTTTCCAACAACGTAAGGGCAAACTAGGCTGTTTTACCAAGGGAACAGCAATATCACATACATTTTTCATGCGCTTTTCCAAAGGGAAGACTGGTTGGCGAGAGCAAGACATGAGTGAAAAGATCAGTCTATTGACTAATAAAGAAAAGGTAATCACCAAAGAAATTATCTACAGCCCAAAGCTCTCCCTGAGTAACAACAAACACTTCCATATAACCAAGTATCTACTAGCACCACCTCATTAGTATCTTGAAAGGACCTCAATGTATCTAACAGAATATGATCTTCCTCCTACCACTTTCCACACACCCCCAAATAAAACACATTTGGTCCTCAGCCAGACATGCAGTTAAGTCCTGACTCAAGAGTATACCTCATTCCTCCAGTATGGAAGGTACAAATCTCAAAGACATTCAAGATAACTCCACTTCTTTCTCAATGCACGTATCTTACCACCAAGTTTCATTGGTTTGCCCCTTTACATTTTAAAAATCTCCAACACCATCCCCTGAGTCCAACTTACGACCTCTTGTCTGGAATGCAGCAACTGCCTAATTCATCTCTATTTCCTCCCAATCTTATTTAATATTGCCACCACAATTTTATTTTTCAAACATAAATGTGATGTCACTCCATTCCCTCTACCACTTCCCCCACTCTACCAGTACCCTCAGTGGGTTGGGGATTTTAGAGTTCCTAACTTGGTCTACTACAGCACCAAACTCAGTTGTTTCCAATAATGTCACACTGACTCTTTCAGCCTTGTAAATAAAAAACACCAGCTGTAATTTAACATGTCAAATAATATTTAAATGTTTCCTGTTCCCTCCTGCCTCAGGATCTTTGTATATGCTGCTCCTACTATACTGGGTTTTCCTTTCTTCTTCAGCTAGATAACTTCCACTCACTCTTGAAAAATCATAGTCCAATTGTGAAAGCCTTCTCTGATCAAACTACCCTATTTTACAGTCTCACAGCATTATGTACCTCTTTACAGCCATTAAAGCAAAGATTATGTTTTACTCAAAATTAGTGTCTAATTCCAAAACATATTTATCATGAATATCATGAATTACATATAGCAGAATCTCAATTCTGTATTGTATAAATTGAAAAAGAATGAATTTGCAAGTACAACTCTATTAAAGGGGACAGTTTCAAGAATTATCACTGGACGGTAGACAGATTTTCATTATAAGATGTGCAGAGTATCTGGTATGAGTAATCATAAGGTCACAAAAATAAAAAATGTGGGAGAAGAGTAGGACTGGGTAGTAAAAAAAAAAAAAGTAGAACTGGGTAGGATCAGGATATACTGAGTGTGAGATGTCTGAGAAACATTCAAATCCAGACCGTCAATAAGTAATGTGTTCTAAAACACATGTATAAACCTGAATTAAAACGTAGACAAGTGTGTAACAACATGTAAAGAGAGCACAAGGATAAGAAAGAGGATCTCAAAACAAGAGAAAGAATCCTTCAAAACAAGACTAAACAAGGAAAGTTCTGAGATTAAAAGGAAATTAAATCAGAATCTGACACATCAGATTTAAGAAAAAGGCTACGAATAAGACAATAAAGGGAACAAAAAAGAAAGCTAGAAGTCACATGGGACAAATATTGGAAATGATCAATGCAGTTGGCTTTCAACAAACAGTTAAGGATAGAAATAGGACTAGAGGTGAAAGGAGGTGAGAAACTGGCAAGGCAGTGAGCAAGGGCTATTTTCCCAAGAAATCTGACTACAAAGGAAATGAAGGACATTGAAAGTAGATGGGGTCAAGGTGGTATTCCACTTGTCTTTTGTTTTTTGTTTTTAATGAAAGACTTAGGTGTGCTTTTATGTGAAAAGGAAGAAGTCAGTGTTGAAAACACAAATGGGAAAATCTCTGATGGAACAGAGTCTAAGTATTAGTAAAGAGGGATTTTAACTTAATCAGCAAAAGGAGACAAAATAGGTTTGGACAGGTTTTTTTTCCCTCAGAGAAGAAAGTATGGATTTGTGAAGATGAGTGAGTGTTACAACAGGAATCACCACATGATGAAAGGGGGGCCTGTATGCCACACTAAAAAAAATTATGGACTTTTATTCAGAGGCAATCAAAACCTACTTGAAAGTTTTAAGGAAAGGAGTTGTAAGATGACATCTATGTCCTGGGAGGTGGGGAAGAGAGGCAGGTATTACCCTTAGCATTTGATGTGGCCACTGTGAAATAGGAATATGTCTAAAAATATAACAGATATTTCCCCAAGAATAGAAGTATTCTGTATCTTCATTTGTGCTTCTCAAATGTGCTGTTAAACAAAGATGCTCTGGTCCCTCTGAGAACTTAATTTTCTTTACTAATTTGGTATTGTCATCGGTCACCTCATTCAATACACTGGTTTTGGTCTATTTTCCTCTTACTCTAATTATTGAAAAGAACATACATGCAATTCACTTTAGTGTTTTCTCAACTTTTTCCTTCAAACTTTACTCCAAAACTACTAATAAGTAGGAAAAATAAAACACACAATGCAAGAGAAAATTTTACAATAGTGAAAAATTTAGTAACAAAAAAATATAGTCTTTCACATAAACAGTAACAACAAAAGTCAAATTTGAATTCTTGGTTAAATTTTACCAGTGTTTAAACAGAGTTTGAAAATATCTACTCTTCTCTTTACTAACACAACCAAAGAAAGATTTTAGAATTCATTACACCACTATAAAAGTAGTTTCATATACTGACAACTGTATAAAATATTTTTTAATATTGAAGTATATAGAAATTGTATTGAACTGATAATCTGCTTCTCCAAAATTGTGTACTGATAATTCATATTAAGATGATTGTATTACTCATACCAAAAAAGTTCACCACCCAATGAATGATTAAGTAAATCATTCTTGGAGAAACCATTACTAGTGAAATGTAGAGTAAAAATAATTGTTAAAAACCTATGAGAAGATTACATTTAAAATTTGCGAAACTATCCTTTAACAGATCTTTACTTAACCAAAAATTAAAGGTGATTTATGGCAAATAAGAGTTCATGGCTTTTTTTATATCACCAAATTGAGAATAAGGAAACTGTTGGTTATAAATGAGTCTCCTCACTTAGTACTGAGCTGTGCACAGGAATATAGACAGGTTTCCATCAAAGCAAACTATTTACCTTGGACTAACACTGAGGAGGAAGGATCAAATGACACTAAATGTCACCTCCTAATTCATCCTGCACCTCCTCTCAATCCTCCCCATTACTCCACCTTACAACAGAAGCACACATCTGGTATATAAACCATTCTCTCTATCCAGGTGAGTAAACAACTACTCCCTTGCCCATCCCTCCCCCACTCCCTAACTGAAAACAAACCTCTCCCAAGAAAGCTCCCTAAAGGGGAGGTGGGAGCCAGGGAAAAGGGAATTCTTTCCTCATACTTGTTTACCCTTTATAATAGTATGTATATGGCTTTTCTGTCTCCCTCTTGAGCCTCGGAGTTCTTCAAAGGCAAAGAAAGATAAAACCTAAAATGTTTTACTGTTATTTAACTGTTTGCTTTCTCCATTAAATTGCGACTCTTTTCTCTCCATTTTGCTTAGCACTGAATCCCCAAATATAAGCTGAAATCTTTTGAATGAATTACTCATCATTAAATACTCATAACCAAATATAGGGAACACACAAAGTTTTCAGTAACTATTTGCTAAATAAATGGCTCAATTGAAGGTGTGTCCTTATAAATTTTGCAAAGAAACACTTTAAGTCAATTTTTAAAAGGTGGTCACTGATGTCCAAACTTTTTTTAAATGAATCTATGAATTACTTTCATAACACAGGAACAACCTATTCTATAATTACAGCTGTAATTCTTCAATACCTAAATTAAGTGAAATATATGGATAAGTCACAGTGCAGGGTTTTTTATTTTGTTTTAAATTCGCTTCTCTATTAATCTCTAACTATGGCAATAGTACAACTTCTCCAGTGAGAAAACTTCAAATTCGGTAGACATTTCATGGCCTAAAATTGTTCTTGAAGACTTCTAAGTTCTTAATGGCAATACACAGCAGGTGACTGAGGAGAGGAAATTTCCTCCGTAAACTCAGCCTGTCAAAAAAGTAAAAATAATACTGAAATTCTCCAAAGAACACACATCAGAAAGGCTTACATTAAATTCCTCCAATTTAAGACAATGGTTATTTGAGATGGGTAATTTCACGATTCCACAAAGGTGCTTTTTTTCTTTCTGCTAAAATTACGTAAAATCATGCAACACTTGCTACAATAAACTGTACTTCAATGCCCTGAAAACAGTTCTTAGTTATCTGCAAACCAAATCCAATATAAGAAGCAGCACACTTACACTTCAGATATTTTCAAAAGCACTAAAAAGCTTGCGAAATAAAAGGAGCTGTACAATATCACTCTCATGATGCCATAACACAGCATTTTAAAATTCCTATAACTATTCGAAAGTTTTCCTATGGAAAATAATAATTGTTCTTTTATACTCAACCCTGTACAGAGAGAGGATTTAATTTGTTTAAAGCACTGGAGTTACTACACATTTCATAAAAATGTTCTCATCAAAGTTACTAAAACTGAAATATGAGATATTGAATCTTCCAAAAGGCGATTCAGTTTTCACTAACTGAAGATAGGATGTAATCTGCTTTCTGCTTAGGATTCTCATTCTTTCGGTATGCCTTCAAAAAGTTTAACCCATTCGGTTTAACGTCCTCCTAAAGTATCCTACATAATGAAAAGAGAATGGGCCAAACAGTCCCATGGATTCCTCCAGGATCACCAATCAAACTAACAATTTATCGAGGCGTTGCTACAAAATAAACCAACGGCTCTCCTAAACTAAGTGACATATCAGCCTTCTCGGGGTTTGCTGTGGAACTACGAACCTTAAGGCAAAGGTCACAAACACCGAAGATTTTGCAGCAAACGAGCTAAGTTAAAGGACTAGACGGGAGCAGACAAACACCAGGTCTGACCTACACGGATGGTAAGCTGAAATGTCATTTCAGAGGCCCGGGAAGACGACTACTATAAACCTACTACTACCAACTCCCAGGCTGACGCATAGCTTTTCTGCCCGCACGCGCTTGGGGCTCCGCCAACCCAGCCGGGTGAAGTCAAAACCCGAGACTTCACGGGCGGCGCCGGCTCCCCGGCGCCCCGCGTACCTGACAGCCGAGTTGCAAACCGGGCGAAAAGGTGGAGCGCAACACCCTCCCCGGGGCCGAGGGCCGGCTCCACCCGGGCTCTCCGGCGGCGGACGGAGGCCGAGGGCCGGCTCTCTCGGAACCGAGTCCAGGGGCCGCCGCCCCGCCTCGCCTCCCACCGCGGTGACAGCCGGCGCGGGAGCCCAACGCACTTGCGCCATCCCGCAGCCCCCCTTCCCGCCGCCCACGAGGGCGCGCGCTCTAAGGTCACCGCCCACCCCACACCCTCCGAGACAACGCCCGGCGGCCCTCGGGGGCCAAGGACAAGTGCCAGGCGCGGGCGGCGGCGCGGGCAGCACCCAGGAGGCGCCCCCGCGGGACCGCAAGATGGCGGCGGCGCCGGGCCGGGCCCCTCCACCGCCACCTCGCCCGGGCCGGCGCGCGCCCGCGGCGCGAGCGGCCCAGGCGGGGCCCGGCGCGGAGCGGCAGGCCGAGGACCGCGCGGCGCGCCGAGCCGGACGGTGCCGCGCGTGGGGAGGGGGCCGCCTCGGGCCCGCCACCGACCAGCCCTCCGCGCGCCCCGCCCGCCGCAAAGCAAGCCCCCCGCCCGCCCGCGCGCCCGGTCGGCCGCCGCCCGCTTCCAGCCCACCTTTGAATTTGAGGTCTGTGGGCGGGTCGAGGACCAGGATCTGCTCGTGCTTCGCCATGGCCCCGGAGGCGGACGCCATCGGAGACAGCGCAGAGCGGGGGCGCGCCCGCGGCGGCGGTTTGCTGGCTGAGGACGGGCGACGGCGCCGGCTCGGCCGAGCTCGACGATGGGGCCAGCTCACGGCTCCCGCGCCCCGACGCCTTCCGCTCTGTCGCCGCGTCGGGGGGCCGCCCGCCGGGTCAGCAGCTCCGGTCTCACAACTGACTCAACCCCACACCAGCCGCCGCGGCCACGCGCACTGCGATCCTCGGCGCCCCACGTGACGGCCCCTGCGTGCCTACGTGCGCGCCCCGGCGGCCAGGAGCGCCTCGCGCTCGGCCCGCCCCCTCGCCCTGCCGGCGCGGCGAGCACTGGTGCGCCTGCGCGCTGCCGGCCTCGCCGTCGCGCCGAGCGCAGCTCAGCTGTCAAGGGAGCGGGTGTGGACCAGGGGCGGGGCTCCGGCTCCTTAGTCGGGCGCGGGGCCCCGCCGGGCGGAGGACGCACGCCTCGGGCACGTTTAGCTCCGGTTACGAAACGGGGGAGCCCGCCGTGGCGGTGTGTCACACCCCCGAGTGGGAATGCCTCATGGAAGGAGGAAGGGGAGCCAGGCCCGCTCACGCCGTTTCCCGGCACGTTCCGCGCGGGGCGGAGCCTCGGCCCGGCCTGGTGCCCGCGCGGGGAGCGCGGCTGCCTGGGAGCTGTAGTGCGGCTGCCGGGGCGGGAGGGGCGGGAGGGCTGCTGAAGGCGGTGGGGTGGAGCGCCTGACGCTCATTTTAGCTCGGAGAGTGTCGGCTACGCTGAAAAAGAAAAAAAAAAAAAAAAAACTTTTGGATACGGCGAGATCCCCCGGTTAAAAATGAAAAATGCACCGTGAGGAACGCAGGCTGATATTTGTTATTTTGCTCGCTCGTTCTATCCACTCCTCCATTGGTAGAGCTCAATTCTCTGTCATATTCCACGCAGTCGTCCCCTGCTTCCTGAATTCTCTCCAGTGATGCAAAGGCATTTCAGAAGCAACGTGCCGTTGGGGAAATCTGCAAGACTCAGCATAAATCAACAAACAAGAGTCAAAGTCTCTAGCGTCTGTTCGCTGGAGTCTGTTCTTCAGTTCTGGTTATTGACAGACCCAAACAGTTGTCATGTTCCCGTGTTGGAGGTGAATTCCTTCTGTGTCGTTGACGGTATCCCTGCAGTAAATGGGACCAAAGGAGAAAAATCCCAGCCGCAAAGTTGCTGACCATTCTTCAGCCGATTGCCAGGGTAATCAGGGGCAGGAGCATCAAGTGAAACAAATGAACGTGCTGTAAATAAACTTTTATGCTACGACTTGAATTTAACTCCCCAGGAAACACCATGAAACAAGGGGCGAATTGATGCTACGGCCATGAAGTAGCAGGCCAGTTTGTCTAGAAAATAATGAGACAAATGGAAACGTAGTCTAGGCATAGGCACAAAGTCCAAGTTTTAACGTGTAATCAGCTATCAGAGCCCATCTGGGAATAGCTCTCCAGAACTGCTAATCTAGCATTCACGGAAGATGATGCACGCAGAGGAATGTATCTTCAGTCTGGAAAACTTGAGAAGATGGGAGTGCTTAAATAGTTGGAAAAACATTCTAAATTTACCTTTCCCTTTATTATTATTACTATTATTATTATTATTCTGTTATTATAGAAGAACACAAATTGTATGTTTATCAAAATGTGGGCTTAAGGTTAAAAAAATTGAGATTGATAATCATTCCACAGGATAGTGTCCCACATATGTTTGGCCATAAAAGTCATTACAAACTCCAGTTAATAATAAAAATAATAATTTTATTTATAAAGTACTTAGGTAATACTATTATTATTTTGCTTGCCTAAGAACTTAACCATGGGTACAGTTAGCCTTGGCTTGAACTGCCTCTTCCACAACTAGATGGACATTACCGGAAAGTTTGGTAATCCCCAATGTGTAAACAGTCAATTAGCAGGCATGGCATGCTGAGGAAGTTCCCAGTCAATTCCTAAGGGACAATGGCTGCCCATTCAACGTGAGTTCAATGGGAAGCCTGAACTGGATATATTCCAGTTTCCCCGTCTATATCAATAAGAAGCCTCTACCCTTTTAAGTCATCTCCTTTAGAATCAACTGTTTTTCTCTTCTCAATATTGCTTCAGTAATCAAATTGATGTAGTCTTAAAAATTGTAAGATTCTAAATATCTGGTAGTCTAAGAATACATGAAACATCTTTTGCAATTACTCTTTTAGAGCATTGCATTAATAATGACTCAGTCCTCCTGAATCATCAACCCCTCATTAAATAGTGCACTATTTAATTTGTGCTTTGGTATTTATTAATACCTTTCTTCTCACAGTTCAAAGAATTTTACAAACATCATCACTTGCTACTTAGAACAACCTTATAACAGAAGTGTTACTCTTGTTGTTAAATATAGAAATGAAAGTGCAGGTGAGAGCATTTCATGTCAGCAATAAAGCTAAACTGGGGTTGGGGGGAAAAGGGAAAGCTGCCCAATTATCCTGTCTATGCATTTTGTTCTCCCAATGCCACAATCAAGTGACAATCAAAAGTGACTAAGGCAACAACTTAAAATTAATTGACTTATCTATTAACTTTTAACTAGAAATGAAACTTGGAGACTTATGGTCATTGTTCTTTTAACATTGATGTGTACGGCACCCAAAGTTCTCTTTAACTATTAGTAAAAAAAATACTCAAGCATATTTCTCTAATTACCAAGTTATCATAAGTCTCAGAGGTATGTTATTTCATCCTACTTAAATCACTAGTCATATTCACCTTTGGACAGATTATCTCTTATGGTTTGGCAAGGATCAGAAAAGGTTTCTAGTATAGATGGTAAAATAAAATAATCTTCATAAACATGTTAGACTTTGCTATAGAGGTACTCTATAATTATGAATTTGCCTGAGCAATTATCTGTGCAATTCAATTCATCAAACATTTAAGCAGACATGCTTCCAATAAATATTGAAGCAGTAAAATGTACCCAGTAAGACTGCAGGCTTTGAGTCTGAAGTGTGACGTTCAAATTCTGTTTTCCACTTTGTAACCTAAGCAACTTATTTTACCTCTCTGAGACTATTATACATCTATACATTGGGAGTGGGATGGGAGTAATAATGCTTACATCCAAGGTTTGTGATGAGCATTGAATTAGTTAACACATAGAAAGATTTAGAACACTGCCTGCTCCAGCACTGCTCCCTTAGCAATCTTAAATGGGAACGAGCACAGTGACAGAGAGGTAATAGAGTGGTAAGCCAGCTAAACATGATCTCTGCCCTCAGAAGCTTACATCGAAGCAGGAGAGACAAACATCAGATAGCTCTTTTGCAGCTAGGATTCTGTTCTGAAAGAAGTCCACCCAGTGAGTTACACTCATGTGATATTTCAGGTTTGGGGGTGAGGCAGGGGTCAGCTTTCTGCTCCTTTTGGATGATTTCCTGCTGAGGCAGCAGCATAAACTTGAGCCTTCCTCACCAGTTCCAGTGCCCATTGACTAGCTTCCTGGATACCAAGAGGCTGTCTATTGCTGAAGGATTAGGAGAGCAGAGGCCCCATCTAAAGTCAAGCTTTCTGATCCCCTGGGTCAGAGGTAAGAGTGTGCAACTTTCAGGGTTACAGCAGCCCTGGTGGGGCACTGCAGTCTCACCTTGAGGGTCACTCTGAACCCAACCCTCCCCAAAATTTCGTAACCATCTCTTTCCCTTCCTTTCTGCTTATGATATAAGAGAGAGAATGAGATGTTAAAGAAGCCAAGAATGGATCAAGAAGGCAGTCCATGGTGTAGAAATCTGCTGGATTAATATATGGACTGGCATGGACTCGAAACCATTCACCTGAAAGAGAAACAGAGGAGCTAGGAATTGAAAAAAATCCATGAGAGGGGCCTCCCTGGTGGTGCAGGGGTTAAAGACAGCGCCATCAAGCAATTAGCAGCCACTGAGCCACTGCCTCAATGAGTTTGATCCCTGGCTGGCCAGGAAGCAACCCACATGGCACAGCAGACCTCTCCTGTCTCTCCCACTGCTCCCCTCAGCAGTGGATTTCAGTAGATCTGCCTGTTTTGCTCCCCACTCTCTCTGGTGAATCCTTTCACCCCACATCTCTGGCCTGTACCCCAGTTCTTGTATTCATAAATAAAATATATCTTTAAAAAAATCCATGAGAGGGCTTCACCTGGTGGCGCAGCAGATGAGCACTGGGCTGCGAGGCTGCCCGCAGTCTCTGCCGCACTGGTTCTTTCCGCTGCCACCGGCGAGGGTCCCACAAAAAAAAAAAAAAAAATCCATGAGAGTCACTGCACACAAAGACCTCTGTATAAAACAGACAGATAAGGTGAAGCATGATAACTAGTTGAAATGTGGGCAGGGTCAGAAAGTATCACAGGGTTGCGATGTCGATGTAAATGTAGAGATTTACTTGTTCGACGTATGTGAGAAGTTAGAGATTCCAAGGGAAAGCAGATGGAAGTTTCACCAGATGAAATCAAGGTTAGAAGAAAGAAGAGTTAGAAAAAAAGACTTCTGGGCTTTATATTTCTTTTTATGACCTTTGTAAGCAGTTAAACCTATAATATTTATTTATAAACATCTTTGTTTATAAAAATCAGAAGAATGTTTTCTCTATTAATTTTTTATCCTGTAAATGCATTTTTGCTTATTGTAACAAATGATACAATCCAAAAGCATATGAATAAAAAGTTTCCTGCTATACTTTCCAATTTCCACTTTACTCAAGGTAACCAATTTTGAGTACGAGGTTTGTGTATCACTTTCCAACTTTATCCATACATCTAAAATATAGTTATTGGGGTTTTTTAAACAAGAATTCTAATGTATTACTATGCAATTGTTTTATTCATCCTGCAGTATATTATGAGTATCTGACCAGGTCAATTGGCATAGAACTAACTCAGTCTTTTTTTTTTTTTTTAAGATTTATTTATTTATGCATAAAAGAGCTGGGGTACAGACCAGAGATGAGGGGGGTGAGAGGATTCACCAGAGACAGAGGGGAATAGAGCAGGCAGACTAACCAAAATACACTGCTGAGGGGAGCAGTGGGCGAGACAGGAGAGGTCTTCTGTGCCATGTGGGTTGCTCCCTGGCTGGCCAGGGCTAGAACTCATGCTGCAGAGGCTGTGGATTGCTTCATAGTGCGGTGCTTAACATCTTGCACCACCAGGGAGGCCCTAACTCAGTCTTTTAACAGCTAAATCCATAGAATAGAGTACCCTGTGGTGGTGCCATTGGTTCCCTTATTGATGAACATGTAAAGAGATGTAGGCTTTTTAGCACAATAACACTGCAGCAAACACCCTTATACTTATATCCTTAACACAAGATGCTTTATTTCCACAGGAAGATTCTCAGTGGTAAAACTGTTAAACCAGAGATATTTCCTAGTTCAGTACATATTGCATTGCATTTATCCACAGTTTACATATCTACCAGGAGTATGTGAGGTGTCCATCTCCCACATCTTCACAAGCACTACATCCCACTGCACACTGGCAGTTGAATTGGTGTTTGTAAGTGTGTTGGATTTTTTGGGTCAATAGTTTTGGCTTCCAAATTCAATTTTCACATAATCCATGCTTGTTCATTGAATTTATCTTCTTCTCTTATTTATTCCATTTTCTTTCTCTACACTGAAAAGATTAAAGCACCTATAAGCAACAAGTACTCAATAATGTGCTTTCTCCCACAAATACAGTTATTCTTAAAGGAAACCAAACAAGAAGGAATCAAAAGATGCCTATGAATATGGAATCCACATTTGATATCTTGCCTTGTAGTCTCTGAATACACGGGCTTCTTTGTATAATCCTAACAAAACCTAGAGTAGGAGGTGGGGGGAAGAACACAGATTTGGAATCCGATAGACTGGTATCCAGACTCCATCACTTTTTGCCTGTGTTGTGTAATTAAATTTTATGGCCTTATCTATAAAATGGCAGCAATACAATGTATATCTAATATTGCTTATGAGGACTAAATGATATAATGTGGATAAAGTACTTAGCATAGTGGTTGGCAAATAGTAAGCTTAAATAAATGGTTGTTATACAATAGTTCACAAAACATATTTCCTTTCAAATATAAGCCATATGTGTATGTAAGATGTTAGACATTTAAGTCTACAACCAAATGTTGCCTCCTTAATAAGATACTTCATAAACAGAAAATAATTTTCTAGGGTTTAAAATAACCAAGATTTTTTTTTTTTTGTATTCATTTATTCCAGTTGTTGGCTGATGACCTGTTTTGGGTCAAGCCCAAAGTTACAAACTAGGGCAGACATAAAGAAGACTAATACCAAATTTCAGTCCTGAATAAGTTGATAGTCTAAATTGACTTAAAAAAGCATAATCAAATGTGTGACATGCTTTAAGAGAAGAAACAGAAAAGAATTATGGAAGAACAGGACCAAAAGCCATTAACTCCAGGACAAATGGAAAATGTTTTGCAGATGTCTGATCATTTCATGATCATGGCATTTTTTAATGTCCAGGTTCTTTCCTCTTTTCCCTCCTTTATACTCTCCTCCCTTCCCCTCACCACCTCCCTTCCTTTTCATTCTGAGGTTTTGTTTTGTTTTGTTCTTGACTAAGAATAAAACATTTGCTATCCATAGCAACATTTTCCAACATTTTCCACAAAAGCCAAAAGTTAGAAGCAACCAGGTGGCCATCAACCGATGAATGGGTAAGCAAAATGTACATATAATAGAATATTATTGAGCCTTAAAAATGGAAGGATGTTCTGACATATGCTACAGTACCAATGAACCTTGAAGATAGCATAATATAATAAGTGGAAAAAAAAACCCAAACCCAAAAAATGAATACTATATGGTCTACTTATTTGAGGTCCCTAGAGTAACCAAGCTCACAGTGACAGAAAGTAGAATGATGGCCGCCAGGTGTTGAGGGAAGGGGGAATGAGGATTCAGTGTTTCATTGGTGCAGAAATTTAGTCTGCAAAGATGTGATTGTAGTTAATGCCACTGAACTGCACACTTAAAAATGGTTAAAATGGAATTTTTATGTAATTATATTTTGCCACAATAAAATTAAAGAATAAAAACATTTTTTAGCACAAATAGTCAATCATACACTCTATAATGATGCCCTTGCTCTCTCCTTTCATCCAAACAACACTTTTGTCTCACTTACCCTTGTTGTTTTAAGCACTAACTTGGGGATCAGATCTTAAACTCATTCACATCCGGGTTCAATTCCTGGCTCTATTGCTAGATGGGGAAAAAAAGTTATTCACCACACACAGTGGTTGTGACAATTAAATAAGGTATAATTGTAAATATCTGAACACAATATCTGGCTGTTGTCAGTGCTCAGTAAACTGTTATTTACTTCATAATTGTTCATTCATAGGTAGGCATGAATATCCATGTTAGATTTCTTTTTTACAGATTATATAGCTTGGGATAACCAGGATCTTAAATTTGTCTGAAGAAAATAGGATCCAAAAATTTAATTGTTATCACTGAAAACTAAAAGACACAATCAAATAGTGACTTCAAAAGAATTCTCTTCAGACATCCAGTTGAACTTGATGCTGTGTTTTCACTTAAATCTGGATTATGATTTTATCAGCATAGTAGGTAAGTTCTTAATCATTAAGTTAAAAATCACGAATATTAATCTATTTTGGGGTCACTCTTTTACTGCAGAGATTTAAAAAAAAAAAAAAGCTGCCTATAGTTCTAATCCCGTTGTTTAGGCCTAGGGACTGAATTAAGTTTAGGCTACTCTATGAGCCTCATCAGTTGTTAGCAAGGACCAGAGAAGTTCATTCTCAACACGAGTATGATGAGTTCACTAACTACAACCTAAGCACTTATGAGGTAGGGGCAGGAGCATAGAAGTAACAGTTCAATTCAGAGGTATCTCTGGACTCAACTGATTGATTTGTCTGGAGAAACGGTGCCATGAAATATGTCTGTCAAGTTGATAGCCTGATGTGATAGAGGAAGTGTTTGACATTTTAAGTATTTTAGTACTTTACTAAGCACAATGTTCTTAGTTGAGATCTTCCTCCAGCTCCCATGGGTAACCTACCAATAAACCCATCATAAATTGAAAATAGCTTATCTTGAAAACTCTGATAACACAGATCACTGTAGAGTATGGGCTATTTGCCTTCATGGGCTGACTGGGCACTGTGGCTGCTGCCACTTTCCAGCATCACAAGATAGTATAATAGATCAAGATTCAAGATTCCAAAGTACAATTTCTACTGAATGCATATCATATTGACACCATCATAAAGCTGAAAAAACATAAGTGGAAAGGCTAAGTCCATCTGTAGTTTACTTCGTACAATGACTTGAGCCATTGCAAGTTTGTAGTATATTGGAAAGAAGTTGAAGTTAAGTATGTTTAATTTTATCTTTATTCAATCACATGCCCTTGCCATGGAAACTTGAAGAATTTCACTGAGATGCTTCCTTAAATTGAAATATTCTTTGATAATGAAAGGGCCTGAGATATGTAATTATTATGATCTCAGTGCTTCACAAGATTTTACTTCCTTGCAGATGTGATAAAATACCCAATAAAATACTCAAATCCTTGTTCTTGCCACCATCTTGCACCCTTGCAAGCCTGATGAGAATAGGACTTTTGCTGGCTACAAGTGGGATCTCCCAAACCAGAGGGAACATACAACTCATCTTAAAATTGAAGATATTTATGCTCAAGATGAAAATGAATTCTTTCTAGGCCAAGGATGGGCTTATGTGCACAAAGCAAAGAACAACACAGTGACTCCTGGTGGTAAATGGATCACAACTAGAGTAATCTGGGGAAAAATGACCTGTGTCCATGGAAACAGTGACATGGTTCAAGCCAAATCCTGAAACAGCCTTCCTGCAAAGGCCATGGGACGCAATCTGTGTGATGCTGTACTCTCAGGGATTTAAACTTATTGAAAAGCCAATAAATAAAAGTCTGTTTGTTAAAAATATGTATGTATATATATACATATTGAAATCCGGCCTCCCCGGTGGCCTAGGGGTTAATCATCATGACAGTCTCAATTTAATCTCCAGCCAGGAAGCTAACCCACATATGGCATAGCAGACCTCTCCTGTCTTGCCTGTTGCTCCCTTTAGCTGTGTATTTCAGTAAATCTGCCTGTTCTGCTCCCCACTCTGTCTTTGATGAATCCTCTCACCTCCTGAACCTCTAGCCTACACCCCAGTTTTTCTACACAAAAATAAATAAATAAAAAGTCTTTAAATATATATATACACACATGTGAATCCTTGAAAGAACACACATTCTCATCCTGTTTAGCTCCTCTCAACTCTTTTTAAATCACTGACCCACCAGAGCATAAAAGCAAAGAGTCAAAGTCACACATCCATCAGTGCTCCAACTCTAGAGTTACAACATCCATCCTCTCCTCTGGCTGGATTTCACATTTCAGGGTTTCTTCAGTCTGCCTGTGTCTGTACACTCTGTGGTCAAGGGCAACCCTCAGCAGTGGGGCTGAGCCCTGAGTGCCCATGCACAAGATCCTCACCAAGACAGGGTGATTTGACACGACTTGAATAAATGATTTGAACACACGGCAAGCAGGATATAATTATTCTTATTTTTAATCCAACCGGAGATCAGTCAATAGAATCACTGATTTTCAAGATTATGAAGTTAAACAATGGAAACAAAATTACAATTCAGAAGCCAGCCATGTGTATGAATTGTTCTTTAAGTCTCAATAGTTAGATATAAAGTTCAATCAGATAATGGGTGATTTACCATGCACCAATCTTACCAGAATGGATCAATTTTAAAAGAAATACCCTAAACCACAGTGAGACTATGCCACCAAGGAGTCTTAATAACCGTGCAATTTGGGAAATAAGTATGTAAATTCCAGAACTGTTTGGCGATGCTTGGTCTGGATTGTGCATTTTCTTTTATAAAATCTTTGAGATGGGAACTGAATGTTCCTATGAATTATATAAACATTGAGTCACAATAATTTATTCTCTATCACATTATTATTGTCTTTATTAAAAGAGTTGGTGATTAACATGAGACTTAAGTAAACCCCTCAAGAACAGGGCCTTCAGGTTGTTTATTGTTATATCTCCATCATCTAGAATAGGGCCTTGGATACAGAAAGTAAACAACATATATTTGTTTTCTAACTTTTGCATTGAAATGATTTTAGACTTATATGAAAGTTGTAAAAAGAGTTCAGAGTTCCTACACTCTTCTCAAGTTAGTATCTTATGCAACTAAAAACAGAAACAGAAAATAATATTGACTCAACATTAGTAGCTAATCCATAGACCCTCTTAGAATTTCTCAGGTTTTCCCACTACCGTCCTTTGACTTCAGTACCCAACTTTGCATCTGGCCATCAGGTCTCGTTAGTCTTCCTGATCTTCAAGTTTCTCAGTCTTGTTTTTCTTTCACGACCTCAATACTTCTGTAGCATATGGTAGCAGTTATTTTGCACTATGTCCCATGTTTGAAATTTGCCTGATGTCTTCTCCTGAATGTATTGAGGTTGAACAGCAATGACACCATAGTGGGCCCACAGTGGTAGTGATGTAGGTCCTCCTATATGCATCCTGGGAGTTGTATGTGATGCCAATTTATTACTGTAACTATAAGTCACTGTTTAAGGAGGTATCTGACACATTTTTCCAGTGTAAAGTTACTATTTTTCCACTTATGGGAAGTATCATGTGTTGAGATATTTCAAGACTGTGCAGATACTATTCTAATCAGACTTTCACTCACTAATATTAGCATCCATTAATGATTCTTGCCTGTAACAACTATAAGTGAGGTATTTGCTTAACAGTGATTTTTCTATTTTTATCATTCCTTCTGAATCTAATCACTGAACTCTACTATAAGGAACAGCTGCCTTTCTTCCCCACATATTTACTTATCCATCTGTTTATTGATATAAGTGAGGACTTGTGGATATTTGTTTATTTAAATCCGTTACTGACATTATTTATATTGTTGCTCACCTTCCATATTTGGCCATCGGTAAAACCTTAATGTTAACTCCTGAGTTCTTTTAACATGCTTCCATCATTTTTTGAGCACTTCCTTACTTTATGGTACCCTAAGATGTGTCAGAATCATTCTATATTTTCCCTGCCAGATCCTTGAGGGCCTTGGTGCCTTCTATTGGATAATGGTATTTAGAAACCAAGATTGATCACTAGATGCACTCAATGTTACTGGGGTGTCATTGCCTCTGGGTTTTTTTGGTAGATAAACCTAGGAGATACAGTACATGCATATATACATACCTACATATACACATATGTATATCTAATTTTATATCTATCCATCTGTATATCTATATCAAAAACCATGAGTTCATACTGATACATTCTATTCCAGTCCTTTATTACCCATAACTTTCCTTTCTCCAATAAAAAGAGAACTCTTGTTACCTACAATAATTTTACTTACTGGCGGGTCCTTGAATGCATGGAAGAGTAATCTCATAATTTCTAACCCAGACACTTGTGAAAAGCAGATTTACTGACTAGTGTATGATATTTGTGTAGAGCTCATTTTGTCTTTTACTTTACAATATGCAGTCAAAATACTGTTTTCCAAAGTTAGATAAGGGCTGTTCTTCCCCACCCACTTCACTGTGGTTATGTTATTCACTTTCAGTACAATTTAGTTTTTAGTCTTTGTATGTCATTTGTCCTTCCCCTTTCCTTTAATTATTTATCTTTGGAGTATGTGAAGCATTGGCACAAATGAGCAGATATATACATATTTTCTTATATAACTAAGCCTCCTTTTTACTTGAAGAATAGAAGATTATATTCTTTTTCTTGTACTTTGCTCTGTTCCAGTTAACATATCCTACAAGTCACTCCATCTTGGTTCGCCTAGTTTTTTACAACTGTATAGTACGCCATTGCGTGGATGTCAATTACTGTCCTCTATGTGAGCATTCAAGTTGTTTCCAATATTTTGCAATAAGTGACTAAGGCAATAAGTGAATATCCTGTACATTGTCTTTTCATATTATTCAAGGTACTTGTGCAGGGTAGATTCCTAGTAGATTTTTAGACCAAAAAGTGAGTGTATATGTAGTGTTAGGTTTCAGCAAATTTCCTTCCTTTCTGTTTTCTTTTCTCTCTTTCAGAAGCTATGTTTCAAAGGCTACTCCTTCAAAGCAAGCATATTTTGAATTCTTTTGTCAGTAGTCCATGCTCTGACCTCCCAGGCCCTGTTTTACTAGGTTCAGACTTAGGGGACGCTACTCTTTTTGGCAGTCAGTTAGATTAACAGTAGACCCCACTGCCAGCTCTCTTCATCTACTTTCCCTGCAGTTTTTCTCATCTGTCTTTCTTCATCACAAAACCTTAAGGTGGGGTGACTGTAGGATAAGCACATGAGAGATGTACTCTGGGATTTTCATCTCCACTTTTTCTATCATCACCCCTAAGTTCAACTAAGGCAAATCACCTGTCCATTTTCACCTTGCACCCATATGCTGGGTTACCCAATCTGTATGCCAACCTTGAACTCCTTTCTCCTCTTTTGGCTGGTGATAAAGAAACTCCTCCATGTGACCATGGGTGTGACCTGGGGCAGGGGTGTGGCAACAACATCTATAGGTGACATGGGTTTGGGCTACCTGTTGGTATAGTTTACTTGTTTCCTCTTTCCTGCTTGGGTTCAATCCCAAATGTATCATGTCTCATGAAGGATGGCTGCAGGGTCTATCCCACTTTGACTTGGTGGGTCTGACAGAAATCCTTATGACAGTTCATGAGAAGTCATCCCAAATGCATAGTCATTTGGTGCACCCAGTAACATGCCATATCTGTTTTTAAAAGGTGTCAAACTGTCTGCTACAAACCATTTTTGTGCTCCAGAAGACCAGGGCTTGCCATCAATTGTGTTTATTGCACCTTTCCCCAGTGCACAGTGATCAAAGTAAATGGTCATAGGTCCTGGGGAACAACCCCAGGATATTTATTTGCTATGATGCTGGTGCAGTCTTCTTCTGGGAAACATCTCCATCTCTTTAGCCACCACATTCTGCATGTGAAAAAATGGCTTCAATGCAGGAAATGAGCAAAGGAACATGACTTCTTATTGAGAGACTCCCCTCAGTTTATGTTCCTTTATTCTGGGGCATATCTCTCACCCATTCAGGAGAAATTCCAGATTATCTCCATTTTAATTTTCAGAAATTCCTTCTGTTCAACCACAATCTTGTAATCCTATTTTTCTCAAGCTTTTGTTTCCCTTCTAAGGAATTTGTTAGTCAATACTATAGGCCATAGATAATATATGACATTGACCAATCTTTTTGTTCAGAACACTGATGTGGGCACTAAAGAAAGAAGTACACTAAAGGGCCTCCCTGGTGGTGCAAGGAGTTAAGTCCTAGCACTATGAAGCAATCTGCAGCCGCTACTGCGCGAGTTCAATCCCCGGCAAGGGAGGTGACCCACCCACGTGGCTCAGTAGACCTCTCCTGTCTGGCTCCCACTGCTCCCTCCCAACAGCAGGATTTCAGCCAATCTGTCTGTTCTGCTCCCCACTCTGTCTCTGGTGAATCCTCTCACCTTCCACATATCTCTGGCCTACACCACAGCTCTTGTACGTACAAATAAATCTTTAAAAAAAAAAAAAGAAATACACTAAAATACACAATTGTTTTCTGCATGCAGTGGTTTATAGATTGTGAAAAAATAAATAACCATTTCAATATACCTTGTCCCATTGTGAATGAAAATAAATAAAATATTTGTGTGGATAATATCATTATGAATGATAATATTCTTATGCAGAATACAAATTTTGCAGGCCATTTAAGGAAATATCATACTATAAATGCTTATTTTATAAACCTGTAAGTATATCCTAACACTGTTATTTTATGTTTATGTGCCTTTTGCAAAAATATTTCAATCATTAGTTTATATATTTACATATTAGTTTCCTGTGGCTGCTGTGACAAATTACCACAAATTGTTGCTTAAAACAATAGATATGTATGCTGCCACAGCTGTGGAAGTCAGAAGTTCATCGTCAGAGTGTGAGCAGATAGATCTACTCTCTCTCTAGAAGCTCTAGAGGAAAATCTGGCTTTTGTTTCTTTCAATTTCTGGTGACTGCCAGCAGTCCTTGCCGTGTGGCTGTGTCATTTCACCCTCTGTCTCTGTCTTAAGATCTCTGTGTGTTGAATCTTCTACATTTTTTTGAATAAGAATAGTTGCAATGGCATTAGAGTTCACCAGAATAATCCAGGAGCATTTCAAGATCCTCAGTTTAATCACATCTACAAAGACCTTTTTTTTTTTTGAAAGGTGAAGTTTAAAGGTTCCTATGGTTAGGACCTAATATCTTTGGGGCCACCACTCAGTCCCTATAAATGATACTAATAACCTTGACGTCATTTTTAAAATATGGTTGAAATTTTCTCTGACAAAGAAGTTAAAGTTGAAAAATATAATCATATAAAGATATACACATATAACTACCACTAGTTGAATATATTTTTAAAAATTCAATCAACAGATTATTTTATATATAGTCATTATTATTTCCTTTTTTCTAATTATCTTGTAAAAATGACAGATGTATTATGAAAAATAACCATCTACCTAAATTATGTGTAGGGCCTCCCCGGTGGCGCAGCGGTTGAGCGCTGGGTTGCGAAGCTGCCCGCGGCCTCTGAGGCGCCGGTTCCATCCCCGGCTGCTCCCAGGCCACCAGAGGAGGGTCCCACATGGCGCGCAGACCTCTCCTGCCGCCCGCTGCTCCCCTCAGCAGTGTACTTCGGTCCTTCTGCCTGCTCTGCTCCCCACTCTGGCTCTGGTGAATTCTCTCACCCTCCCGCGCTTCTGACTGTACCCAGTGCTTGTATAAACAAAACAAATAAATAAAAATACATGCCTCTTTAAAAAAAAAAAATTGTGTGTAAATTTTTATGTGATCACTGGACAAATCTAGGGACCTCTCTTTTTTTCTTTTCTTTTTTTTTTTTTTTTTTTGTGTGGGACCCTCACCGGTGGCCGCGGAACGATCAGCGCTGCAGAGGCTGTGGGTAGCCTCACAGGCCAGCGCTCAACTGCTGTGCCACCAGGGGAGACCCAGGACCTCTCTTTTTTTTAATAACAGGGTTAAAAGAATGCAAGGCAGACTCAGACCCAAATGTGTAATTTTTCTCACGTATTAATACACTTTGTTTTGTCTTTCATGAAGGAACACCAAACCCCATTATGGGATTAATATTCGTATTTCAGATGGAATTTTTGACGACTCATCAAGTTAACTGATTTACAGTGATATTGGTGAGCATAATCCAGTTATAGATATCTAGTTTCTATTAATTCCATAAGCAATACCATTTAAGATTTTTAGTGTAGCCCAACGATCTACTTAGAAAATAAATAGCTTGTATACTGCCAGGCTCACATCCCAGTGCAAAGATCTTATCCATTCTGACCACAGCTCCAGAAGCCAAGAGGCGCAACCCTGTACCATACCTCAGCCCCATTAACTGGGGTTGTCTCAGTGACCACCTCCCCAACTTCCCATACCTTCCCAGATCATCTCATCCTTCTTGTCTCCACACCCAGTATCAGATTCCGGCATTTAAACACAATGATCACCTCGATAGTTTTGGCCACTTTTGTAGTTCCCTCTTGGCTTCATGCGTCTCCTCTTCACTGCTTCATTTTTGGCTTTGTTGGTTTTTCTCCTGCCTATGATGATAAAGACCTCTATTCTCAGCCTTTGACCTTGAGGAACTTTCCAGCTCACAGCTGGTCAGCTCAATTCTGATTCCTCCTGGAGAGGAGATATGTGGACATGTTTCACTTGAATTGTTGAAAGGAATCTAATCTCTATCCAAGGGAATTGCCAAGATTTCATATTTAAACAAGTTAATAAAGTATAGAAGAATTCTAAGAGTTAGAAATTAATTTATTAATTTTATTAATTTTAATTAAAAAGTTTTTAGCTTCATATGTACCAAACCACTAAAGTTTACCAAGAGCACAGTCTTTATGCTTGAATAGTCACTGCATTCAAAACATTTTATCCGCTGCTAATAGAGCTCATTGCAACAATACATTTGCTAACATATGCATCTATATTTCTGCCTTTGTCCTGAGTAGTGATAATAAATATATGATGCATCTGAACCACAAATAATAAATCTTGGTCTTTTTTTCCCCAAACACACAAGGAAAGATTCAGTGCCATAGATGGGGCCTGAAAAAAGATGAATGATGGCAGCTAGTATCCAACTTAACCAGCTACAGTTTTCTTTTAGCATTTTTATAACTATAACTATATATATATGAAACCAACAATCCAAATGAAATACAATAATAATTTGAATTTATAAATACTTTCTTTAAATAGAACCTCAGATACCAAAATAGAGATTATGTGAAAGCCAGCATATTTATCATATGAGTAATTTGGAGCTTGCAGGAGGAAATCAAATTAATGAGGGAAATGAATATAGGGAGGAGGTCATCAAAATCCATTAATGTTGAATTGTTTCATTAGGATGCAGCTCCAATTTCAGTAATTTGGCTGATACTGCTAGCATGAGAGCCCTATAGTCTAGCCATTGTTAATTGGAATAATTTAAGGGAAATCATCCTTATAATCTTCTCTGGAGGTGACTAGCCTTGTTTGGTGTTCCTAAACTAGGAATTGTTAGCTAATGGTTAGCTAATGGTGACTTTCTCCTATATCTTCCTACAGTCAGTGAAAGATATTGATCTCTGAGTCATTAGACTTGCACTTAACTTTGCCTTTCAAACACCAAGTCTACATGGCCTTGCTGGGATACTGAGAGAAGCAGTTTTTTGAACTTTTTATTTAAATTTAATTGTATTTTGTCCACCTTTCCCAAGCCCTACTGATAAGATGGCTTTTCAGTGGCTAAAGACAATTTGTGACATTGAGTAAAAACAGTAAGTTCCACAGATATGATACAGCAACATCTCTCCTGTCTTGGAAAGAGAAACTCTTCCTCCTTTAAGTTTAACAAACTTTGGGGGCCTCCCTGGTGGTGCAAGGGATTAAGCTCAGCACTATTAAGCAATCCGCAGCCACTGCAGCACGAGTTTGATCCCCGACCAGGGAGCTGACCCACATGGCACAGCAGACCTCTCCTATCTTGCTCGCTGCTCCCCTCCGCAGTGTATTTCAGTCAGTCTGCCTGTACTGCACTGAATCCTTTCTCTCACACACACCCCCAAGCACCTTTGGCCTGTACCCCAATTCTTATATGCATAAATAAATAAAAATCTTTTTAAAAAAAGTTTAACAACTTTGATTTGTATATTTAGATAACATCTTGTTTTTTCTCTCCTTGCATTTTAAGGACAAAGGGCCACCTGCAAAGAAACTTCAAAACAAAGCCAAGGATAAAAACATGCAAAGACATCAGAATTGCTGACCACAAGAAAACCAGCTGATGTCAACCAAGTCAGCAGACACGTTATAAGAATGGCTTGTGGACCCTCACCCACTCCCCTCTCTCATGTCCTTGTAACTCCAATGCCCTACACTCTGCTAATAAGTAGGATGGTTTTCTTTGCGACTCACCAGTCACACTCTGGCTTGCTACCCTCCTCATTTGTTGACAAATTAATGAAACTACTTTCCTTTTCCTCAAAACTCTGTTCTTTTTGGTGAAAAATTCCACAATTCCAGTATCAGATGTGTTCTGTAGAGGAATCTTCTCTTTCCTGGTCTTCACTATGCCAGACCTCACTCTTACCTGAAATCACCATCTTGGCCTTCCAGATCCACCCCCTCTAGTCAACCCTGTCACACACAACTGTGTGCCCCACTATGTTCTTTCACTTTGCTATTCACCATGAGCCCTTGGGCCAGTCTCCTTTGAGCTATTTGCAGACAAATGTCCAAAGACAGAAAACTTTCATGCTCTGAGAAGTGGGGGAAAAGATTTGGTTGTAAAAGTTCCTACTAGCACAGAATGCACCTGGGTGATGACGTCACACACTATAACAACACTGGCAGCAAAGCACTGGGGAGAAATTTGAAAATGAAAATCTCATTTAAAGGTCCTGGAATCTGGTCAGTGGCAAATGCTAGAACCAATACCAAAGATTCCCAGTGTCTGATCTGCACTGCCAAGTCTGAGTGGTTATTTGGAAAGGGTGTGGTCTTTGGCAAGGTGAAGGTGGGCACGAATAGTGTAGAAGCCATGAGGGGTTTGGGTCTAGCAATGGCAAGACCACAAGATAACCATTGCTGACTATGGATAAATGTGATAAATTTGACTCAAGTTTTATTTTAACCACCATCTGTAGCTCAGGAGCGCACCCCTTCAGCAACATCTGCTCAAATTATCCCTAATCTTTATGCTCTCCCTATAGTTCTTTAGGGGATAATTTCCTTATCCCCTTTCAAATATAGCTGGATTGTAGAGTTAAGTTTATGATTATGAAATAAACAATAAACAAAAAATAAAGCACAAAAGAAATCACCATCTTACCCTTAGAGAAGGAAACCCCAATTAGGGTTCATAAAGTAACACACTTTAATCAATATGTAACAGAATGATAAAATTTTCTTGCAGGTTTCACAATCTACCTTTCTTCTTTTCAATTACTGCCTCTTTTCGCCAACCTTAACATCTTTGTGCTTAAACATTTTCTTTTATCAGCATCTTTGTACTCAATTAAATCATCTTTTTCTACTCTGGAATTTGCAAATACTGACTTTCCTAAACCTTAAGTTTACTGCTTTGAACTTTATCTGGCTCCATCCTACCTTGACCCCAAGATTTTCCACTTTTGCACCGAGTGACTATTTTCACTGTGGGTGTTAATGGAGCACCACTGTTATTTCAAAATTTGCAGCTTAAATTCTCCTTGTACCTTTTGATTTATTTCATCTTTTTAAATTAACTTCTATTACTCTATAATATACCATTCCACAGTTCCCTTACAAGATCTGGGAAACTTAAAAATCTGCCAAAAATCACAGCGGAATTATCTAAATAACAATATACTGTAACTCTTAAATATTTGCTGATTATCAGTTATTTAAAGTAAACATTTCGGCCTCAAAAAGACAGAAGTGTTAAGCACCTGAGGACTATTCTATGTAAATCCTGCTATTCAAATGCCTACTATTCAAAAAAAAAAAAAAAAACAAAAACAAAAGCATCATTTAAAAGAGCAGGTCTGGGCCTCCCAGGTGGCTTAGAGGTTGAGTGCTGGGTTGTGAAGCTGCCCGCAGCCTCTGCAGCACCAGTTTGATCCCTGGCCACCCGGTGAGGGTGGCGAGGGTCCCACATGGCACGCAGACCTCTCCTGCCACCCACTGCTCCCCTCAGCAGTGTACTTCGTCAGTCTGCCTGCTCTGCTCTTCCCCCTGGCTCTGGTGAATTCTCTCACCCTCCCGCGCTTCTGACTGTACCCAGTGCTTGTATAAATAAACAAATAAATATTAAAAAAAATAAAAAATAAAAGAGCAGGTCTCCCAACTATCTTACCCTCTCTTTACCCTTTGCATCTTTCTGAGCATCCACTGCATAAATGTTTTATAGTCTCTTCTGATTCATGTTTCACATGCCATCTTTAGCAAAAGTAATGTGCTAACATAAGATAATTTGTTGTTTGAATAAGGCACAGAGAATTATTTAGTTCTAGGGCAGTATAGACTTAAGGAAATCAGATTGGATTGAAATTAATGAAATGAGGTGAATGAAGTGAAATGAAAAATTTTAAATATTTAAAAAAATTTGATAAATGCATAATCTCTTCTTTTTTATTTATTTATTTATATTTATACAAGCACTGGGTACAGTCAGAACCGCGGGAGGGTTGAGAGAATTCACCAGAGCCAGAGCGGGGAGCAGAGCAGGCAGAAGGACCGAAGTACACTGCTGAGGGGAGCAGCGGGCGGCAGGAGTGGTCTGCGCGCCATGTGGGACCCTCCTCCGGTGGCCGGGGAGCAGCCGGGGATCGAACCGGCGCCGCAGAGGTCGCCGGCAGCTTCGCAACCCAGCGCTCAACCGCAGCACCACCGGGGAGGCCCTGCACAATCTCTTCTTATTAGGTTAGATTTTTATGGGAATTTATAAGTGGGGTAAGAGTGACTCTGATCACATTCTTATTGTAGTTCTTGATTTCATACAGTGATGCTGTTAGTGCATGAGTGAGGGGCACTCAGGATCCTCAAACAGCAAAGGGGGGCAAACTCTGAAAGGTGTTCGGCTGTTTGTGCGCACAAAGGTAAAGGAAGCATATTCTTATCATGAAAAATTTTAAATAGAATTAGTGTGCGTAGCGAGAGAAGAAAAGGCATTCCTAGTAATACTTTCCCAGTAAAACTCCCTAAATTACCTATCCCCTCATGGGCAAATGCCTAGCCAAACAGTGTTGTCTGAGGCCCAAAAGATTGCCACAAGTCTACAGTACCTCCTAGAGCGGAGTAGAAAGGAGTAAGGCATCTCTGGAACTGCAGGAGCAAAATCAAGGTACAAATCAAGATAACTGCTACATTGTCTCTGCCAAGGACAGCCCTCCCACTTGTCTCTCACCAATGTGCCTTTTTCAAGTATCTACATTCTCCACTCATGCATCTCCTTCCATGTCCCCTTCCAGGCAGTATCAGGGTGCAAGTTGGGCCACAGAAGCAAGATCCCCAGAACCCACCTGGCTTCAGTGTTAAATAGCTTCACTGACTGCTCAGTTCCACCTCTAGTTCCTAATAGCTCCTGCCCAGAAATTCTGATCCATGGTACATAGGGACCTGTAATCTAAGATGGCTGCCCGTAAGTGGGGGTGGGGAAAATGGCCCTGCCCCTAAATGAATGTATATCTATAATTGTGCCAACCTTCAATGGATGTGCTTGTCTGCATAACAGCTCTTCCTTTCTCCCACTCCCCATGTAATGCTGCTCAGCTCCTAGGGGTTGATAGCACTGATGCTGCTCCACAGTTTCAGTGACCCAAGCCTGACCATCAGAGTACCTAGCCTTCCCCAAATGCACAGTATGATGAGGGGACTGCCATATGACCCAGTCAATCAGAGCTTTTCCAGGGACTTTTCTTGGAGTTATTAGGAAACAGATAATTTTTTACCTGTGATCATGAGTCATGGAAGAGCAGAACTGATGGTAAGCACCAGCACCCTGATGTTATTTGAGCCGCATGTCGACCTGAAATAGTTTGTTCCCTTGGAATTTCCAGTTTCAAGATCTAGTACTCGCTCCATTTTTACTGGAGTAGCTTGAGTTGGGTTTCTGTAGTTGCCACCAAAACATCGAATATTATCACTATTCCATGACAGTCACAATCACATAGGAAGTTCAACTCCAAACAGAACTTCTACTGATTTAGTCTTTATTTTTTTTCTTAACTTCCTATTTAAAACGTTCCCCTGCCTATTCTTATCTCTGCCTCGCAGTGAATTTTTAAGTGTTTTTGTCAAGTTGTCCCAATGATCTCATTGAAATGTTGGTTAGAATTACATTAAGCCTACTAATTAAGTGGAAAGAATCGAAATCTTTTTATCTTTCTCTCCAATGGTGAAAATGGACTATATTTCACTTTAGTCAGACCTACTTGCTGCATACCTCTCAAAACTTTAATAGTTTTGATGAGCCTTACTATTCTTGTCAAGATTGTTGCTGAATATTCCTTTTTTGGGGGCATGGGGGGGCATCTATTGTGAATGGGACATTTTCCCATAATGTTTCCTAATTGCTTGTCGCTGAACCAAAAGGTGGCTCTTGATTTGGGGGACACTACTCAGAATATTGCCATTTTGTTGAGCTCTCTTATCAATTCCCTTGATTATGATTAAGGTTCTAGTTAAGTTATCCGCACTTACAGCCAATATGATTATCCAAATCTTCCTTCTCCTTAAAAATGCTTCTTTTTTTTTCTCCTTCATATTAAATATTAGAGGTGATAGCAATTGCCTGGCTCATTTCTTTAAGTACATAATAATTTTATAATTAGTAAAATATAATATCCCTTCTCAAGTTTTCTGCCAGAGACTATAACTTAGATGGGGTTACTGTTCCACTATTAACCTTACAGTCAAGAGAAATAACACTTATAGTGGTTAGTTTGAAGAACCTGAATCAATTATAGTTTAGATTAGATTTTATCTGTGGATCAAACTAGATCATCAGAGAACAAAATACCACTTTACAGACCCTGCATGATATCCCTTGTGGAGTTGTATTTTGCCTTTCTCCCTCGACTTACATTAGAAATAGTAGAAAATAATCTGAAAAATCTACCATCACAATTATTTTATGGACCTTTTGAGGTCATTGCCTATATTATAACTTAGTAACCTAAATATAAAGAAAAACTTCTGACAGAAATGTCTTCAATACTTCAGTCCCTGGAAAAGCAGTTGGTGTAAGTCACTAATGTTAGATTTCCGAGCACCCAATCCTTTAAATTGAATTCTAAGTGTTGTGAGGCTCACTAGGTTGTCCAAATGTGGTTCTGGTTGCTGAAGCATTGGGTTAATTCATTGAATTCTGGGCCTAAATGTCTAAGCAGAGTCATATTAAAATGTGGCTTGTTCAGTATGAAATGTAAGAACAAATCTGAGTGGAAAGTCAGAGGAAGATCTCTTTAACAGAGGAAAATAGCAGATAAATGAATCATTAGTAAAAGTCCATTTATGTGAAAATACAAAAACCACATACTTGTACACCTTGAATCCAGAATCCTCTCATTGAAAAGTATTTTATGATTACCACTTTGGGTAATCACTTTGCTCCTATTAAAGATTAAAATCAGGAATAGCCATATGAAAATTGTTTGATTGTATTATAAAAAATATTGTAAGAACATAATCCTTTGTTCACTGTCTCAAAGTAATGGATTAAAAAAATTTCACTCAGAAAATTAGTTACTTCTTTTTTAAATTCAGTTACTTTTGTTAGCAGGCAGAATGAGCGGTAACCCAGGATCCCCAAACTTGCATGCTCTAAATAGTTTCTGACATCTGCCATATAAAGACAAAGCATACTCTTAGTGTGAATATTTTTAATAGGATAGTGTGCATAGAGAGAAGAGAAAGGATAATAGTTTCCCAATGAAATATCCAAAGTGACCCACCCTCTCATGGGTAAATGTCCAGACAAACAGGTTGGCTCAAAGTAGAGCTACTGAGACTGTAATGCCTGCCACAAGTCTAAGGCACCTTCTGGTGGGGAACTGTAGAAAGGGGGCAGAAGTGGCCAAGCAAGTCTGGAAGGAAAGGAACAAAATCCAAAGTACAATTCAAGATTAAAGGCTGCCATTGTCAGTCTCTGCATGAGTCTCTTATCTCTGTCTCTGTCTCTTTCAAGTGTCTCCTTTCATGTCCCTCAAGTCCCTGGTACAAGTCCAAGACTAAGAAGTAAGCATGGCTTCTTCACAAGTCTCTTTGCTCCAAGCACCTCCTCCAAGTCTTTTTTGCCGAGCCCTTTTTAGCTTCCCCTCAGCACTCAAATCCACCCTTCCTTAGGTGTGGCAGGAAACATAAAATCTCCCCTTTTTAGATTACTCTGTGACACTTTGTCCTTTAGGCTAATGACATCCAGATACTACAGGGATTTTAGGTTTCCCAAACCCATTTGCAATATGTGTCTCTGTCTAAGCTTCCCCATAAAAACAAGCCAGTGTCAGACACAGCAGGTATCTGAGGCTTCAACTAAATTTTGCCCTGTCTACCAAGAGATAGCATCCGATTCCACAGGTAAAGAGTTCAGTCTCCCAAGATTATCCTTCACATCAGTTACCAGTTGCAAGTCCAATTTGCTTCTGAAAACCAGCTAGAGATTGGAGGTTCCCAGCACCCCATTCTTAGATTTCAGCTGCCAGTTGTAAGTCCAGGTTGTTACTGGTGTTTCTCAGGTTTGATTAGTTTGCTAGAGCAGCTCACAGAACTCAGGAAACTAGCTTACTCACTAGATCACTGGTTTGCTATAAGATATAGCTTAGGAACAACCTGATAGAAGAGATAGAGAAAAAGCAAGGAGCTTCCAAGCTCCATCCAGGTGGATCACTTTCCTCAAATCTCCACAGGTTCACCAACCTAGAAGCTCTTAAAGCTCTGCCTTTTAGGTTTTAATGGAGGCTTCATTATTTAGTCATGATCGATTACATCACTGGCCATTAACAATTGATTCAACCTCCAGCCTCTCTCACCTCCTTGAAGGTCAGGGGGTGGGACTAGAAATTCCAACCCTCTGCATGTGATTGGTTATCCTGGCAACAAACATCTATCCATAGGTGCTTCCCAAAAGTCATCGCATTCACACACACACACACACACACACACACACACACACAAGACACTGTCATCATTCTCAATCTCTACACTTGGGAAATTCTAAGGCTTTAAAGAGCTGTGAATCAGGAGCCACAGACAGAAACCAAATATATATGCAAAAAAAAATTGATCATCTGAATGGTCAAATATGTTTTTCTTTAAATTATAATAGCTCACCAAGTTTGTTTTCTCCCCGCACCTGTCCATTACTAAGAAGCGCAGAACAAAATTTACTACTCAATCAGTGATGATATGTGCCCTCAAAGTTGTCATGTTATTCATTTTCATGTATCTAATTCCCTCTTCCAAGATGATTAACTTTATTCTGAGGCACAGTGGCAAAATCTTCCCATAACTTTCTGGTTCTTCTAGGCTAGCAAACAATCAAGCAAAGATCAGACAGATTGCCAAGAGAAAAAGAAAGGTAATTTTAATAACACTTAAACTTCCTGTATACATGGGAGAAACCCAATAAGACTGAGTAACTCGCCCATATGGTTTTAGTTACCATCTCAAATAACATCAGCCAAGACAAAGAGAGCTAGGAGGAGGAGGGGAAGGTCAAACATGGGAGGTAACCAGGAAAGGCACAGCCAGAAAGGGAAAGACCATTATGCAGATTTATGTTCTGCCTTCTCCAATAATATTAAAGAGATTCAGTATTCTGAAACTTGTGTGTGTGTGTGTGTGTGTGTGTGCGCGCGTGCGCATGTGTGTGTGGGGAGGGGGAGAAGATGTCCTTACAAAGAGATTTTCCTTTATACCTGTGAATGTCTCTTACAAAAGGGCAACTTCCACAAAGCCTTCAGAGTCCCTCCTATGATATAAAACTTATATTAAAAAGACATATTTAAGTAGTGGCAGATTTTGCTTGTTTCATGGCAAATCTTTTTAGAAAAAAGGCCAAGTACTTGCTTACTTGTTAGGTGGTCTTTTTTAAAGACTCAGACAAAGTCTATGATTGAGATACCATTAAGGAGAGTAGTGATAAGCACAAGATGGGCATTGCTGGGGTAATCCTGTTTTGGTGGGATTACAACTCAATTGGATAAAAGAAGCCAGTTTCCTTTCAGAAAACTGAAAATATTTTGATCCATTCCAATGGAATTAATTGCTACTCATTTCTTAAGATTAGATTGATTTCTTGAAGTAACACAAACCCAACCCAGATTTCATATTTTACAATTTTTCAACAAAAACTAGAATTCTAGGTTTTTGGAATGTTGACAATTATTTCAAAATCTTTAAAATAGTTTGTACCAGCAGATTATAGCTTGTGAATGACAGGGAATGAGGGGGAGATGGGGAGTTGTGATTAAATGGGTATGAAATTTTTTTCCAAAATGAATAAGTTCTAGAGATCTGCTATAAAACATAGCACCTATAGTTAACAATACAGAATTGTGCACTTCAAAATATGTTAAGAGGGTTAAGTGTTCTTATCACACTCATAAACCCATACAAACCCATAAATTCATACAAAGGAAAGAGACATGCTGTCTATCAACATAAGAAAAATTTTAGAGTGATGGGTATGTTTATTACCATGAGTGTGGTACTAGTATCATGGATGTGTGCATATGCTCTAACTCATAAAAATGTATATATTAAATACACATGTTCGGTGAGTGGGGTTCTTGGATCCCTCTGAGAAAGAATTCAACAGTCTCCCATTCAGTGGTAGACAGAAAGTTTATTAAAAAAAAAAAAAAAAAGACACACCTGCATAGACACAAGTGGCCAAGACACTGCATTTTGCCAGGGTACCAGATGTTCTCACATGCTGTTTTTTGATGGGATTTATTGCCCTGGGGTCAGGTTGGGTTAGTTTTCTCTAAAAACTGATAATCCTTTCTGTCCCAACCTCTGATTCTTGGAAACTTCCATAGCCGGTTTACCAACTTGTTAATTGTCCCTACCCTCACCCCTAGTTAAATTCCACCTTCTTCCATCATATGCAGCAATGTAACCATAAAAACTCTGGAACAGGTCACCATCTGTGTCTTTGGACTCTGAAACATCTGGAAGCAGGTCTCAATAATCCAGTTACCAAGGGGACAAAGCAAAAATTTTGGCACCAGGGAGCTGATGTCATAATGGCACTAAGGATTCTACTGACTTCAAGCAGAATGATAAAACTACTGGTCTGAGAAACCAAACATTTTGAGTTCTACCTCAGATTTTGTGAATATGGACCAGAAGAAAGAGGCCTGGACTTGAACTCTTGGAAACATGGCTTGGTCTCAGCTCTGCCTCCAAATTATCCCATACGGCGTTGGCAAGCCCATGGAACTTTCAGAGTCCTCCATAGTACTCTCCACACAAGAAGGAGGCAAGATAAAATTCATGAAATCTTTCCATTTCTTTATTTCCAAAAGTGTCTTATCAGAAATTGTAAAGACATGTAAGCACAAGAAATTTCCACTCATCTGTGATAGGGGCTAGGGAGGAAGAACCGGGCACCACACAGAGCTAGGTCTCATATACACTATATGACAAATGATCTGTTTTCTTTAAACTAAAACTCCGGTGTTAAACTGAGATTCCTGCCTCTATGATGCCCAAAGGCGTGCTGGACATTGATACATCAGATGTGCCAGGGTCAGTTTAACCAGGAAGCTGATAAGTTCTGGGGGCTGACCATGACGAATACTAGAGACATCAACTGTGATGGGCTGTTCTAATGGGCTGTTTGCTTATAACTATCTTTGTCTAACTCATTATAAAAGGCCAGCTTGAGATATGATGACAAATAGTTTTTTCAGGGTGCTATGCTCTCAGATCAGTGGCCAGTGATCTGAAAAATAAAAGCACTATGGCTCTCATTGAACTTATCCAATACGATAGCTTTAATTCCTATCTCTTCTTATTAACTTTCTGCAGTGACAGGCAGCAGAACAAGGCCTGTTCCAGTAACACCTACAGAAGATTTACCTAAATTTCCAATGTTGATGCTAACACTAAATGAGTTGTTTTTCCAAGAATGAGCGATTTTTGAAAGACTGAAAAAATAGGGGACAATTATGCTTCCCGTCTCCACTGAAAAATAATTCTTACACTTGACTATGAAATCATGGTCACGTTATGCTCTATTACTCTCACTAATTTTTGAAAAAAGATAGAGTTAATATTTATAATTAGTAAGTAGGTGTCATTTGGACATACACTTTTGTTAGATTTTTTTTCTAAGTGTGAAAAATCACAAGTTATAAACAGCCAACTGTTTAAGATGCTTTCGAAATACATGATTACTTTAATTCTACAATGATTTCTTCGAGTTTTTCCGTAAGGGCACCACAAAATTCACCCACCTTCTCTTCCTTTTTATAAAACTGAAAGGTTGGGATGCAAATGATGTCACGATCTTTCACTAGTTCCTCGCACTCATCAGCATCCACTTCCAGGAATACCACGTCCTCATACTTCACAGACAGGGAGTGGTAGAGAGGCTTGATGGTCTTGCAAGGCCCACACCATGTGGCTGAAAAATCCACTATTACCAGCCTCTCTCCTGCCTCCTTGAGTGCTGTCTCGAAGTCCTCCTTGCTCAGGATCTCCTTGACCATGTCCACTCCCAGGAGATCCATTGAGTCTTCCACCAAATTCAGAGAGTCACTTTCCATAGACTTGGTGGTTTCTTCTGACAGCTGGAGGGGTTCACCTTGTTTGGGCAGGGTGATTTCTTCTGAGGATTTGGGAGGATTGCCCTGTTTAGGTGGGATGGGTATTGGTAAGAGACTGGGAGTATTGCCCTGCTTTGGTAAGATGAATTTCCCTAAAAGCTTGGGGATGTTACCCTGCTTGAACAAAATGGTTTTTATTGGGGGATAGGGGTAACAGCCTGCTGGGGTTGATGTCTTTGACTGGGGGACTGGAGTTGTCAGCCTGCTTGGGCTGTGTGGTTCTTACTGAGGAGTTGAGGATGTCACGACCCTGCTGTTGGAATGTGTCCCCAGGCTGTAGGATTTCTGACTCCTCTGCAGGTGTGGGTTGTGCATCGCTGGTCTGGGTGTGGGCTGGGTCCAAGACCAAGAGAGTCACGTGATTAGATGTAACCTGTAATGCTGGCCTTTCTGAACAAAAGGGTAAACAAATGAAATAAAAATGCAAAAGAAGTATAAAATTCTGATCATATACTCCGAGGAAGACCAGTGTCATTCATAGTGCTCACAGATATAACCTTATGAATGAAACACTAATTTGAAGAATTTCACTCAAACAGAAAGCCAAGCAGCATGTAATCACATGCATACTTTATGTAGACATTTTTTTAAACTACAACTTTTCCTGCTTAATTTGACACTGCTTCCTAAGGCAACCCTCTTCCCTCCCCCTTACAACTAGAGTCACCTTCATTTGTTTCTTCTTGTTTATTGGGCCTCATTTCCTGTTCTCCTGGGCCTCCAACTTTATCACTTTCCATTTCTGGTTCCTTGTCTATCGTCACACCTATTTCATAGATGTCTCAAAACAAAGATGACTGTTTCCAACCTAACATCATAAACTGAGTAACAAGCGATACTCAGGTAATACTTAAAACTGGTTTTCCTTCTCTGTACTCATAACAGCAGATTTGAGAGTTTTATGACAGTCTTGGTTACAGTTACCACACTGTGCAGGAGGCTATATGCCCTGTGCCTGCATTATTTCCTATAACACAACAAACCCCTGAGGTAAGCACCATTATGATCCCCACATTACAAATGAAAAAATTGAGACTTAGAGGGGTTATGTTACTCAAAGTAAAAAATCTAGTATCTGGGGCAGATTCTAAGGCAACACTCTGAATACCACACGGTGCTGTCCTCTGCCAATGCCCTGTCTAGGATGGGTAACTTGAAACCAACTATCCTACAATCTCACTCTAGGATTCTTCCACTCCAATTTTCTCTTTATGACTCACCCAGTCTAATCATCTACTAACTGTGCCCTCCCAACCATATTGTCCTCCACCTCTCAACCCCCCTGCAAATACCTGACTGTCAGATGTCCTTTTGGAGCTATTTGGAAGGGAGTAGATTGTGACACAGAGGAATTACCTAATAGAGAAAGAAGTGAAAGCATCACTCCTTCTGCATCAGTAGACAGGGACAAAGACATTGGTCTACACACTGGGGTCTCTTTGCTTCAGGGTGAAACCCTAGCACATATAACAATTCAGAAAAAAAGTAAAATTAGAAGAGTATTTACATGATAGACCATCTAAAAGGCCAAGAAGCACCCATATTTTGGATTCTTAGCCTCCAGATCTATGAGACATTTTATTTCCTTTTCCCTTCGGTTTTGGGTTTTTTTAAAAAAAAGATTTATTTATTTATGCATACAAAAACTGGGGTACAGGCCAGAGGTGTGTGTTGGGGGAGGGGAGAGGATTCACCAGAGACAGTGGGGAAGATAACAGGAGGATTGATTGAAATACACTGCTGAGGGGAACAGTGGGCGAGTCAGGAGAGGTCTGCTGCGCCATGTGGGTAGCTCCCTGGGCAGGGATCAAACTCCTGCTGCAGTGGCTGCAGATAACTTCATAGGTTGCATCTTAACCCCTTACACCATCAGGGAGGCCCATTCCCCTCAGTTTTATTGAAAAATACTTCACAAACATCGGCCTCCCCGGTGGCCTAGGGGTTAATCATTACGACAGTTTTAATTCAATCCACAGTCAGGGAGCTAACCCACAAATGGTGCAGCAGCCCTCTCTTGACTTGCCTGCCGCTCCTCTTAGCTGTGTATTTCAGTTGATCTGTCTAATCTGCTCCCTACTCTGTCTCTAGTGAATCCTGTCACCTACCCTGCCCCTCCCCTCAACACATCTGGCCTACACCCCAGCTCTTCTACATAAAAGTAATATCTTAAAAAAAAAATGCTTTACGTACATTACTATAAGTAAACTATAAGTTTAAGCCATAGGGTTTGATGGATGGTTTGTTTTACATAGATTGTGAAGTAGTTATTATACATATTGTGAATTTGTGTCTCAGTGGTAGCTTCAGTCAACATTCATTATCTCATGTAGATAAAATAAAAAGAAAAGAAAGAGAAAAGAATTCTCCTTGTGATAAGAACCTTAGGATTGACTCTTAACAGTTTTCTTGTGCACACACCAGTCAACAACGTTACCCACAGTTATGTTGTACAGTCCAGCCCTAGGATAGTAGGCCCTCCATAATGTCCTTTCCTTCAAACTTGTTTCATTATAATATCAATAAGAAAAAAAAATGATTCCCAGTTTGGACCATTGTCTATGCAGAGTTTGCATGTTCTCCCCATGACTGTGTGGGTTTTCTTGGGTATTCTGGGTTCCTTCCACATCACAAAGATGTGCAGATGTGCATATGAGGATTATTGGTGTGTCTCAATTGTCCCAATCAGTGTGTGTGTGTGTGTGTGTGATATGCCCTGCAATGGAAGTATGTTCTGTCAGGGTTGGGGGGTCCTGTCTTGACCCTAAATTACTGGTATAGGATCTAACCACCTGTGACCCTGAATTGAAATAAGTGGGTTGAAAGAAGAATGAATGAGTTATTGAATAAATGAATGAACGTAAATGATGTTTTGGTCTTTATTTAGAAGTTTGATGATGCTTTTGTGACCAAAAATATACCGTGGGAACTTAAGTCATTGCTATCAATTGGCCTATCGTCAGAATGGTTTTTGTCATGGCTGCTGTATGATTTCCACTGAACTTTAAGAATGCTTATCTATCATAAAAGAACTGAATGGTCTGCATGAAAATTTATCTACATTTCATATTCGCACCTTATTTTTTTCATTGAGATGGCTGCTGTCTGAGTATTTTTTGCTAAAGTGATTATAAAGTAATCTGTGATTATACAGCATCACTCAGGGCTGAATTCAATTTCTCTTGGATTTTACTTGGTTTATCATATCTTTCTTTCCTTGAGAACATCCCCCAAATCTGAAAGGAGTTATCATGAACTCAGATAGACTAAATAAAACTATAGATCAGGTTAAACATGTGTTAGGGGATCATTTTTTTATCTAGCTTCTCAATGTTATAATAACAAACCCTGGGAAAATTTCTAAAACATTTTAAGTATTTTTGAAAGTCAAGGTGAATTGGTTAATTGCTTACTATTCCTTCTATCTCCCCGGATTTTTCAATTTTCAAGAATAGGCATTTATAATGGAAAAGAACATTGTTTTTCTAAAGCTAAGTACATGCTCTTCTTTTCTTCCTGCAGTGACTCATCTTGCAGAGGATTTGTCATCATCAGTATCTTATCTAAGGTGCGGATCTTATGCCTTTGTACCTGGCTTTCGAAGTTCTTACCACATTCATTCCTCATCATTATTGCACACAATGGTGTCTATGTTTTGCTCAAAGGAAGGTGGATTATTGATTTTACTTGGTTCCTTTGTAATATTTAACCCCCAATGTTTTTATGCTTGGAAACACTTTCAGTGTAATGCTTAAAGCTCTCCTGTGTGAATATTCACTGGAAAATTCCATTTGGAGTTGCTTTGATAAGATTCAGCTTAGTTGTAACCTTGTTGTTTTTTAAAAGCAATGGGATTCTAAAAAGATTTTTAAAATGTACGTGGTCCCTGGTCATAATTCTTAGTGCAGAAACAATGCTCCCTGCTTCTGGTTTTTCAAATGTTCCAATGCCCACTTTCTGAAGTAAGTCAGATACAAGAGTTAGCAGACTATGGATGGTTCCTGCCTCCAGAACAAATAGCACGCAGGGCAGGAGAGAAAAACATAGGCCCATTGAACAATCCTCAGCACATTAATTCTAGCAATGATCTTTACTGGACTTGGTAGGAAGTCCCAAGGTCCTCAGCTCGGCATTCAGTAGATATTTAATGAATGACTAGATAAAGGTGTGCATGGATTGCAACATGCATAATGGGAAATGATGAGAGAGGAATTATGCTGAAACTAAACTAAAAATTTATTTAATTTTTTTTTTTTTTTTTTTTTTTTTTTGCTAAAAGTATCTTTATTAGCATCTGACTAGACCCACCCTGGACTCCTCTAGAAGGAGGTAAAAGAAACTATTCCCAGGCCTCCCCTGGTGGCTCAGCAGTTGAGCCCTGGGCTGTGAAGCTGCCCGCAGCCTTTGCAGCACCAGTTCGATCCCCGGCCACCAGCGAGGGTCCCACATGGCGCGTAGACCTCTCCTGTCATGCCCGCTGCTCCCCTCAGCAGTGAATTTCGGTCCATATGCCTCTTCTGTTCCCTGCTCTGGCTCTGGTGAATTCTCTCACCCACCCGCACGTCTGACTGTACCCAGTCTTGTATAATTAAATAAATAAATCTTTAAAAAAAAAAACTATTCCCAATAACACTTCTCCAAACCACCCATAACAAGTACAAAATTAGAAAACTAAAAAACAATTTTTTAATTTTATATTTATTTATTTTTTACATTATTGTTCATTTTTTATAATGTTTGATTTCTCCCCTAGGTGTAATCCTCATAAAATTCCTACCACCTATGAACTGTCACCATAGTCTCTTGTGCCCGTCCCTCCCCCTTTTGGACCCCATTTTCTCCCCCTTCCCTATATGTCTCAGTTCTATAGTTTGACTGCTAATTTGGTCTTTTTTTTTTCTTTTCTGAGTCCTTGTTTGGTTTCCCTGTATTCCTCCTCCGTATCGGATGGATTCCTCCATCCGATATTTTTCTTTTTCCTTCTGACTTATTTCACTGAGCGTAATCTCTTCCACCTGCATCCATGTTCCTGCAAATGGCATGAGTTTATCTTTTTTGATTGCTGAGTAGTATTTCATTATGTATATATACCACATCTTCTTGATCCAGAAATCTGTTTTTGGGTATTTAGGTTGTTTCCATATCTTAGCTATTGTAAATACTGCTGCAATTAACACAGGAGTGCAGGTTTCCTTTCAAATTAATGTTCTGGTGTCCTTTGGGTAGATTCTTAGCAGTGGAATTGCTGAGTCATATAGTAGACCCATTTTTAATAATTTGAGGGTCCTCCACACAACTTTCCATAGTTGGTGGACAAGTTTGCACTCCCACCAGCAAAGTAAAAGTGTTCCTTTTTCTCCTCATCCTCGTCAGTGTTTGTTGTTGTCAGGTTTTTTAATGTGGGCCATCCTTACTGGTGTGAGATGGTATCTCATTGTCTTGATTTCCATTTCCCTGATTATAAGGGATGTTGAGCATTTTTCATGTGCCTGTTGGCCATCTGCATTTCCTATTTAGAGAAGTGTCTTTTTTCTTCTTCTGCCCACTTTTTGACTAGATTGTTTATTTTGTTTTTGTTGAGTTGTGTAAGCTCCTTGTAGATTTTTTTTTTTAAGATTTATTTATTTATTTATTTATTTATTTATACAAGCACTGGGTACAGTCAGAAGCACGGGAGGATGAGAGAATTCACCAGAGCCAGAGCGGGGAACAGAACAGGCAGACTGATGAAATACACTTCTAAGGGGAGCAGCGGGCATGACAGGAGAGGTCTGCGCGCCATGTGGGACCCTCGCCAGCAGCCAGGGATTGAACCGGGCTGCAGTGGCTGCAGGCAGCTTCGCAGCCCAGCACTCAATCACTGCGCCACCGGGGAGGCCCAAATATTTTTTTTTTAAAGATTTATTTATTTATACAAAAACTTGGGTATAGGTCAGAGGTGCAGGAGGGTGAGATAATTCACCAGAGACAGAGCCGGGAGCTGAATAGGCAGATGGACCAAAGACACTGCTGAGGGTAGCAGCAGGCAAGACAGGAGAGGTATGCTGCACCATGTGGGTTTCTCCCTGGCTGGCTGGGACTCAAACCCACACTGCAGAGACTGCAGAAGCTTAACAGTGTGGCACTCAACCAGCTGAGCCACAGGGGAGGTGCAGATCTTTGTAGATCTTTGATATAAGTCCCTTATCAGCTATATGGAGCTCAAATATATTCTCCCAATCTATAGGGTGTCTCATTATTTTGGTTATTGTCTCTTTTGCTGTAGAGAAGCTTTTTAGTTTGATGTATTCCTAGATGTTTAACTCTTCCTTCATTTTCTTTGCTTTGGGGAAGAGTCTTCAAAGATGTTTCTGAGATGCATGTCATGGAGTGTTTTATCTATTTTTTTGTCCATGTATTTTATGGTTTCGGGTATTACATTCAGGTCTTTTATCCATTTTGAGTTGGTCTTTGTATATGGTATGAGGTAGTAATCTAGTTTCATTTTTTTGCATATAGCAGACCAGTTTTCCCATCACCATTTATTGAAGAGATTGTCCTTGTTTAAGTGCTTATTCTTTGCTTCTTTGTCATAGATTAGTTGTCCCTATATTTGTGGCTTTATGTCTGAGTTTTCAATTTGATTCCATTGGTCTGTGTGTCTGTTTTTGTTCCAGTACCATGCTGTTTTAATTATAATGACTTTGCAGTATAGTTTGAAGTCTGGAAGTGTTTTACTTCCATTTCTTCCCTTTTTTAGTCAAGAGAGCTAGTCAGGATTTTTTTTGTGGTTCCATATTAATTTCATCAATAATTGTTCTAATTCTTTGTGGAATGCCATTGAGCTTTTTATTGGAATTGTATTGAATCTATAAATTACTTTTGGTAGAATGGCCATTTTGATAATGTTAATACCCTCTATTCATGAGCAGGGAATGTCTTTCCATTTCTTTGTATTTTATTCTATTTCTTTTATCAATGAAAAACAATTTTTTTTAAGATTTATTTATTTATTTATTTATACAAGCGCTGGGTACAGTCAGAAGTGTGGGAGGGTGAGAGAATTCACTAGAGCCAGAGCGGGGAGCAGAGCAGGCAGAAGGACCGAAGTGCACTGCTGAGGGGAGCAGCGGGCTGCAGGAGAGGTCTGTGCGCCATGTGGGACCCTCCTCTGGTGGGTGGCTAGGGAGCAGCCAGGAATCTAACCAGTGCTGCAGAGGCTGCAGGCAGCTTCGCAGCCCAGTGCTCAACCGCTGCACCACTGGGGAGGCCCTGAAAAACAAATTTTTAAACAAACAAACAAAAAAAGAACTGGGTCTCCCCTGGTGGCACAGCAGTTGAGCGCTGGGCTGCGAAGCTGCCTGCAGCCTCTGCAGCTCTGGTTCGATCCCTGGCCGCCGGTGAGGGTTCCACATGGCGCGCAAACCTCTCTTGCCATGCCCGCTGCTCCCCTCAGCAGTGTATTTTGTCAGTCTGCCTGTTCTGTTCCCTGCTCTGGCTCTGGCGAATTCTCTCACCCTCCCGCGCTTCTGACTGTACCCAGTGCTTGTATAAATAAATAAATAAATCTTAAAAAAAAAAAAATAGAGGACTGACATGTACCAACATTTCATCCAAAAAATCAATGCTTTGTTAGGCACTTAGTTCTGAAATGGAGTCACGTGGTGTGCCCCAGACATTCTAGGAAAAATTTCACCATAATATTGAGGCACCATGTTTCTCTTCTTTCCTGACCCTCAGCAGTGATACTAAATTAAATTCTTAGTCTTCTACTACATTGAACACAGACAATAAAAGTGACAATTTAATATTGCATGCATCGTGTTTAATGCAAAAAAAGTACTATCTCTAAAAACATTATCTGACTGTAAATTAAGACTATCCTTTGCCTACAGACTCGGCAGTGATTAGAAGTATCCAGGTGAGAGGAATATTTCACAACAGTGTAGAGTTGGAATGTTATTTAACTTGTAATAGGGTGTCATGGAATGCTTTGAGGAAATGATCTGACCAGTATGTACTTTTGCAGGTTCACTGTTAATATATTCATCATTTGATTAGAGGGTCGAAGACAGAATTCAAAGAAATCTGTTAAACTGTTAAACTGGTAGTTGAGAGAGAACATATTGAAAGTTTAAACTAGAACAGAGGAAGGAGGATTAATATGTTCAAGAAATTCCAGAAAGAAAATTTACATCATTTGGTAAATTCTTGGGAGGAGCAGAAAACTGAAGCTTGGGCCACTGGATGCAATGCAGGAAGTGCAAGGTAACAGGCAGAATAGGGTCAGCACACCCTGGAGGTACACACCCAACAGGCAGCTGTGGGCAAAGATCTGATATCTGGGAAGAAGTCAGGTGAGACTGTTGGAGCAGCCAGCGGTGGTGGCTGAGCCTTGCAACCTGGGGCCCTCAGGTGGCAGGCCCAGGCTGGGCACAAACTATGCTGCTTTTCCAATCAGAATGAGGGGCCAGACTCCACCCCATAATACCCTGACAGCTCAGTCAACATCTAGGGAACCTTGATTAAGCAGTGCTAGGAGTGAACTCCACCCCTGACATCCTTGTCCAGGGCACTGCTGGGAAGGGGGCAGAGCTGTGTGTCCATGCTGTGAGCATTTAAAAGGGAGTAATACTCTTGGCTTGCTCTTTTTTTCATTGAGCTACTGCAGACAAGAGCTCCTTTTCCAGTCAGTGAGTCTTTATCCCTTCTTTCCCAGGGTAGAAGGAGTCCACAATCTCAGTAGCAGGAAATCTAAGAGAAAACAGCAAAGGAAAATACACAATGAAGGAAGCAAGGGGAGCCATGGAGCTCCAAGTCAATAGAGGAGTGCCCAGGAGGGAAAGGGCAACCCCCCCCCCCGCCCCGCCCCCCCCCACCACCACCATGGCCTCAGGGAAATAGGAAGAGAAAGAGGGGTGGTCGGCACAGGGCACAGAGGTAAGTCACAGGCACTTTTTGGCAGTAGAATGAGGAAATGACACCAGTTCAGGTAAGGAGTGAGTAGAAGATCAAATGAATAGATCAAGATCCCCTTTTAAGAATTCTATTAATGTGAAGGAAATAGAGTAGTTTGATGGGAAAAGGAGTTAGATGGCAGTTGATCCAAACCAGACGAGATTTATGTATATATGTAAGTTGACAAGAGGGGAAAACAGTGCAGGGGAAATTTTAGGTGGAAGCAAAAAAAAAAAATGTTTGGGCTCAGCTTTAGAAATGAATTGGGATCCTTTTCCAAAAGAGGAGGAAAAGAAAGATGAGGTACAAAGCCAGAAAAAATGTTAAGTGAATGGACTCAGAGAAATCTGGCCACTCTCTGGTCATCCAGGCCCACAGCAGATACCAGTTTTGACATTGAGGCCTCAGAGCTAATTCAGGCTCCCTGAAAGTTAAAATTGCTAGGCCTGGATGCAGATGAAAACAGTAGAGAACTTCAGTCACTGCTGAGTGGTGTCAACATCCCGGTCATGGATACAGGAAAAGATAAATCCAGCCCCTGGAGTGGTGTGTCAAGGAGGGTCACACTAGCAGTTTGGGATCAGATAACAGTTCAGTGAAATCTATAGATCCTAATGGAGTGATTCTGCCTGAGTTAGTTAACCCTTAACTTCCCAGCCATCTCAGGAAGCTGAGATGCAAGCATGGTAGCATGGGCCTTAGCAAGCCTAGTGCTGCTCTGTGTAAGATCTGTATAAAATTAATAAAATCACCTATGTCTCTAGGCTCTTCCTGGACAAATGAGAACAACTGTGCACTGTCATAAAAGGGATTATGAAAATCAAAACAGTTCATATAATGTAAACATGTCTGGTACATAGTAATAGTCTATACTCATGTTGGCTATTATTGTTTATGAGCATTTGCTGGGTGCAGGATGATAAGAAGTGCTTTCTGGACTAAAAATGGATCTGCCATATGACTCTGCAATTCCACCTCTTAGGTATCTACCCAAAGGACACAAAAACACTAATTCGAAAGGAAACCTGCACTGCTATGTCTATTGCAGCACTATTTACAATAGCCAAAATAAGGAAACAACCTAAATGTCCAAGAATGTATGGGTGGATCAAGAAGATGTGGTGTATATATACAATGCAATACTACTCAGTGATCAAAAAAGATAAACTAATGCCACTTTCAGAAACATGGATGGAACTGGAAGGGATTATGCTAAGCAAAATAAGACAGAAGAAAGATAAATACTGATGGTTTCATTTATATCTAGAATATTGAGAATCCAAATAAAGGGTAAGGCAAAGACCAAACTGACCTTTGAGAGCTAACCATAGATTAGCTTGTTTGGATTTTATAAAAATAATATAGTGCATCTATTATAGAACATTCAGCAGAGTACTGGTAGGATCATATAAGCAAACATTATTTCTGCAGTTAAATACATGGATATTGACCCCTGGTTGCACAAATAATGACTATAATAAGAATTACCACTTCAGGTCTGGTTTTACTGCCAAATGAGTCCATATCCAACTCAGGAAATTCATATCAGACTTTTTAAATTTTGGGGGGGGGGCGGTTCCAGAATCGTGTGTCAGTGTATAAATGCAGTTTATATATAACGAAACTGAGTTGTAGAGAGAGTAATCTGCCAAATGTCCCACTGCCAGAAAATTACATAGTTAGGAGTCAGATGCCAGTGCTTTGACACCAGGACCTACATTTCTCCAGCATAATCTTAATCTCTGTACTACATTGCCTCCCAAGAAAAGGAAAAAAACAGGATCAAAAGAATCTGGCAGCTAGGAAATCAGGAAAAAAGAACTCTTTCCAAATCCAGGGCAAAGGGCAAAGCATGTGGCATAATCATAATCAGTAGATCAGTAGGCTCTCTGTGCTATGTGACTTACACAACAAATTCACTTGACCTTGATATCAACCCTGTGTTGTGTGCGGTATCCCCTTTTAAAAGTGGAAATCGAGGCTCAGAGAAATCATGTTTAGGATTTTATGTTGAGTAAGGGGTGGGGCTGCTTGCCAAGCCCACAGTCCTACCCCATGTCAGAGTTCTTCTGTCAGTCTAGCAGCCCTTTCTACCCTTGAAGGAACACCTCATGCCCACCATTCTTGATTCTCTTGTCTTTTCCCTACCTTTGTTTCCTCCTATGTAAACTTGGTCACAAATACCACACAATGATGGTTATTGAGGGCTAGCTCAACACTGACTCAGTAGCCATCAACAGATACTTGTTGATGGGATGGATGGGCGAATGAGTTCACAAAGATAAATGTGATAAGGAGCTTATCCAGGAGCTCAGTTTTCTTCCCCACCTTCCCAGTCAATACTGTGCCCACATTGCTAGATGAATAAAAGACTAGATCACAATGTCCCTCCATTCCTAATTGTCTGGGACTATCCAATTTACTGCTGTTATTAACATCTTAACTTGATGTTAACAGTAACCACTTTCACTCTCAAAAGTGCCCCAATTTGGGTAATAAAGTCTGCATAAAAGGATTTTGGAACTCAAAAGGGCAAGTCTTGACATAGCTGGTATAAAGGTCTGACCTACCTGTCCCCGCTCCTATACCTGCTGGGCTGTGGGAGAAGAAAGCTAGAGAAGCTAGGACAGTTACATGCAGATACAACGTGGGTAACAAGGGCTCAGTTACAGCTTCCCACCACCGTTCCAGAAATTGTGTTGCGCACTGGGCCCCAACCCCATCATCATCAGGCCTCAGCATTCAAGTAGGGATCCTGGCAGGGCCTATTGAGACAGCTCCTCTCCCAGCCTCAGGCTGCTGCCCCACCAATCCCTGAGGACCCAGAGGAGCTTAAGTTCTCATCCAAAATCTCCCCAGGAAACTTAAGTGGAGGGAACAGACATGAGGGAGAAAAGGTGCTCACAGCAGGGAGACAGAGACCACCGTGGGGGCCTGGGGACAAGATAATCAGAATGGGAATCACAGCATGAGGCTTCCAGAAGCCATTCTTCCTACCTCTTCACCCTTGGGAAAAAGAGGAGGGTTAACTCCTAACAATAAATTTAAACCTAAAATGACAGATTCTACTGAGTTGACTTGCTAAAGGCAGGTATAATTAAATTCAGCTTTACACATTAGAATGGGGGTAAAGATTGTTATTATAGAAAAAAGAAAGGAGTACATTTTTGTACCTCTGAATGGTGTGGCCAGTAACACATTTCTAATACTATACCTTCTAATGATTACGGTACTCTTTCTTATGGATGACTGCAATTTATTTAATCACGTTGTATCATAGGACATTTGGATTTTTCCAACTTTTTATTGTTAAGATATGGGAGCAAACCCCTTACCAAGGTACAAATCACTAGTTGTACCTGTGGAGCCAGACTCCAAGGTGGCTCCAATGATCCCGTCCTCCTATATTTATGTCCTCACAGAGTCTGCTCCCACCATGAATAGCTCTGACTTATGTAGCTACCAGGAGGTCAAAAAATTGGCAGCATGTGGCATCCAAGGCTGGACATAAAAGACCAAGGCTTCTGCCTTGCTCCCTCTTGGCTCACTCCCTTGGGCTGCCACAACATGAGGTCACCTGAACAGCTTATGGAGAGGTCACCCTGGAGAGAAGCGAGTTCTCTGCCAACAGCCAGGCGAGGGCATCAGTCAAGGCTTCAGCTGGTACAGCCTCAGCCAGCGTTTCAACTTGGCAGAGACCCTAACACAGACACACACACACACACACACACACACACACACCACCCCGCTAAGCAGTTCCCAGATTCCTGTCCACTGGGGCTGTTAAGATAGTGTTTATTAGGTTTTTTTTTTATTGCTGTTTTATACTTTTAAAGGACAGGTTTATTAGAAAAAGAAGAAAGAAAAAGAGAGGCACCTGCATAGACACAGGTGGGCAAGAGAGAGATGTTTTGTTTATCTTTTTAATTTTTTTATTTTCTTTCATCGTTGTTTATATTTGGACAGTATTTGAGTTCTCCCCTAAGGTGTTGTCCTCATAGTTCTCCCACCACATTAGCACTTGTTTCCATCACCACAGTCCCTTGGGCTCTTCCCTCCCCTATGTTGACCCCTTGCCTTCCTCCTCCCCTGCTGTACTGTACGCCTCAGACCTGTGACAGCTTGAAAGTTTTGGCCTTTTTTTCCGTGACAGTTTGTTTAGTTTCTCTATATTCCACATGTAAGTGCAACCATCCAATATTTATCTTTTTTCTTCTTATTTTGCTTAGTATAGTCCCTTCCTGCTCCATCCATGCTGGCTGGCTTTCAGCCATTGAGCTTTGGGTGAATGTGTTACACAGTAATAGACAACATGTGTATATGTTAAATACAGATATATATATACACACACATATATATTGTGCATATATAATATGTAGACATAGACATATCCACACACCAGCACATATATTAATTTTTTTTTAAAAAAAGATTTATTTATACATTCAAGAACTGGGGTACAGGCTAGAGGTGTGGGGAAGGTGAGAAGATTCACCAGAGACAGAGTGGGGAACAGAACAGACGGATTGACTGAAATACACTGCTAAGGGGAGCAGTGGGCGAGGCAGGAGAGGTCTGCTACGCCATGCGGGTCACCTCCCTGGCCTGGGAGAGAACTCATGCTGCAGTGGCTGCAGATAGCTTCATAGTGCTGAGACTTAACCCCTTGAGCCACCAGGGAGGCCCCATATATTAATTCTTAGTAATAGAAAATAGGATAGGGTCCTAGGATATGATCCTCACAAACAACTTTAGATATATCAATACTCTGGTGAGCCTCTTACTAGAAAGACTGTACCAGTTTTTATGCTGATCTGATCAGCATGTCTGGGAGTGCCTGTCTCTTGTATATTTGTCAGCACTCAGTAGGATCTGTTTGTGGAGGGCAGACAGATTCACAGGTGTCCAAGAAGCCTGTTCAATTACAGGTTGTTGCAATATGCCTTGAAACAGTCGTAAAGATATTACTTGAGATGATGCTGATGCAATTAGGACGGCATCTCCCGCCCCTTGTAACAAGCAGGCCTTGTTCTTGGTTCAATCCTTGCCTGACAGGAAATATTTAAAGACTATTTAGAGCAGCCACAAGTAAAGCTCAAGTAGTCAAGCTGGGACTCCACGTCCTTGTTCTCTAAGGACCTTAAATCAACCAGACTTGTTTTGTAAAAATGTGCCAAGTGCCTCAGTGCATAAATCCTCAGGCCCCCGGTTCTATGAAATAAACCCCCCACGGTTTATTTTAAAGTAGGATTGTGGGACTTGGTGGGACAGAGGCAGGGATCTCTATGTCAAATGTTAAGGACAAAGTCTGATGGCATGAAACTTGCTGGCTAAATCCAATCATAGGATCCTTTCTAAAAACCTTTCCCAAAGTTGCCATAAATATGTGAGCACGTCTTAGGAAATATAAAAGGCTTGTTTTCTTACAAAATCAGAACACTGACTCTCTCGGTGATGGTGAGTGGTTTGTTTTACTTGTTTGATTACATAGTGAAAGCAGCTTCCCATCACGTGACCTGGATAGTGATTCAAACCCTAAGAAGATAAGGCACCGCTTTCCTGCCTCTTCACGTCCTGCTTCCCCATGTACATCTGCGGATCAAATGAGCTCTGTCTGATGAGCTCTGCCTCGAAAGATGAGCTCCACCCAGTGCACAAGGAAGGGTGTTGTTGGTGGGCAGGAAGGGGCAGCCAATGATGATGGAGAAGGGATGGCAAAAAGTAAACCGTAAGATTTTGAGTACATTGAGTTGACAATTATATGTGTGAAATCTTTTTAACATATTTAGGAAGTCTAATTCTTCATTTTTTCTTGTTTTCATTTTCTTAACTCATCTCTTTGACAATAATTTATACAGCAAAACAGAGACTCATAAAACACATACCTTCAAATTATGAAATGCCGTCCTTCTGTCTTATTTAGCTTCATATTTTATATCATATCATGAAAAAAAGAAAACTTTCTGGCCATTAAATGCCTTTGTTCTCCTCCTCATCCTGTTTACTGTCATTCTTTCCCAGAGATAAGCACTATCTTCAAGCACTATCTTCGAATTCTTTTACTTTCTCATAATACACACATTTATAAACAACAAACATTACTGGTTCTTTATAAGTTTGTAGACTTCTGTACCTTTTCAGCTTTTTTTATTTATTCAGAGCCGCAGCTCTTTGCTCAGGCTGTGCACTGCACTGCCCCCAGGGCTCCACTCATGCAGGCCACTCCTTGAGTGACTTCTGGGTGTTGTGCAGTATGGCAGCCCCACAAACCACGCCCTGTTTGGAGATACACACTGAGGCATGATAGAGCTGGCATTTGTTTATATTACCCTATAGTTTTCATCATGTGCTTGTGTCATTTTATTTGTGAATTATTATTTTTTCCATTTATGAATTTAAGGAAAGACTACTGTTGCTATTGCAAACAGTACCAGTGAACTTCCTGGTGTGTGTCTTCATTGATACAAGGTACCCGTGTGTCTGGGAAGTCATCACTCTTTATTCTGAAGTATCTAAGCAATTTTTAAAAAATTATTCTACTGAACATTATAATAAGAAAAAGACAAACTTGGTAAAACTTAAAATATTTATTAGTATGAATCAGTGTGTGTTAAACCAACAACAGATATATCGGGGTGTCGCCAAGGGCAATGCTGTAGCACAGAAGGCAGGAGGAAAGGTCCTAACAGTCTGCAGTGGTGTTTTCTATTGCACAAACTGGGTCCAGCCCAGACAGAAGCTCTTTATAAAAATATGAGAAAAGGAGGAATTTACACAACAGAGCACTGACATTGGCTCTGGTTTCAACAATGATGGTTAAGAGATTAAAAAGCTGTCTAACAGGCCAGAGCTCTTTAGTTCATAAGATAGTTCATATTCAATTCACCTTGGGCACTGCAGAGCAGTGAGAAGTGGAGCTCCCTAAACCCCACTGATTTTATCCATCACCAACCATACGGTTGGTGGGTCCTAGGTCTTAAAGGAAACCTTTCAGTCATCCAAACTTCGCTCAGAAAATGCATTCAGATCTCTCTGGGGCACAGCTCTTTTGTTGGCTAAAGGTTAGATTCAGTCTTTTAACCTCCTGTAGTCTGCAAGTAACGTCATATTCAGCACCCTAATGTACCATTTTCAGTTATAAAATGGCAAGTCAATTATGTACCTAGATAGACTGTTCGCATGACTCTGCTCCCATCACAAGGATTGCCTTGGGAAATAATCCCTGGGAAGATTCATGCCTACATTACTTTAACACGTAGTCTTGAGCCAAATGGATTATATGTTGGCATAACAAATACGAAATCATATTTACAGATGTACACATACATACCCACGGGAAAGAAAAGAAAATGGAGGAAAAGGAGCACATTTTGGAAGGTTGTAAAGGATGCTACATTCCATTAAACTACGTGACATTTTGGAACAATAGTAATTTCCAAGTTTTATATACTTTTAGGTGATTATAGTTCAATTATTAGAACAGTCAGAAAGTAAACTCAAGGCAAAATAAAGGAAAACAAGAAACCATCATTGTGGACAAGGCTCAAGCATCTCTCTTTAGAAAAGTTTCCAAGTTTATGCAAATACATGTGTGACCATATTATTCTCTCTTCACCGATTGTGTCCCATAGTGATTTTATGTATAGTCATCTAGCCGGCTTCCATACATAAGGTCATACAGAGAAATAAGAGTGTTTCACACCCTCATATGCTTCTAAAATAAAACCATGGGCTCATTCGTGGGCAGCTCATTGCATGTGGCTACCATCAAGAGGCAAGAGGCAACCACTGAAGACCCAGCCCAACATTCAAAACCCTGCTGGAAAGAGGTTCGTCTTAGCCAGACAACCTGAGCACTGTCTCCAAATAAACCCAGATTCTCAGGAACAGCTGGTTAAGTAAAGGTTCTAAAATAAGCCTGCCAGTCACTTGGGAAGAGGTCATTTCATTTGTCAACCCCAATTTTTAATCTTTGGAAAGATGTATGACAATTGCTTGGCCTGCAAGCAGAATTACATTAGCCAGTAATGTTGACAATATAGAGCAAAGCCTAAAAATCCCCGCCAAGGCCCAGCCAAGACATCCAAATGCCAGTTGCTAACCATTTTTGAGGTACCTATCTGGGGGAGTTAAGAGGCACTCAAACCAAAAATACTTCACATTCTAAGATTGTCAAACTACTCTTGAAAGCTGGGTGAAGTGGTAAGAAATTGACAGAACATCAAATTGACAGCACATTTTTGAAATAAAAATCGGAATCTGTGATTCCCACCTGGCTATTTTCTTGCCCACTGTCCACATGAAAAAGTGTAAACATGGCAGTGGTCTCTCAATGACTCTGGCCTTTTGTCCTTGATGAACTCTGTGTCTACTGGTCTGGAGCATGGTGGGTGCCGCCAAGACAGGACTCTGAAGCACAGTTCATTTGTCTGTTACCGAAAGTTCCAGGCATTTAATCAGCTTACAGTCTCTTCCCTGGTTTTTATATTACAGCTTTTCAACAAATGTTTGCTGGCCCTTGCAAGTTCCTTCAAAGAAAGCACCTCCTGGCCTTGTTACCACACTGCACGGTTAACCACTCACAAAGCTGTCCTTTTGCAGCTTCCCACACCTCCCAAAAGTCACTGACCTGAATGTTCTTTAAGAATCACCTATAGGAGCCTAACAGAAAACCAACTGCTTCTTGATCCCAGGTTTTCATGGACACTTTAATGAACATTTATGGTAATAGGATTTGGGTTTTGAATGGAACTAGCTCTTCCTCTTCTCACTGCCTTTTCTTGCCTTGGATTCAGACATTTTTAATTAACTGAGCGAAAAGGGCGGCTGAAAAGGAAGATTTTATCAAGGCCCAGTTAACTGGCACTCCAGAAGTGGACCTTTGCCCAAATACCTACACTTCCTGGAGCTTGGCATCTCCTTAAATATGTTCTCTGATTTTGGAGTTTCCAGCGGGTAGGATCTTAAGGTTCTGGTACTTCCTATGGCTGGTTTTCCTGCAACCTACCGTTCATTGCTATTGTTAAACGTTTGCCCTACAATCTGGGCTATTGCAGTTATTTTTTCCCCCTAGAAATGACATTATGACATATTCTTTTAGTAAAATAATACTCTGTGCATTAAACTTTTCTAAGAAACTAGGAATTTATTATCATGGAGGACTTGCATGCCAGGAAGTCTCTGGAATAATCTTTATATCCTAAATCTGCCACTGTTCACATAGTAACTGCTTAAATGACTTGCAAACTAGGTCTTCCAATCCTAAAATTATATACAATAGTCAGATGTGGTTTGTTTGTATATGACCAATGCTTGGTAAAATGTTCATCAAGTAAAAATCAGAGATGTAGACAACGCTAACATTATCTTTCTCCACTTTTATGATAGCTCAATCCAATTATCCTCCACGGAAAGGTAAAATAAATCAACCTTTTTGGTTAGGCTCAGGTGAAGGCTGGTTAGGTAATGAAGGCAATGGCACTGAAGAAGTTACTGAAATTTGGCTAGGGAACATAGGAAGTCAGAATGGAATTCCACTTTAGAATCTCACACACAAGCCAGTAAGACTCCTGTACAGTGGGAGAACATCTTAAGGCTTAACAAAACACTCAGTTTAATGTTTACCAAATATCCGTTCCCTCCAGTGTGCATCTAACACACTAATGGCCACTTTGCAGCAGTATGATGGGTTTTTCCAGAGTTTTCTAAAATCCTTTTCTGGGAACAGCTCTTGCCCCCTTTCCTGGTCTTTCAGAGTGAAAAGCTAGCATGTTCACTTCTCCTTAAGTGGGGTGCCAGGCCGCCGAGCACGGAGGCCCTTGCTTCAAGCACAGTGGGCACAGCCCAGGGTCAGCAGCATCGCCGGCTGGCTTGCACGCTTTGCTTCCCAAGCTTGATTGCTCCATTGTTTCCATTTTCATGGGGATCCAACGGTGGGATCTGGCGACCTGGAACAAAAAAGAGGCTAAGATTGAGCTCCTTTTTCCCAGGGAACGTGACATATGGAGAGAATCTACTTCAACACTTGCACTTAATGTCTGGGCTGTGCAGGAAGTAGAACTACAGAAGCAGCTCGTCCCTCTCTGTCCCCCTTATCACTTCCTTCCTCCTTTTCCCTTCTTTTCTTTCTGACTCAGCTGCATGTCAAATTCATGTTTACAAAGTAAAGGAAAAGTAAAAGCTGCTTCCTGAAAACACTGATTTCCTTCAATTTGGAAACTCTTGCAATTGAGAAAGGGGAGAACCCCCATCCACCCTGAGTCCACTTGTTTCTCCCCAGTCCCCACAGATAGGTATATCCCACAGGGAAGAGCTGCTTCATGGCAGGGGCTTTGGGGCTCTGACAACAACAGTGAGTGCTCATCTCTTTGGCATCTTAAAAGACTGCGGCAAAGAATTGTAAACTTTCTGGTAATTTATCATTTACTAACTCTTGCGTCCCCATTTCTCATCCTGCCATACACTTAAGAGTATAAACTGGGAGCCCCGAGAGACTTCATAGGAAACAGTAATGTCACCCACAAGTAATCTTATTTTTATTTAATGTAATTTGAAGCATTATTCTAGAGTTTCTGAAAAGAGACACAAAGTAAAAATTAAAAAGACAAAGGGGGACGGTAGGGAGGTCACAGATAAGAGTATAGGGTTTCATTTTGAGATGATGAAATTGTGACGGTTGTTATATATACTTGTGAATCCATTAAAAACCACTGACCTCATTAAATGGGTGAAAAAAATTGCTTTTATTGATATATTATCAATATAACATTACCCAGGTTTAAGGTATACAATGTATTGACTTGATACATCAGATATTACAATAAGATTATCAATGTGGTATTAGCTAACATCCCTGTCATGTCACTTAATTATTTCTTTTTTTGTGGTGGGAACAGTTAATATTTAGTCTCTTAGCACTTTTGAAGTTTATAGCATTTTTGTCTATAATCGGATATGTGCTTGTTATTTCCACAAAGCTATCTTTAAAGAAGGCAAGGGAATCTGCCATGGAAATAACATATTTGGAATCTCACAGTTTTCAAAGATTTTCATAGCCTTAACCCTGTGGAGTTGGTGCAATGGCTATTATTATCCCAGTTTACTATGCCCACAAGAACTTAAATTATGTGCTCAAGGTCAAATCAACAGTAAATGGCATAGGTGGTTCTTTGATTATGATTTGCGTCTTGATTTTCTGATGAATCCCAAAATCTATGTCTTTCCACTCTTCCACGCCAACATTCTATGATATTCTTCAAGCCCCATGAAAAAGGCATGAAACAGTAGCTCTAAAATAAGGATTTTTAATCAACTCACTAGTATATCAGTTTACCACAAACCAGTAATTATAAATGAAAGGGAAATCTTTCCAGTGAAAGTCCTCTGTGCAGGTGGATGTTACCTAAGGGCCATAAGGAGAAGCAAAACACCCTGGTAGAGGAACATTTCCACAGGGACAGAGAGTTAATTTCAAAGTTATTAATGTGTTGTGTAGATTGGGTGGCATGGCCATTCATCAAAGCTCCAGCATAAAGAGTAAGATTATTGGCAATTATTCATAATTCAAAATTAATGGTAGAGCTCTTTATCTAAGGATGAAGCAAAGAAGAAGAATTTCTGCAGTCACTGCTTCTGCCAACAAATCTATACAAAGCTTCTGTAGGTTACTGTCCAGCCAACAAATCTGTATGAAGCTTCTGTAGGCCATGACAAAACAGTTCAGTTCTAATCCAGAAGCAAATGAGAACATATGATTCTATTTTCTTTTGGACATGCTGTACTTTTTATAATTATTATTAGTCACAATTAAAGGAAGTAATTGAAATGTCAATCTTAAGTGGTAGAGAGGAAAGTTCCTAGTAACAACCAGTACTCTGATTTATTTAGGTCAGATTTTTGTCAATTAAGTGTTACTCCTAGAAAGAAAGAGATATGCTTTAGAAGGATGATATTGTCAAAATATATCATTATTTTAAGTATTTAAATTAATAATATTTGCAGTGCCTTCCAAGTGAGAAAAGTGCTACAATAGGGACTTCTGCTTTTGTATCTTAAATATTCTCAGACAAAATTATGATTGGTGCAACATGTTGCCCTAATTAAATAAGACAAGAACTACTTTCTAATTGGTATTTTTGGCAGTATCAAAATCAATTTCATATATTAACATCAGCTTCATGCAATTTTTATGTTTTTAACTCTAAAGACAACAAAATATCATCCTTCTTTCAGCCCTCTTCTACATAACTTGTTCTACATGCCTCATGTCATAAATTCTCATAATTTTTTCTCTATGAAAATTACCCCCAAACAAGTTTATATATATAAACTTTCTTGTTTGGGGGTAATTATACACACACACACACACACACACACACATATTATTAAAGTCTCAAAAGCTGAGTGAAACTCTGGAAGCAAGGAGCACACAGGGAGCAGATGGGTTGCTACACCCTTCCTTGATCTCCCCTTTTCCTCCCTCTTTCCTGCCTCTCCCTTCTCTGCAAAGTAAATAAGCAAGACTATGGTTGGGATATGAATGAGATTAAGTAAAACCAGAGACTCCCTTCTTTTCTTATCCTAAACTGTCATCATTGTTTTTGAATCATTTGTTGAACCTGACTTCTTAGAGGCTCCAGATTCTGTTTATCTTCATATATTCAAAACCTCATTTATTAGAACAAAATATTTCCCTGCTATTTTCTCAGATTTCATTTTTCTCATCTGGTAGAAAGAGTTTTGAGATCTGAGAGTCAGAGTTCCAGGAAGTGAAATAGGACAAGTTGCTTAATACCTCCAGGATGTCCTTTCCTCACCTCACCTGTTAGAAGAAAATGAGGAAGTAGCTGGATAATTAGGATGCAATATAGACATTACTAATAATGGAAGGAACTAATAACAACAGTGGAGTCCCCAGTAGACTCAGGGTTCGAGTAGAGTTTTCATGGGCTCACTATGGACCCACCCTGCTCTTCCACAAGGCACTCAAGCATCTCTCAAGAGTGAGAAGAAAGTGTCTCCCCTGTAGGGGGTGGAGAGAGAAAGAGAGGGGGGCAGGCATGTCATAATAATGAAGGAAGTGCCTTAAAAAGAGAAGGAAACAAACAGCCCTGCGAAAATGCAAAAGCTCCTATCTTGTGGTCAGAGTTACTTGGAGATTACTGCAAGTGTAAATGTACTCAGGTAAAAGAATAGTTCTGGAAAATGACCACAGAGTTGTGTACCAAGGTGATCACCTCGGAATACTGTTGACTCAGTATAAATTACTCTGGCCCAGACCAGAACAAAAAAGGTATACAAACATCTGAAAAAGCTCTGAGCATCATCTGTATGATTTTACTCTAACAAAATGTCCTCTGAGTCTGCAATGTCCATAATAGGCACCCTTGAGGACAACTCCTAGGCTGCAGTGTTTATTTTAATGAGGTTTGAATTGTGTAAGATTCTGTTTGGGAAAAAGTGAAAAGACTGTTTTTTGAAGTTCAGTTTTCCTGCCAGTTGACAGCCTAGAGAAAAAGCAGGTTTTATAAATGATTCCTGAGGAATGCTGTACATGAAAAAACAAATTCCAAGCCTATAAATTTTACCATGGCTCTGGACCAGGGACTGTAATGCTTTTACACATAACAAAAATAAAATGGTATGCTTAGCTGCAGCTGTTCCTTTTCCTCACGTAGTGGATCGGCCACTTCCTCTGTGGGCTTAGAGAGCCCTCCCTGACAACTTGTGGCTTGTAATTCTCTCCTTTCATTTTAGGTCTATTTACTTGGCTCGGCTATCTTTTGTTGGGTGTCAGTGGTGTTTGTTGTTGCTATGTAACTTTCATTTCTTGATCTTTATTTTCTGAATAATCCAGATTAGTACACTGACCAGGTTTACTAGGACTTGGCAGTACTTACTCTTGAAGTAAGTACTTAAAGTCTCTCCATTTAGAGAGGTGGGTCTCTATGGAACACAGCCAAAGGCTCACAGTCATGGAACACTGCCTTATGAAAACAGAATGGGCAAGAACACTGTGTGTTCTCTGCAGCTGGGACAGCCAGGTAGCCCTGGTGGCATGTGAGAGCAGATGTACTTGGGGCCAGTCCTGTAAAAGCCACACAGGGTTGTAGCAGTGTTGCCTTAAATTATGAAACCAGGTCCTCATCCCTATGGTTTTCCATGGGAACTGGTGGCATGTATGTAGCTGTTGCTAGATTTTTTGCAGTTCCCCTGTTTATGTGAGAAGTTCTCAATTGGTTAGAAGCCAGCTTTATGTAGGAAAAGAGAAAAAGCTTAGAGGAGAAAACTTTCTACACTAACAGAAACAAGTAAACTACTTGAAAAGTTAGTAGTTTAGTTTTTCAGAAAGAGCATGAATGCTTAGAGTCATCTTTTTGGTGGAGGTTAAGAGTAGAAAATTTGGAAAGGAGGCACCACAAGACCAGAGACCTGTCTCATGCAAGGCCAAAAGCTGGAGGTGGGGGCAGAAGTGATTAACATAGTCATTAAACCAGGTGTGGAAGTGAAAAATCCTGCTATGGGATTTGCACAGAAAGTGTCTAGAGGCGCAGACCATAGGTGGGGATGTGGAGATTGAGGGCCATTACAGGGAGTCATTGGTCATTACAAATCAAACTACTCACACCCTAGAAGTAATTAAGTTAACAAAAGTTAGCTCCACAAAGCAATGAGCCCCGCCCAAAGAGAAGATATATATCAGTGTAATTTCTGCACTGGCAAGGGGCAGCGGTCCTCCTGCCCACCTGTGCCTATTTGCAGATGCTTCTCTTCATCAACCTTTTCTCTCTGCAGAGCAGCAGAGGCAGCTCTCCTCCCAAGATTGCCCACCTGTGACTGTGCAGCCCTCTCTTTTATCAAATCTGTCTCTTTCAGGACTGCTTTCTGCCCACTTTTGTCTGTATTAGTGTCCTTTACTCTCCTCTCCCTTTTATAATAAACCTGTCCTTTCCGATATACCTAAACACCTCTGTCTTGTGGAGAAACTCATGACATGCCACTGAAAGGGAAGCTCAGGTGAAACTTTTCCCAGAGGTAAGCCAAGGACCCCACTCTCCGAACCCAAGACCTCTGCAAATAGGCTTCATTTTAAGGATGCCATCTTTGAGAAGGAGTGAACAGTAGCACAAAGCTTGAAGGCAATTTATGAAGAGTTGAACAGGTATAAATCTGAATTTGGGCATAAAATACTCTGTAGGAAAAAAGTTTAGGGAAGAGAAATCTAAACATTCTGAACAAGATAAATTGATGGAAAATATTTCAAAAAAGACATAGTCCCCAGAAGATTCAAAATCCTCAAATTACTACAAGCTGAAGCCAAAACAACCTGTAAAATATTCAATTGAATGAAGAATGACTTAAGATAGTTACAAAAGATGCCATGAGTGAAAATTCCCAATTTTAGGAAGCTAGAAACGCGTGAAGAATCGAACTAACAAGTGAGTGAACTGTAAGCAGAAAAACAACATCTGAAGACTGCAAAGTAGATGCAGAACAAGTTCTATATGATAAAAAAAAATATCAAGTTTCTGAACACTTGCTAAAGATAAAGACTGGGCTTCTGTGCTTGCATAAGATATAACTTGAAATTGGAAATAAAGAATGAATGAGAAAATTACAACCAACCAAAAGGAGTTGTGAAGAACCTGATCCCTGCTGCTAAGATAAAGGCTTCTTTAAACACCCCAGAAAAAGAAAGAAACCAAATTTATACTCAATTATCTGACGTAGACAAGGCAAAGGAAGAGCTTACAGAGTGTATTTAAAATCTCCAGACTGAAGAAGCAGCAGCTTTGTAGTCAGAAAATATACAGTTTGAAAGTATGAACCCAAAACCTGAGCAAAAACTTAGTAACTAAACTGTATCAAGAAAATGAAATGACACTTCACAGGAAATTAACAGTACAGTAAAATTACCACTTAGAGAAAGAGGAGAAACTTTCCAAAGCAGATGAAGAGATTAGCTATGGCGCCAAAGAGCTGGAATGAGCCAAAGATCATGAATTAGAGCAAACCATTCATTCTTATCAAGAGCAGTTATTTCCCATGAGAAAATGGCAAATGATGACTGATGAAAGAAACGTCAAGGAAAGAAAAGGCTCCTAACAGACAAAAATTAACCACAACAGAATTTAATTTTGAACTTTTAGGAAAAGATTCTTATGCAAATTCATGTTCCAAATACAGTGGTTGGCAGAGAGCATTCCCCATATCATCCCTCACGTTTGGGGTGACCTTTATCTGAAACAAGAGCCTTTCTCTCCAAAAGTTGGAGGGTCTGCTCAGACTCTCACCTTTGTTTCCAGGGGAGGAGGAATGGCTGGGGAATCCTCTAAACCATTAGATTACCAACAAGATAGAAGAATCAAGCTGTGATTAGTTAAATGATACTTATAGAGCACCTTCTGATGCTAGGCCTTCAGAAATGGAATCAGTAGAAATGACTACCTGAAGTAACTGACCTGCTTTCTTCCCCTACCTCCTTCTGCAGTCAGAGGTCTCTTGTTTCCAAAGGACTTCCTCCTTCTCTGCCACTTGCCCCAGGAAGCGTGCAGGAAGTTTCATGCATGTGTCATGTGTTAGTCTCCCTCCCTGCCCCTATTCTGTAATCTTTAAAAATCAATTAAAATTTCGGCCTCCCTTGTGGTGCAAGTGTTAAGATGCAACCTATGAAACAATCCGCAGCCACTGCAACTCGAGTTCGATTCCCAGCCAGCCAGGGGAGTAGCCCACATAGCGCAGAAGACCTCTACTGACTCGCCCGCTGCTCCCCTCAGCAGTGTATTTCTTTAGTCTGCCTGTTCTGTTCCCCACTCTGTCTCTGGTGAATCCTCTCACCGTCCCCCTCCCCACACCTCTGGCCTGTACCCCAGCTCTTGTATGCATGAATAAATAAATCTTTAAAAAAATATATCAATTAAAATTTAGTTAATTAAGCATAAAGTTAATTTCACATTTGTCTACAACCACAGTCAATACAGTTCTTGGCAAAAAAACAGTCTTTGGAGTTTAAAACATCTCGGACTGCAAGATTACATATATAAACAGCCATTATTTTTTTCATTATTATTTATGTGAAAGTGGATTTGTTAATCAAATTAATTATACTATCTAAAATAAAATAGAAATGTATTCATAAAATTCATATTTAAATCATGTTTTTACAAAATAATACCCTGTGAATTAAAATTCCATTAAGCTTCAATTTGAGCAACAGTATAATTACTTAAGTAATAGCAGTTACTTAAACTGAAAATGAGAAAGAAGTCAAACTATTTATGAACAGTGACCAAAAATATTGTCAAGATTCTTGTTGTGGTTCTGAATGTCCAGTCACAGGCACATTTGAAGGGGGAAGCAACGCTGAAGGGAACTCACTTCCACTTTCATAATGTGGGGGTGGGGAGAAAATCCAGCTGTTGGGGGAAGTGAGGAAAATCCAGCTGTTGGGGGAAATGAGTGACTAGACATTTCTTATTATGAATGGAGAACATGGGGGACCTTTGGTGGTCAATGAAGTCAGTTTTGGGTGAGGTATTGGGTTCCAAGAGCGAGGTCCTTGGGTAACCCTGGAAAAAGTTTCACCAGAGCTCCCCTTTCAGCGACATGGGGCGAGTTTCCTCTATGAGACAGAAGTATTAGTTATATCCAAAAGGACAGATTTATTATAAAAAGGGAGAAAAGAACAAAGGACACTTGCACAGACACAAGAGGGCAGAAAAAGCTGGCCCTGAAAGGGACAGGTTGGCGAAGAGCAGTACCTGCATGGGCACAGGCGGGCAGAAGGGCACATGACACTTGAGACCAGTCCCCGTAACTATCCTTTTGTAGTAAAGAAGAAAATACCAGAAGTACTTGATGACCTTAAATAGTACAGTGAAGAATCTGGTCATGAGGAATGAGCTAATATTTTATGTGGGACCATAATGGCTTTGGAGACAGGATGTGGATTCAGTCTGAGGTTTATAGAACGTCCAGATCAGGGACACTAAGCACTTCAAGTGCAGTTGAGAGAATTAGAAAGCAAAAAAATGGAAGGAGAATTATAAGAAGACACTTGGCAGGCTCTGATGACTGATTGGAAGTGGGAGGGTGAAGACAGGGATTTAAAAAACAGAAGTGAGAAGTCTCAGGAACTAAAGGAATGGAGATATCACCAAGACAGAGCAAGGGAGGGGAGCTTGTTGTAGCTTTGGTCAAAATTCCAAATGTCTTTAACATAGAGGGGCTTAAATTACTCTAAAGTCATGATCATTAGAAGGCAACTTCTCCTTTTATTTATTTTTTTAACTAAAAGACTATTTTTGAAGCAGTTTTATGTTTACAAATGCAAATGAGCATAGAGTTCATTTATACCTCACCACCATCCCTAATTTCCCTGATTTTTAAAATCTTACACAAATGTGGAATATTTATTATTGATAAGCCATTATTGATCATTATTATTAATGAAAGTTCACAGTTTACATTAGTGTCACTCTTGGTAGTGTACATTCTGTGGGTTTGGTAAATGAATAATGATATGCCATGTTTCCACAGCTGTATTACCATACAGAATAATTACACCACCCTAAAGGTCCTGTGCACTGACTAGTCATCCCTCCTCCCTCCACCTCTAGCAACCATAGACCCTTTTAACTGTCTCCACAATATTGCTTTCTGCAGCATGTCTCATAGCTAGGATTGCCCAAGATGCAATCTTTTCAGTTTGGCTTCTTTCATTTAGCAGTAATCATTTAAGATTCACCCAAGTCTTTTCACAACTTGATAGTCTACCCCTCTTTGTAATCATTGGATAATATCCAGATATAGCCCTTTAATTTTCTATTTTAACATTTAAAAATTACAGGACACAAGAAAGAAAACTCTAACAAACTAGACTTCATCAAGTGTTAAAACTTCTGCTCTTCTAAAGACCGTGTCAGGAAAATAAGAAGATTACCCAGTCTGAAAAAAAAAAAAAAAACATGAAAAACAAATACCCAATAAAGAACATGTACTCAAAATATGTAAATAATCTTTACGACTTAACAATAAGAAGACAAACAACTTAATACAAAATGAGCAAAATTTTGACCTGACACTTCAAAGATGTAAGGACGGCAAAGAGGCACATAAAAACACTCAAGATTATTAGTCACTAGGAATATACATGTTAAGACACAAGCAGATACCACTAAACTCCCATTAGAATGGCTGAAATTTTTTCAACTGACCAGACCAAGTATTGGTGAGGATGTGGAGCCACTGGTGTTATCCTGTATCTGTGGTAGGAATTGGTGGTGGGAATGTTAAAACTACTTTGGAGAACAGTTTGACAGTCTCTTAAAAAGTGAAACATTACCAGATATGCCAGCTGTTCACTCCTGGGTATTATCCATACCAAGACTGTACAGATAGCATCACAGAAACCTTAAATTGTAAACATTCACAACTGAGAATAACCTGAATAGATTAACAAATCAATTTTATACATGCCATAATGGAATACCATTCAGCACTGAAAAGGAACACAGTAAAAGTCACACTGTGTTAAACTCTGTGGGACCACTGATTTAATCTCTAGAATAAGAACGCTGCATGAGGCATACAGGAGAAAAATGAATAGGGAACCTACTGTTTAAGAGAGTTGAAAAATCTTGTCAGCTAATCACAGTGTGTGGAATTATTTGCATCCTGATTCAAATAAACTGTAAATGGGGCCTCCCTGGTGGCACAAGGGGTTAAGCACCGCACTGTGAAGCAATCCGCAGCCTCTGCAGTATGAGTTCGATCCCCAGCCGACCAGGGAGCAACCCACATGGCGCAGCAGACCTCTCCTGTTTCGCCTGCTGCTCCCCTCAGCAGTGTATTTCAGTCAGCATGCCTGTTCTGTTCCCCACTCTGTCTCTGATGAATCCTCTCAGCCCCTGCATCTCTGGCCTGTACCCCAGCTCTTGTATGCATAAATAAATAAATCTTTAAAAAATAAATAAACTGTAAATGGAAACGGAAAATATTTATGATAATTATGAGCTATTTTGAAATTTGAACACTGGTTATTTGATGATATTTATCAGAATAATAACAGTGTTATGGTTATTAATGTAACTGTAATTCTATAAAAAAAGAGTTAAATACTGAAAATATTTACAGGTGAATTGATATGATATTTCTTAAAACAATACAAGTGGGGAGCAGGGGATAGGCCGCTGGGACGGGAGATGAAATCAGCTTGGGTATGAGTTATGAGTACATGAGTCCACCATATTATTCAGTTTACTGGTATGTATGTTTGAAATTTTCCATAATAAAGTCTTTTTTTAAAAAAGTTCCCTGGAATCTTACCACCAGGAAATTATCACTGCCAACATTTTAACCTGCATGAGTCCTTCCAATCTCTACCCATAATAATACATTATTTACTGCTATATATTATATGGTTCATATTTTATGAAATCAGGATAATCTATACATCACTCTGTAACTTTTGTTTCACACTCAACAATTTATCTTTTTATGTCAGTAAATACAGATTTACATTATCAACTTTAACCACCAGTTTATATTGGTATGTCATAATTTTTAAAAACTATTTCTCAACTTTTGGACAGTCATTTCCTGTTTAGGCCTTGGCTTACTGGCCCTCTCACTAATGACCCAGAGCAAGTTACAGCCCTCTCCATGCCTCAGTTTCCTCATATGTAGAGCAAGGATGACAACACTACCATTTCATAAATGGTGCATGAATAAATCAGTATAAGCAAAATGAGAGTTTGTTATATGCCAAACATTTTTATTACTACATTTTACACATCTGGCTAATTTCTTCTTATAATTACTGGAATAAAAGATATACATTTTTAGTGCTTTTGACAACCAACTTGCTCATATTCTCAAACTATATTAATTCCCAGGCATTTCCTATTATTGCATTTGCTAAATTAGCTATTTTGGGTGGTAAGAAAGTAACAGGCTTTGGGCCTCCCTGGTGGCGCAGCGGTTGAGTGCTGGGTTGCGAAGCTGCCCGCAGCCTTTGCAGCGCCGGTTCCATCCCCGGCTGCTCCCCAGCCACGGAGGAGGGTCCCACATGGCCGCAGACCTCTCCTGCCGCCCGCTGCTCCCCTCAGCAGTGTACTTCGGTCCTTCTGCCTGCTCTGCTCCCCGCTCTGGCTCTGGTGAATTCTCTCACCCTCCCGCGCTTCTGACTGTACCCAGTGCTTGTATAAATAAATAAATAAATCTTTAAAAAAAAAAAAAAGGAAAGTAACAGGCTTTGTCTTTGTCCTTTTCTTGTCTCTCAATGGTTAATCTTACTTTCATTTGAAACTTGCTCTACTATTATAAAATTTGCAAACATTCTGTTTTGCTTTGTTTTGAAATTTCTTTTACCTGTTTCAAACCAAAAGCAACTCCCTAGGGAATTTCAAAATTCCAGTGGACTTAAAATGATTATAGAATGATTATAGAATGATTATAAAATGATTATAAAATGATTATAGAACACGGCATGGTGACTGACCAAGTCTTAAATTCCTGTCTTTTTGTCTTTTGTAGGAACAATCTATTCTCATTTTTCCAAACCAGTATGTTTGTGTATCATCTTCAGAAACAACTATTTCTCACCTTGTTAATAAACTAACAACAAACAGACAGAAAAAGAAAAGAAAAGAGCAAACCCTAATATAATGTCTATAATGTCTCTAGGTGTGATTTTTCAGGAAAAAGCCTGTGCTAGCTTTTCTATAGGAAACATTCACAAAAACTGTTGGCTAAGGTCCCTTATCAGACATTTTTCTAGGGACCCTGTAGTCTCACCTCTTTATGCTCTCAGGGAAATTTTTTTAAAGTTATTTGAGTTGAATAATTAAAACCCACAACCCTAAATTTGTCTTTCTCACGTTCCAGAATCTGCCACACTCACAACAAATGCAGTCTGGGAACTCTTGTTCCTGTGCCAATTTTCCTCATTCCAAGAAATGGAACCCTGGGAATGTGCTCTCTTCCTAGTTCCTCATTTGCAACTATCACCCAGTGTTACTAGTTCCACTTCCAAAAGATTTCTGAAATTCACATCCTCTTCTTTCTACTACAGTGCAAGCCACCTGTGTTCTAGGTTACCACAAAGCATCCTGATGGAGGTGAGTGTTTTCCAAACTACCTTCTCCCAATACATTCTGCAAGGGTGATCTCTTTGTCAGAGTAAACTGAATATACCATATCCCAACTTCAAAGTTTAGGCTTTCATATGCATTCAAAACATCACCCCATTCCCATGGGGCCTCCCTGGTGGCCCAAGGGGTTAAAGCTTCAGCACTATGAAGCAATCCCCAGCTACAGGAGCAGGAGTTCAATCCCCAGCCAGGGAGGTGACCCACATGGCGCAGCAGACCTCTCCTGTTGTGCCCACTCTTCCCCTCAGCAGTGTATTTCAGTCAGTCCACCTGTTCCGCTCCCCGCTCTGTCTCTGGTGAATCCTTTCACCCCCCAGCACCTCTGGCCTATACCCCAGTCCTTGTGTGCATAAATAAATAAGCCATTTAAAAAACAAAAACAAAAACAAAAAACACCACCCCCTCCCTCCCCTTACAAGGCCATGCGGTGACCTGGCTCAGGCTCAAACCTTGCAGCCCACAGGCCCCCTTTTTCTCTTCCTTACATGCACTACACCACTTCCTGCCCCAAGAACTCAGCACAAGCTTCTTGTACTGACAATTCTTCCCAAGCTCTTAGCCCAGGTGGTCGCTTCTCATTTTTTATGTGCAGCTTAAAATAATTTTCTTGGGGCACCTCCCCATTCAATGTAAAATCTCCACATCATTATGCTCTCACCCCTATTTCTTTTGCATCTTAGCATATATTACAATGTGTAAGTATCACCTATTTGACTGTGCCCAGAACCTGTCTCCAAACCCAACTGTTGCTTTGTTTGGTCATCAGTGTCTAGAACTTGACCCACAAAAAAAGCACAAGATTTATTTGTTGAATAAATGAATGAAGAGAAACTAGGGCTGGCCAACTGGCTAGTGTTATTCAACAGAAAAGTGGTGACATTTCATTTGATCTAATGAACCCAATAATATATTATCTCCTCAGACATCAGATAAGGATGAAAATTCCAATTCAAAACCCTGAATTCAGCACTATCCTGATTATTATTTTCAGCTGCATGGGAAATAGGACAGAATAAATTTAAAAAATGAAATAAAATAAATAAACCATAGGGATCATGCACATAAGTTGGGACAGATAAAGATTTCATAAAGGGAGAGACTCGAATTGACCTTGAAGTAATGCAGGTTTGCAGGCAGGGAAGGAAAAACATCACATATAGGGCCATAAAGAGCAAATGGATGAAGGAAGGGAAAAGAAAAGCTTCCAGAGGAGCAGATGCTGTCATCTGAGCTCTGTGACCTGCCTTCAAGGAGGCAGTGAGAGCAATTTTCTAAGGAAGACCATTGAGACTTTTGGATTTTGATTTTTAATACCAGAATATGTTAAAAGTAACAGAATAGTCTTTGTGTTTCAAAAACCAATTTAAAAATGCAAATGTACACTTTATATTCTTGGCCAAGAATTTTTCTTCTTAGATTTTAACTCAAAGAGAAAAAGTTGAATGTTCAAATGAAAGGGATAAGAACCCAAGGGAGAAAAATGAACAACCCTGGGTGGACACACGGAAGAGACTTCGCCACATGCAGTGGGGTAAAGCAGGTCCAAAACGTGACTAAGAAAAAGCGCTGGGAAAATGCCGATGAGATCAATTTGCTTTGTGGGGACGGGTTGTGCAGAGGCCTCTGAAGACACGGAGGCTACTCAATCTGTCACAGGGTAACTTCGAAGCATAAATAGATAATTTCAAGTAAACAATCTTAGCTAAAAAGTAGTTAACTCACTTTCAAATAAACACAATTGTCCCATTTCTAGTTTAGAAACACTGCAGGAATGTAAAAGGAAAAACTGTGTCTCTTCACCCAAATCAGTATGAATTCATCTTGTTTATGCACAACTTTTTAAAGGGCTTTAATTCTCACTAATCTTTCTTCATTTTTAAATGCATCCTTTCTCCCAGGGACCTCAGCCTCTGGAACAGTGCTTTGGGGAGCAGAGGTGCCAGCAACATCTCATTCTATTTTGAGCTCAGGGAGGAACAATGTAATACAAGTAAGAACAGGGAAAAGTAAATAAATGAAATGTCTACTGCAATATATTTAGGCATACCTAGCACTGTGTCTTAAATGAACCAGTAATTAGGCTAAACACTCCACTCTAAATAAATCCACCTGAAGGAGCTGAGAAACCTGGATGGCACCCATGCGCACAAGTATCTGTCCATATAGATGCTACACCCGGTGTCTACAGGCTTCTTTGCTAAGGCAATGAAGACTGAGGATGAACAAAACGGGAACAAATGACTGTTTGACATGGAAGATGATCTCATACAAGTGTTTTACAGGTGATAAAGGCATTAATTATTTGAAATCATAATTACCTAGGACTGTAAGCAAAACACTCATTTTTTCTTAAATGAAGAGGACCACCAGGATCTCAGAAATTCATTATACAAAGTTCCCATCCCTTTGAGCCATAGAACTCTCATATGTGTTAAGGGCTATATTGCTGAATCCCACAAAGAATTGTCTTTCAACTTCAGATATTAGTACTTGCTGCTGAGGTTTGTTTTTCTCTTTAAGGTGTTTATTTCCTTTTTAATTTTAATAATGATTTGCATAAATCACTGAAAATCTTCTAGTTCCTGTAGAACAATTGTATCACCTCATCTTCCATGTCAAATAGTCATTTGTTTCTGTTTTATTCATCTCAGGCTTCTTCAGTTCCCTGCAGAAACCTCAAGCTGATTTCAGGAATATAGAATACTCTGCATTGCTGCCGACCAGGGCTGTCGCCAGGGTCTGACTCGCAAGGGCCAATGCTGGGGAGAAGGCTCTGGAAACTAGAAGGAGCCACACAGAGAAAAGGTGTGAGTGTCATGGGCTTAGGAGCTACCTAGTTTTATCAATTAAACCACTTAATAAAAACCATGAACAAAGTGAAATGTCGGTAGTGGACTGACAGAATCAACATGTGTTTCCTCAGGGCAAGGAAGGGCAAATGCCACCAGGAAAGAATGAGTTCGGTCTGCAGAAACATGAGGTTTGTGGTTCAAGTCAAACTCTCTCAGATGTTACCAGTTTCATAGTTATAGGGGGAGCTGAGCAATTACCCCCCAGCAGAGCACTGCAGCCATGACCCACTCTTGGGAAGGTGCAGGAGTTTGGGGCTATGGATGTTTCAGCATAAAATTACAGCCCTACCACTCTACAGTGTAATCACCCGGGTCAGCGAGCTTGGAGAACACTGTTCTATTGAGAGTGTGAAACAACAGAAGGAACATGAATCCTTCTGAGGGAGGAATCAAGGAGTTCTGGTGGGGACCCCAGTGATCAAGAAGCCCTGGGGGCAGTGGAGAGCTGAGCTAAATTCTTGTGTGGCTTTTTGCATAATGTATGTACCGTAGGTCAGAGTTCCCCAACTCCAGCAAATTGTCCTTTAAGCCAAAAGAAACAAACAAAATATTCCAGGCTGTGTGTTCTCAGAGTCTAAAGTAATGAACCAAAACCAGCTAAAAGGAAGTCAAATCTGTTCTGGGAAGGACAGCCCCTCTGACTTTGAAAGCAATGCCAACAATGACCTCAGGCAGAAGAGAGATCAAGCCATCAGTTTCCTTGTGGAACTCCCTTCTGGAATTGTCTGGAGCCGAGATATTTAAGAACAACTGCCAACTGCCAACTTTTCCTAGGGTGGATACCCCAGGACTTGAGTCTGAGCACCTCACTAAAAACTTACATTTCTTGTAAAGTCCCCAATTATGGTTTGAGGGTGTTCAGGATAGTTTCCTAAGACAGCTATTAGCAGATAATTCTCTGAGGGGACCCAGCACTGTCATTACCAGAGAAAATTGTGAAGGTGAAGTTTAATCATCCATGATTGGGGAATAGCTGTTTGATAAAGGTCATTTATGGGGAACCAGGGTAAAGATAGGAAAGATAGGACCTCCCCGGTTGCGCAGCGGTTGAGCACTAGGCTGCGAAGCTGCCCGCAGCCTCTGCAGCGCCGGCTCAATCCCCGGCCACGGGCGAGGGTCCCACATGGCGCACAGACCTCTCCTGCCGCCGCCCGCTGCTCCCCTCCGCAGTGTACTTCAATCCTTCTGCCTGTTCTCTTCCCCACTCTGGCTCTGGTGAATTCTCTCACCCTCCCGCGCTTCTGATGGTACCCAGTGCTTGTATAAATAAATAAATGAATGAATGAATGAATGAATGAAAATTAATTAATTAAATCTTTATTAAAAAAATCTATAAAAAAAGATAGGAAAGATAATAAAACCCAGAAATGAAGACAAAAAAGGCAGCTATCACCTTCCATTAATTATAAACCTATCAAAAATGAGGAAAGTCTTTACAAACAGACTTTCCACTCGATACCCAATTTCAGGTCATATGGGGTGGAAACACAATTTTTTGTTGACCACCAAGCAAGTAAAAGACATTCTAAAGGCTTCTCTTATTTTGTTTGCCTAGAGTTACTCAGTTTAACGAGTAATTTTGGTTTCCAAAGCTTACGTCATTATTTTTTTTGCACCCCTCAATATAGTAAAATTAAATGCTGCAGGATATATCATTTTTAAATTAAAATAAAATTTTATTTTGTATTAGGGTTACTTCATTAAAAAAAACAGTTTCCTTTTGTTAAAGATTTATTTACTCATGCGTACAAGAACCGGGGTACAGGCCAGATGCACGGGAGGATGAGAGGATTCACCAGAGCCAGAGCGGGGAACAGAACAGGCAGACTGACTGAAATACACTGCTGAGGGGAGCAGAGGGCGAGACAGGAGAGGTCTGCCGCGTCATGTGGGATTCTCGCCAGCCGGGCAGGATCAAACCTTCTTTCCAGAGGCTGCGGACAGCATCACAGTGCTGCGCTCAACCACCTGCGCCACCAGGGGAGGCCCGGGTTACTTCATTTTGATTCTCAAAACATAGTCAACAGATTAAAACACAGAACTGTGGAAACCTACAAGTGCATGCTTATAAGTTTTATACCATGGCATCAGATAAAAATCATACAGAGGAAAAGCTCATTTTCAGGGCTCTATGTTTTTGTCTTTGACTCTCAAAAGCACAAAAATGTGAGCTTAGCTGAAAACAATTACAGGTACTTACTGATTCCTTGAAAGAGCTCTTCAATGTTAATAGCATTTTTTGCACTTGTTTCAACCACCACGGCACCTATGGACTCAGCATATTCCTTAGCATCCTTCAAGGGAACCTCCCTGCAAAAGAGGTCAAACCCACGCAGAAATGAATGGTGGTTTGTAAAATATAAATAACCCCAAAACAGACTCACCCCCCCCAAAAAAAGCTCATGTAGAAATATCTCCTTTATTTTCCTGTAGAAAAAAAACAACTTTTTCACTCAGCGAATACTAAAAACCTACCATGGGTGAGACTTTTCAAAGTGCAAACCCTGGTCCTCTGGCATCAATAGATACAAGACATGCACGTGGAAGAGAATGTCCCAGTTCCACAGAAAGAAAGATTTTTCAGAACAGTGGGAAAAGTCATTTTGAGTATGATAATACACATTCCAGCTTTCAAAGTTAGGGTTGATTTCACTTTTTTCCCCACATTCAAAATTGTGTGTGCATGTGCATGCTTTTTAAAGACTGTCATGTATCGTCTTCACAAATCACAGAAAATATGTGACATGGCTTAAAGTTTGGAAATGAACCTGGTGGTAGCTTACAATGGCTATGATTCCATGCTGCATATCTGGTCTATCACTTTTATTTATTTTTTAATTTTATTTATTTATTTATTTTTTTATTTTAAGATTTTTTTATTTATTTATACAACCGCTCAACTCCTTCGCCACCGGGGAGGCCCTGGACTATCACTTTTAAAAGGATGTTCCTGCAATGACTCTGGGACATGAATTCTATTAAAAGGAATAATTTCTAAAGACATTTATTAACCAATTTTAAATTAAAAAATTGTGGAGGATATATTAAAAAAAAAAAAAAAGACACCATTCCTCTCTCCAGAAGTGTATTAATTCACTCAACAAATACTTATTGAGCAGCAACTGCATTCCTGTCCTTGTAGGTGCTGGAGAAAATGCTGTCCCTGTCTTTGGAATCTACATTTGAGAGCACAGATGAATAAAGCCACAATCCCCTAACCCACGACACTGTAACGTCAGCAATATGTGGGGAACAAAGGCAGCGATAAAGTGCTCAGGAACAGAGAAGGGTAGAAAGTGATGCATTTGATGACGGGAAGATCCTGGAAATGTCAGCTGAAGTGTGGCAGGAAGCTGGCCCTCACCCCCACCTATGATTGGGTCAGTTCTACACACAACAGTCTTGGGTGTGATTCGGACATGCAAGTGAATGATATGGTGTCTGAATAGGGAGGAGGTCAGAGACCAGTTGAGAGCAGGAGGAATGAGTGGAACATGGTGAGTGAGCAGGATGGCACCCAGTGGCTGTAGAGCACCAGTGGCTCTAGGAAAACAGTTCACAAAATGAGTTAGAATGGCAGAGCAAGGAGAAGAATTTGGCAGCTCCTCTAGTGCTGTAGGCAGGAGATAACACAAAGCAGGCTAGAAGGAAAGCTAGAGGAAGAGAAAAGGTGGTGGCCAGAAAATCAAAAGTTGGGGGGAGGGGGAAAGCTGTATCCACCTCCCACCACCTTGCCTCTACACCCCTCTCCAGCTGAAACCTCATAAATGGTATAAAGCTACTAGGAAAATTCTATTTTGGCAAATTAATGCGCTCATGAAAAAGGACCTGACTGGAGTCTACTATTACACCACTATAATATATTATCATAATGTATTATTATAATATACCATTATAATATATTAAGGATGATTATCACAGGATCGTACCAGAGAATAAGCCTCCTGAGTCATGTCAGTTGAAAGCTGTACTTCACAATTTTTCTTAATAAAGAAAAGAAATAGAAGAAATAAAAGAAATAAAAATAAAAATAAAACAATAAAATAAAAAATAAAAAAAAAAAAAATAAAATAAATTTTTCTTAATAAATTTTTCTTAATAATTAATAATAAATTTTTCTTAATAGAAGAAATAAAAGAAATAAAAATAAAAATAAAAATAAAAATAAAAAAATAAAATAAAAAATAAAATAAAAAATAAAATAAAAAATAAAATAAAAAATAAAAAAAAAAATAAAAGAAATAAAAGAAATAGAAGAAATAAAAGAAATAGAAGAAAAGAAATAATAAAAACCAAAGCAGAAATAAATGAAATTGAAACTAAAAAAACCAATCCAAAAGATCAATGAAACCAAGAGCTGGTTCTTTGAAAAAAATCAATAAAATAGACAAACCCCTAGCCAGGCTCACAAAGGAAAAAAGGGAGAAAGCACAAATAAACAGGATCATCAATGAAAGAGGAGAAATCACAACGGACACAGCAGAAATCAAAAGAATAATCAGTAACTACTATGAACAGTTATATGGAAACAAGTTTAACAATCTAGAGGAGATGGACAAATTCCTACAACTCTACAATCACCCAAAGCTAGATAAAGAAGAAATAGAACACCTAAACAGACCAATTACAATTAGCGAAATTGAAATGGTAATCAAAAACCTCCCAAAAACAAAAGCCCAGGACCTGATGGATTTACAAATGAATTCTACCAAACATTCAGAGACGAATTAGTGCCTATCCTTCACAAACTCTTCCAAAAAATTGAGAAGGAAGGGACAATACCAAACACATTCTATGAAGCCAACATTACACTAATACCAAAACCGAACAAGGACAACACAAAAAAGGAAAACTACAGGCCAATCTCCCTAATGAACACTGATGCAAAAATCCTCAATAAAATTTTAGCTATCAGAATCCAACAATGTATCCATAAGATAATTCACCACGACCAAGTTGGATTCATTCCAGGGGCACAAGGATGGTTTAACATCCGAAAATCAATCAACGTTATCCAACACATCAACAAAAAGAAATATAAAAACCATATGATAATATCAATAGATGCTGAGAAAGCTTTCGACAAAGTGCAACACCCATTCATGATAAAAGCCCTTGAAGTTCTTGGGATACAAGGAACATACCTCAACATCATAAAGGCCATCTATGACAAGCCAACAGCCAGTATCATTCTCAATGGTGAAAAGCTGAAAGCAATTCCATTAAGATCTGGAACAAGACAAGGATGTCCACTCTCACCATTGCTTTTCAATATAATACTGGAAGTCCTAGCCAGGGCAATAAGACAAGAGAAAGACATCCAAGGAATCCAAATAGGAAAAGAAGAAGTCAAACTATCACTATTTGCAGACGATATGATATTATACATAGAGAACCCCAAAAACTCCACAGAAAAGCTAATTCAACTCATCAATCAGTTCAGTAAAGTGGCAGGATACAAAATCAACACGCAAAAGTCAGTAGCCTTCCTATACACAAACAATAAATCTGAAGAAGAAGAAATCGAAAAGACCATCCCTTTTGTTATTGAAACAAAAAAAATCAAATATTTGGGAATAAATCTAACAAAAGAGGTAAAGGACCTATACAAAGAAAACTATAAAACACTGTTAAAAGAAATAGAAGAAGACACAAAGAAATGGAGAGACATCCCCTGCTCATGGATTGGAAGAATAAACATTATTAAAATGGCCATCCTTCCAAAAGCAATATACAGATTCAATGCTATTCCAATCAAAATTTCAATGTCATTCTTCAAAGAAATAGAAAAATTATTGATGAAATTCATATGGAATCACAAAAAACCCCGAATAGCCAAAGCTCTCCTGAAAAAAAAAGAAGGGAATGGAGGCATCAGACTCCCAGACTTCAAACTATACTACAAAGCCATAATCATCAAAACTGCATGGTATTGGAACAAGAACAGACATACAGACCAATGGAATCGAATAGAAAATCCAGAAATAAACCCACAGATTTATGGTCAACTAATCTTTGACAAAGGAGCAAAGACTATGCATTGGAGCAAAGAAAGTTTGTTCAATAAATGGTGCTGGGAAAACTGGGTCGCTACATGCAAAAGAATGAAGCTTGACCACCACCTCACACCATACACAAAAATCAACTCAAAATGGATTAAAGAACTAGACATAAGACCTGAAACCATAAAATATATAGAAGGAAATATAGGCGAAACACTACGTGATTTGCACATCAAAGACATCTTTACAGACACATCACCCAAAGCAGTGATAGTGAAGGCAAAGATAAACAGCTGGGACTATATCAAATTAAAGAGCTTTTGCACAGCAAAAGAGACAATAACAAAACAAAGAGAAACCCCACCAACTGGGAGAACATTTTTGCACCCAACACTAATGATAAAGGACTGATCACAAAAATCTGCAAAGAGCTGATGAGACTCAACAACAACAAAGAAAAGAATCCAGTCAAAAAATGGGCAGAAGAGCTTAAAAGAAACTTCTCTGAAGAGGAAATGCAAATGGCCAACAGGCATATGAAAAAATGTTCAACATCACTTGTCATCAGGGAAATGCAAATCAAAACTACCATGAGATACCATCTTACACCAGTGAGAATGGCACATATTAAAAAAACTAGCAACAACAAATGTTGGCGAGGGTGTGGAGAAAAAGGAACTCTTCTGCACTGTTGGTGGGAGTGCAAACTGGTCCAACCACTGTGGAAAGCTGTGTGGAGATTTCTGGACCTACTAAACATAGAGCTTCCATATGACCCAGCAATTCCACTCCTAGGTATTTACCCAAAGGACACAGAACATCAATTCCAAAGAACACCTGCACCCTATGTTTATAGCAGCACTGTTTACAATAGCTAAGCTTTGGAAACAACCCAAATGCCCAAAAATAGATGACTGGATCAAGAAGATGTGGTACATATATACCATGGAATATTACTCAGCATTCAAAAAAGATAAACACATGCAATTTGCTGCAACATGGATGGCGCTGGAAGGGATCATGCTCAGCGAAATAAGCCAAAAAGAAAAAGAAAAATACCGGATGGTCTCACTCATAGCAGGAATCTAGAAAACTTAAATAATGGACCAGGAAAATGAAAAACTATAAGAAAGTGAAAATCAAAATCAACAAAAAACTATGAACCAGAGACACTTTTAGGGGGCGGGGGCGGGAGGGGAGGGATTGGGGTCAGAATGGGGGGCTGCAATTGTATGGGGAATATAACAATAAAATTTATAAAAAGAAAAAAAAAAAAAAAAAAAAAACCAAAATGACTAATTTGAAAGAAAGCTGCACTCCTATGTTTACAGACGCACTATTTACAAAAGCCAAGTTATGGAATCAACCTTAATGCCTTAAAACAGATGAGTGGATCAAAACGATGTGGTATGTACACGATGAAATACAACTGAGTGATCAAAGAAGATAAACTCATGCCATTTGCTGAAATATGAGTGGAGCTGAAGGGATTATGGTATGTGAAATAAGCAGAAGGAGCAGATAACTACGGGATAGGGGTTACACAAGGAATATAGAGAAACCAAACAGAGGGTCAAACAAAGATAGACTATAAAACCAACCCTTAAAACCTGACCACAGATCTGAGACTTCCAGGAAAGAAGGAGGAGAGGGAGACAGACAGGGAGAGATGGTTATATGCAGGGGGTAAAGCACAGGGAAAAGTGGCTGAGAACTTACGTGTGCTTTGGTGGTGGGAGAGTTAAGATGACTAAGGGGAGATATCTTATATTGTCAAAATATTAACGAAGATGTAAAACAATGGTACTTCATTAATAAAAATAAATATGTAAATGAATAAAAATAAAAAAAAAAAAAAAAGATATATTGGAAAAATCTATTCTCCGGAATCTTCCCTCTTTACTGCTTCTGACAAGCCCAAGGTCTCTCCAGATAGTGAAAAAAAAAAAAAGAACATGGAGTTTTTTGGTGGCAGTGAATTTCACATTTGAAACATTTTACAAAAGGACCTGTGTAAGTTCAGTTTGTCCTGCTACCCTATTTTTTATTTTTTCCTGGCAGTCTTTATCAAACCACAAATAGAAGGGTGGGGCTCATCTCTGCCCAAATGTGGGGCAGATAAGACAGGCTGTTGCCTGCTAATCTCCACCTGGGGGTGGAGGCACAGGTGGCAATCAAGGAAACTCAGGGTCCCCTCAGTGAAAGAGGGTCACATACACAGTCACTGCTCCTTAGCTCCCTCTCCTTAGCCTCATCGTGGGACAGAGGGAGTAGAAAGGTCTTGCCTGGATTCAGGCAAGAACAAGATTACTGCAACACAATCTAAAATACCCATCCTGAGGAGAAAAGCCAAGAGAGCTACTTATCTCAGTCTACAGTGCTGGACCTACAAATGCAGAGATAAGAAAAGCATCTCTTTAGACTATTAAATAAGTGACTTGCTCATGATGGACATAGTGAATCGAGGATGGGGACAGGGTCTGACTCCAGGCCCTCACAACACAGCCACCCAACTGGCATCAGAAGAATTCTTCCCATCTTTATAAAGTATATGTGGGGTTCAAAACATCCTCAAACTGGATGTCATCTGCACTGGAGTCGTGGTAGAGGCAGGAAAGCAGCATCTCCTATCCTAAAGAACAGATTCTCAGTCCGAGAGGCTGGAGGGACAGTGAAATGCCCTCTAATATGAACTGGGATTAGAAGGACCAATCAATCATTCTCCGGCTTGACAACATGTACCTACTACCGTGGTATAAAAGAAATATGTGTTTGATCTTTTCCTGGGTTCTTGGCACAGAGCACCTAGCCATGAATTTTCTGAGTGATGGATGTGTCCTTTGTATTCACAGAGTCCCATACTTGAATTTCTAATGAGGAGGGGCCCCTACAGAGATTCAGGACCGGAGCTGGCGCCAGAGGAGCCACCCACCCACATGATTGGAGAAATGGACCGTTCAGTCCCGCTCTCAAGCCTGGGTGAGGGGAGGGGAGCTGGAGATGTGGTCAATCATGACTAAGGAATGAAGCCTCAATAAAAAACCCTTGAACACAAGGCTCAGAGAGCTTTGGGTTGGGGAACACATGGAGGTGTTGGGAGGGGGTGTGCCCTCAACGCTTGCATGCCACCCCAGACTTCCCCTAGGCACTGCTTCCATTTTCTTCATCCGAGTTGTGACCTTCATAGGAACAGTAATCATACATGCAGCGCTTGCCTGAGGTCTGATATTCCAAGGAATTATCAAACCTGGGGGAGGACACCAAGGGTTTCCCCAACCTTGTAGCCTCCTGAGCAGAAGTGTGGGTCACTTGGGGATATCCAAGACTTGTAGCTGGCATCTGAGGTAGAGAGCAGTCTTGTGGGATAGAGACCTTAATTGGGGGATCTGTGTCAAAATGAATTGAACTGCAGGACACAGCTGGTATCAGAAGGTTGTTATTGGAACCAACTGTGCAACTCCAGCCAGAGGTTAAAATTTACTTCTTAGGATTCTCTTGCACACAATGTAAAATAGTGGCCACTGGGAACTTCAGCTGCATTTCAGGGGAGGCCCACTGCAGCCCAAGGGGCTGGCTGGCTGCCACCTAACCCTTCTATAGTTATGACTAACAAGACTGTGGCATCCAGTCTCGTTAGTGAACTTGTGTTCATTTTTTCAACAAATACTTAGCAAGCATCTGCCATATGCCAGGCACTATGAGAGGCATTGAAGCTGGTTCACTCAAGCCAAAGTGTAAACACACAGCTAGTCCATTTTGACGGGAAAGAACATATTTAGACTTTCTAGAATGAGCTATGATAGAATGTCAGGACACCTAGAAATCACCCAGAAGAGTCAGCTGAGCAGTGTAGACTTGGAGTTCTGCCCCTCTCCAACAGCTGCTCCCTCATGCCCATTCAGGAGTGGGTTCTGTTCTGCCTGATCCTGCAATGGCAGCATTAAGTCACCCAGGCATCTTAACCTGAGTATTTGTCATCCTGACCCACCTTAGAGCAGCAGCTGCCAGCCAGCTAGGGCAGGAGGAGGGTCCGCATGGAGACTGGGATTCAGAACTGGGCTGGGTTCCCTTCAGAGCCAACAGAAGAAGCAAGAAAGCTGGAGACCTCAGGAGGCTCCAGTTTCCTTACCAGAGAAATAGTGAGTTAAAGAGATCATAGGAGGGGCCTCCTCTGATGAAGAGGTGGTTGAGCACCGCGCTGTGAAGCTGTCTGCAGCCTCTGCAGCACCGGTTCGATGCCCGGTCCCGGCCAGCTGGTGAGGGTCCCACATGGCACAGCAGACCTCTCCTGTTGCGCCCGCTGCCCCCCTCATCAGTATATTTCAATCAGTCTGCCTGTTCTGTTCCCCTCTCTGTCTCTGGTGAATCCTCTCACCCTCCCGTGCATCTGGCCTATACCCTGGTTCTTGTATAAATAGATAAATCTTAAAAAAAAAAAAGAGAGAGAGATCATAGGAAAGACCATATTCGGGGTCAAGGTCAAGAGTTGAATGGTTTTACTGTGGCCCCCGGTGCACTCAATGGAGAATCCCCACCTTTCAGTGGGTGTTTCTGTTCCCCCTTGACCCTCTTCCCTTATAATCTTTTGCGTATTCTAGCATGATATTGTCACAGCTGTCTCCTGAAATAGGTTGTAGATATCTTAAGATCAGGGCCATGAATTTTGGTTTAGAGCACTAGGGTCCTAACAGTGTCTGGCACCCGAGGGGGCAACCAATAAGTATCTGCTAATGATTAAATGACAAAAATCACCCCAAATCACCTTTAGCGGAAAGAAGGACCTAAGTAGAGGAGGGACCAGTAGGACTTAGGGGCAAATATGGAGAGTGTTGTGAATCTCAATTGGTAAGGTCTAGTGCTGGGTCAGAACTGTGGGTCGGAAGTTCACCCACCCTTCCAAATCAGCCACTCTTCCAAATAGGGGTGAAAACAAGACAAATGAGGGAGTCTCCTCCGAGTGACTGATGTTAATCAGCTTGTATTTCATGGCAGTGCACACAGGAGCCACTGTGTGTCTTGTACATGGGCAGGAGTCCGAGCTGGCCACAGCACTCAGAGGCTGGGGGAGGGGGAATCAGGAAATGACATTCTTGTGGGCTCCAGAGCTTTCAACAGGCTGTGCTGACCAGTAAGGGTCTTGTTTTGTTGTTCATGAATGTAACCCAGCAACATGGTGGCTGACTCATCCTAATTCCAGGCCTATTCAATTCCCCATGATCCTCCTCCATCAAGGGCAGGAGGAGAGGAAGACAGGCACCTGTGCAGGGACGAATCAGATCAGCAGGCTGAAGGTAGAATAATGCTCTCTTCGCCCTCGGGGTTCCTTCTGAAAATCAATGGAAATAGTTCTTTCATGGAGCCCACAATCCCCAAAACACACACCCCTTGGCTGAAGGGTCCTGTTCTGGTCATGGGTTTTGGTTCTGAACATTTCACAGGTGACCTAGTAAGTACCTAATATGTGCTGCTCACAGAAGTAACTTTATTTTCACCCTATTATTAATGTCTACTTCCTCAGGTCCTATGCTCTACATTCCACCAGATGGGGTAAGTACTTCACATCAATTTTAAATATTAAATAAGTTGAGGTTGCAAAGGACTCAAAGCAATACCTGACCTATAATAAGTTCTGCAGAATGTTTATTCACTAAATCTCTGCACAAAGCTCCATCAGCAAGGATGATGGCATGACACCATTTTCTTAAAGAAATGTCCAAAAGACTGAGGAAATGATGCATGGAAGAAACAAGGAACCAGGAGGCTCAACCTACTTCAAAACTTGAAGGACCTCATAGGTTCATCTGACTCAATCCCTCACTCCCAGGACGACTCCCAGTTCAACCTTACTACTTCACAGAAGACTGGGTGAACACAGGCTCTATCAGCCAATTCATTAAATATGTAATTGCCATAAATTACCCCTCCAATAAAATTGCATCATGTTTTAAAGTCCCCTCTCCCCGAGGAAACACCTGACACTCATTCCGAGTAACTTAATTTCAAAGCTGGTGAACAAGTTTTCAGAAGCCACACCTGTGCTTCTCTTGAACATGGTCTCTGCCCTTTGTTGGTTTGGATTTTGTTTTTGTTGTTTTTTTTTTTTTTTTTTTAAAGGAAACTAACCTGTTGTAATATATTTTCCACATTTTTTAAGTTTATCATTTGTATTTAGATCTTGTTTGTGGCATTTTTGCCACACAGACGTTTTTAAACCTGATTATTTTCCTTCACGGTATCAAAGTTTTATATTATGATTAAACTGCCTATCCCAATTCCAAGATATTTTTTAAAATTCATCTGCTTTCTCTAACTTTCTTGGTTTTTTAATTTTACATTTAAATCCTCATTGCATCTTGGACTTTATTTTCTCATTTTTTACTATGACTAGCTCATTATCCCAAAACCATTTATTGAATTATCCCTTTTCAATAGTTACTTAAATATTATCTTTGTCATATACTAAATCTTCCTATGTATCTAATCATTATATTTCTCGACCCTCTATTCTGATCACTGATTTCTGTCTTGTTCTGTGACCATGTTATATTGCTTTATTACTAAATCATTAAAATATATTTCAATATCTATTGGAATTAATTCTTGAGTACTAATTCTTTTTTTTTTTTTTTTTTTTGTGGGACCCTCGCCGGCGTCTGGGGAGCGGACCGGTGCTGCAGAGGCTGCGGGCAGCCTCGCAGCTCAGTGCTTAACTGCTGCGCCACCAGGGGAGGCCCACTAATTCTTTTTGCCTATTTATCTTTCTAGATGAATGTTAGGATCATTTGTAAAACTTTAAAGCAGAATTTTGATAATCTGACTGGAATTTCCATGAATTCATACTTTAGGGCAAATTGACATTTTTATAATATTGAGTTTTTCTATCCAAGGAGAAAGAACACACTTTTATTAATTTAAGTCTTTTCTCATATCCAACCATAAAGTTGTAAAGTTTTATCTATACAGGTCCTGCCCATTCCTTGCTGAATTCATTTCTAAAATCTGAAATTTTAAACATGATACTCTGCTCTGGAAAAAGTCTATTACTTAGTATTTCAAATTAGTATAGCTATTATAAAGAGGGTCTTACCTTCTACTTGCTTTTCTAATTGGTTGTTATTCATATATATTTAAATGAAGAACAATTATTTAGTAGATAATCTTGGTTTACCTAATCCTAATTGATACATGAAAGAAAAAGTCACAGAATTCCTACATCAGCTTGTCCTAAATGAAAAGGTTCATTAACTGCAATGTTAGAGCGTGGAGAGGAAGCAGTGGTAGACACTGAGGCTGGGATACCTGGGATGCCCAAGGGCTCAAGGAAGGCTAACTGCATAACAGCCACATTTTCTAAGATATTTCACGTATCTTGGAGCAGGTACAGAAAAATCTTCATCTCCCCAGAAAATTAAACACATCAGTAAAAATAAATAAATAAAAATAAATAAATATCACTTTGATGCTAAAGATAAAGAGAAAAAATGAGGACAAACACCCAGAGATTCCTCCCTGTCATGTAACAATCAAAGCTAAGCCTCTAGAGACATTTGCAGAGATGCCCTATGGATCTTTTAGCACATCATTTCTCAGGCGTCTCCTGCAGGCCACCTATCCCAGGACAACGGGGTGCTTGTTAAAAGGGAAGATACCTGTGCCCCAGACCTATTGAACCAGAATGCCTATCAGGCAAGTCCCAGAAATATACATTTATTAATTTCTTATGCATTCTATAACTTGAAAGTAACTCTTTTAAGGGGGTGGACTGTAAGACATTGTGTGACTTTTGCAGCCTGTTCAGTTCATAATCAGATGCTGTGAAGTTGTAAATTGGGAAATCTGTATCAAGGTGGCCATACCTAGTACATGATAAAATATACATTTCTCAGGAACCACTTTACAGGTGATAAATAGTGGCCTTGCAAGCTCTTCCCAGAAGAAATTTTCTGGTGGTTCATGTGCATGTTGCTGTGAATACTGTATCTCTGAGATAACACCATAGTAGTGACCAAGCATTTTTTATAGTCTGTCAAACTCTTGGAATACAACAGCTACAATTACATTTTAAAACCTTGCCCTATCTTTTCATTCTTCTCTATCCATAGTCCCTTCTAAGGTTAAGCTTAAAAGATCCACTAAGTTGGCCATGAGTTAGTAGCAAGGCAGCAAGGAGCAGGAGACAGCTGTTAAATGTCTGGTGGAATTATTTTTTGTCAAATCCATCCCACATGTTTAATGTACTCTAGCCAAAATCAATGGAAATCATTCACAACATTCCATCAAAATCCAGCAGAAGAAGGCTACAGGCTGTTTGCAAAGGCTGTTGTGAGCCATAAAGCAGGCTCAGAATCTTCCTCACGCTCTCAAACAGCCACTGAAATGAATAAATCAGGGTTTGCTGTGCTCCTATTAGCTCATATTTTCTCTAAATATGAAAGATATTTGTATAACACACAGATGAGACAACTGTTTTAGCAATAATTAAAGCAGCAAAATCTGTTTCAAATGCTAGTTCTTGCAGACACGTAGTCTGGCTTACTTGTGATGTGGAACTAAAACTAAAATGAACCTTTTTTTTAAGAAACAATAATTACCACTTTCACAGTAAATATCTAATTGGACAAAAATACTTTACAATGATCTACGTGCTTACAGTTAAAGCACTTGACATGTGTACCCTGGGAAGAATTTCAGTTCCCATGGGGCCTTGCTTGTTTAATAACCAGTGTGCTTAACTGCTATTCACCTGGGGCCAAATTCCTGGTGTCAAGTTCAAACAAGTCGAGTCAGGTTCTCACAACAGACTTAAATGTATTATTTCTCATGAAAAATGTCACAATTTGGATCAAATGAGGACTGAGTAGATAACACAGATTCTTTAGGGGGACTTGGTCATTCCTTTGCCAGTTAACACCCCCTCACCAGACAGAAACTTGGGAAGCCTTTGCGAGGCCAAAGAAAACTACTGGGAAAAAAGTCATTAACTCCAAATCCTTTGGGCCATTGTCCCTTGGTAGTTTGGAAATTATTCTCTCTCCTGGATCCTGTTCATACTTCTGAAATACAGTTGGGCATGATAGTCAAGAATGTTGGCTCTGAGACAGACTATAGGTTTGAAAGGCCCTCTATCCTTGTAGCTGCAGGGCCTGGGACAAGCTCTTTAGCCTCTGTGCCTCAGTTTCCTTATTGAGAAGATGAGAGAATGAAAATAACTCTTTCATGCAATTGTGAGCTTTACTATAACCTACTTATGGTAGTACGTGGCACGCTGTAAGCATTCAATAGGGTTGGCAATGTTGATGACCATTAACTTGTTTTTTTAGTCCACTGCCTAAGTGAACAGCATATAAGTGTAAACAAATTTTATGTTATTTAGAAAGTAATCACTGAGAATTCTTCATAGAAATTACATTTTGAAACTTTGGGCAGGGAAAGGAAAAAGATAATTGTATCCTGTAAGAAAAATCTCCAGGAACAAAAGCCTACCACCTACTTGATCATACACTAAGTTGATGACTTTAAAACATTCCCCCACCATAGCTGAAAGATTTGAATGAGTCATGTGGTTCTGGATTAGAGTCAGAGGCATCAACATAAACTTATGTTTATCTTAATAAAGATTCAGGTGAATAGTTATAGAAATAATTACAGATATAGTGATTCTGTAATTATTACTGTAGACTCACAGTATTATGCACACATATATATTTCCTAGCTCCATTCATTCAAAGGGTCTAGAACCAGATACCCCAGTGACAATGCACAAATCTAGCCCAGATCTTGATATATAAATACCATACTCCAATAAAGAACAAGGACTCCTTCAAAAATGTGTCTACATAGGGAGCTGGAGCGTAAAGTAGACATCATGAGCTCGGAACACATTTAGTGCCAGAAAGGCACTAAATGATAGGCACAGGAGGCAACAAAGAGAGCTTCTAGTGACAGGTACAGGAGCTAACAAAGAGAGCTTCTAGTGACCAAAGCTGGAACAATTTGAGCAACAGGTTAATTGACACAATGTTGCATTATAGCCCAAAGTAGAGTAAATACCCATGAGTCCAGGCTGATATAAATAAATGACTAAGTAAATGACTAAATAAATAAATTTAGGTAGGGATGATAAATTTCACCTGCAGAAGTAGAATTACATATAACTTACATAGCTACTCCTTTCTCAAGGAAGGAGACAGATCACAATCCCCACCTCAAAGTGTGGGCTGGTCACAAAGACATCCCCACAAAGAGCACAGCAAGGAGAGGGGGTGGGGAGGAATGATGGAGGGGATGAGGAGCTAGTAACTTTGCAGTGGAGAATCCTGACAAGCACTACCTCAGACAGGTGGTCAAGGTCAGTATCATCAGTAGTAAGTGATGTTGACAGCATGAACCCTTGAAATGGTAGCCCTTGCTATGTTTCATTTACAGTACAGTAATAAAAATAGCATTTTACCTGTGCTCTTCCTCCCAAAAATATAGAACTCCTGTCTAACCATGAGAAAGACATCAGACACACCCTTATTCAAAGATAGTCTCCAAAATACCTGACCAGTATGCCTCAAACTATTCAGAGAATACAAACAAAGGCAGGTTCAGAAACTAAAGCAGCCCAGGGGAACTAAAGGTGATGTGACATTCTGTATGGGATCCTTGAACACTAAAAGACCATGAGGGAAAAATTAAGGAAATCTGAGTATAGACTTTAGTTAATAATAAAGTATCAATACTGGTTCTGTAGTTGTGACAAATGTACCCTGTAACTGAAGATGTTAGCACTCGGGAAAACAGGATGTGCGCTATATATGGAACCCTCTGCACCATCTTTGCAACTATTCTGTAAGTATAAAGCTAGTCTAAAAAAAAAAAATCAGTCATAAACGCCAGCCCACCCCATATAGACATATGGCCGATCACTCCCCCGACTCTGGTCCCAACACACACGTCCACATACCCTCTCATGAAATCTTCTCTGGAGACAACAAATATTGGTTAAAGAGATTCCAGAACATTCTCAACACTTATGACAAAACTGTAATAATTCAGGCAAAGTAGCACTGGTGTAACAGTGGATGAAGAAATCAACAACAGAATGGAGGGGTCCAGAAATAACCCCATGCATGTCTGACACGTGATACATGACTGAAGTGGCACTGCACGTCAAAAACATGTGGGCAAGAACGAACTTTACAGCTAACAATGCTAACACAACTAGAAATGAACTATACAGGAAAGTAGAAGGCAAATACAAAAACAACTCCAAGTGATTTAAAGACAGGGAAACCAAGTTAAATTTTTTTTTAATTTATTTATTTTTATACAAGAAACGGGTACAGGCCAGATGTGCAGGAGGGTGAGAAGATTCACCAGAGACAGAGTGGGGAACAGAACAGGCAGACTGACGAAATACACTGCTGAGGGGAGGAGAGGGTGAGACAGGAGAGGTCTGCTTCGCCATCAGGGATTCTCACTGGCTAGCCAGGATCGAACTCGCGCTGCAGAGGCTGCGGACAGCTTCACAGTGCATTGCTCAACCACCTGCGCCACCAGGGAGGCCCCCAAACTAAATTTTTTAAAAAGAAATCAATGGGTGATAGCCTCATGATCTTGGGAGTATGAAAAGATTCCTTAAATAAGACTCCCCTCTTTTTCCCCAAAAAGAACGTAAAGCAAAAGGGAAAAATTAATAAATCCTATTACATAATTAAGGACTTCTAATGATGAGAAGACAACAAAAAGAGAGTGAAAAGATAAGACATAAATTTGAAGATGCTATTTCAACACCTACATATGACAAAGGAATAGCATCATCAAATATGTAACAAAATGATTATATATTTGATATGAACATATAATACATAGAAGTATAAATTTTATGAATAAACAAGGTTAATGTAAACAACTCAACAAAAAAGTAAAGTTGTAAAAACACTGTACCAGAAGAAATTTGAAGGATTAATAAGTAATGAAAACTTCACAGGTGACTGAAGAAACGCAAACTGAAATTACCATCAGATGTTACTAAACACCTTAACATCTAATGGTACAATAACTTGGCAAGGGCACACAGGAACAGGAAAGCTCATGCACCTCTGGTATCCACTTGGAAGGGCTTTGGCATTACCTGGTAAAACCAAGATGAGCCCACCCGATGACTCTGAGATTAAATTCTTATGTATCTAGATCTAGAGAAATGGTTACACATGGCACTACAAGATGTCTAAGAATGTTCACAATCATCCCCCACCAGAAATAAATCCATGTCATCAATAGTAGGGTGGACAGGTGAACTGCATTGCACTAGTGAACTAGAACAGCAGACAGCCACGGCAAGGTTCAAATCACAGCAAACACCTGCCAGGAGGAGGCTCCCAGGAGTGCTGGCAATAAGACAAGTCGTCGCATAATACATGCAGTGTTATTTCACTTCTATGAGTTAAAAAATGGGCAAACCTAAATCTATTACTCAGGAATGTAAACATGAGTGGTAAAGTATAAAAAAGCAAAAAAAAAAAAAAAATGATTATCATGAAAGTCAGGGTTGAGGTTACTTCTGAGTGGAGAGAAGGCGATAGGAGTGGGGAAACATCTGTTCATTTTGTCACCATTTTATTCATTAAGTTATACATAAATGCATACCCTCTTCATGAAGAATGTTCTATAATTGAAAAAGATTCAGATGCCCTGGACTGGCTCTCTGGGAAGCTCAGTCTTTGCTCCATCTCCTGCTTTCACGACAGTGTGGGGATGTATGCTCAGTCCCCGCACAGCATCAGGAGGTCACGACACAAGCAGGGGCACCGGGGAGCACAAGGCACACACCTGAACAGCAGATGACCTGCTTCTTTACCCCACATAAGGAAAGTGCTGTGTGCATTTTAATAATTGCCATGTTTCCAGACCTTTCAGTGGGTTTGATGTTTATTAACGTTTGTGCTTTTGGTATTTTCAATAAAGTAGATATTTATTACTCAGTATCCCAAGTTCTCTTATTTGACTTGTGCAATTTTGAAGAAATCCCTATACCCATTTTTGATCCACTATCAATTCTGGAATGAGTTTTGGAGTCGCATATAGGAAATGAAAGCCATTTATGTATTCTTAGTAGAAACAATTATTTCCAAATATATCTTTAACCTGCTCAAAGCCTCAACTTTATTAAAAAGTTGGAAAAAACTTTAGGAGATGCCTGGTGATTTCTAACTTGATGGGCATTATGTTCCAGCAAGCAGCAGAGGGGGCACTCAGGCTGCAAAGGCCATTTCCCACCCAGTTCCCAGCTCTGGCATGCGCAGGAAATTGCAAGAATCCTTACTTGCTCAAGAACTCAGAATGGCTCCCCAGCTTTCCCAAGGTTGGCAACCAAGTTTTCTCTTTCCACCTGGCGGTGCCTACATGAAGCGCTGTATTAAGGAGCCTGAGCCAGGACAAGTTTGGGAGAAAACAGGGCCAGGACGGATGGGCAGTGACAACGATGGGTATGAGAGGTGGTGAGAGAGGCAGGGGCATGGGTCTCTGCCACCCTAGCCCAGCACATCAAGTCCAAAAAGTGCTTTGCAAACTTTCCAGCTCATTCATAAACTATCTCCTCACTCTGGGGAGAGGGACCCAATGAACCAGGATTATTAGTGCTTCATAATGTGTGATACCATACATTTGTAAAGGTGCAAACCTATACTCCCTAAGACACACATAGTGTTGTAAAAACATAATGCAAAATAACAACAATAAACCACCCCCTTTACTATCTCTCTCTTTTTTCTACCATATTCCAGGGCAAACTATCAAGTGGGTATTGCTGATGACCTCTTCAACCTAATGCTGCCAAACTCACTCCCACCTCCAAGACTTCATCCATCATCCATGGACTTCTTGATGCTTCCTCCCACCCAGCTCAGTTTTCACATCCCAGCTTGTGACATTTCATCCATGAACATTTCCAACTCACTCTCCATGTCTGTGGACTTTCTCCTTCCTGAATTCCTTTATCCCTTCTGGACGGTTCATAACATCTGGAACTTTAAATATAGTTTTAGATTGCTTGCTAGATCTTTTCTTCCCATGTGTACTATTCTTGGCTCCCCCAAAGAGAAGTAATAGCTTTAAAGAAAATGCTCTCTCCTTTTATCTTGTATTCCAACAGTATATAGTTTGCTATACTCGAAAATTATTTGCTAATCAAATGACTGAAAAATGAGAGCACACCTTTTTTTTTAGTGCATCCTTGTTCCACTTGTACCTACAGATGCTCTCATCTTGGGGTACAACCTGCTCCATGGCAGTGGCCCTGCTCCCAGTGATTCCCTTAAAGGTACCCAAAGGGCTGGGTTATGATTTCATTTCTCAGAAGAGGCAAGAGGACACACAATCCCTGAAGATCTCCTGGATTGAATTTATAGAGGATGGGAGACACCTTGGGCAGAGGAACCAGTGACAGAAGAACCATCCCAGGCCATTAATCCCCCCCAACCCACCCCCAGAGTGGGAGGTTCCCTTGCTCTCCAGTCTTTCTGTCTCCAACATCACTTTCTGGGGTTACTTCCTATCACTACCACTTACAAGATAAAATAAGTTAGGCCTAGGGGACTTCTTCTATCAGTACTTCTCCCACATGATCCCTCTTCACCCTTTCTGATTGGTTCATAAAGCTATCAATGGCAGTAAGGGTGGCATCCCAAGGAAAAGTCAACAAAGACCCCTGAACTGGAAGAGGAAATCAAGTTAGATTCCATCAGAGCAAGGCCAATATCCAAATTATCAAGAAACATAGGAGGAGTTCCTAACTGAGAGGTCAAAGGAGATATGTGTAGAGTTGAAAGTCCTTCAATCAGGAAAGGAAGATCAAGAAAGAATACTGCAACCTGTTATAAAGTAGGGTGAGAGCAATTCCTCCTAAGAGATTACTTCTTATATAGTTTCAGGTCGATTTGCTTGTAAGGCACTAGGAAGTGTGAAGGGTGTGATTCTAGCTGAAGGATTGGGGGTAGAAGAGGATGGTCTCTTCTTCCTTTAACCTTGGCATTTGGAGAATCCTGCCCCCACTGTCAATCAAAGCAGAGAGTGAAATACCTGCAGTCCCCAGTCCCTCTCATCTATTCTTTTTTTTTTTTTTTCTAAGATTTATTTATTTATTTATTTATTTATTTATACAAGCACTGGGTACAGTCAGAAGTGCGGGAGGGTGAGAGAATTCACCAGAGCCAGAGCAGGGAGCAGAACAGGCAGAAGGACCGAAGTACACTGCTGAGGGGAGCAGCGGGCGGCAGGAGAGGTCTGCGCGCCATGCGGGACCCTCCTCTGGTGGCCGGGGAGCAGCCGGGGATCGAACCGGTGCTGCAGAGGCTGCGGGCAGTTTCGCAACCCAGCGCTCAACCGCTGAGCCACCGGGGAGGCCCCCCTCTCATCTATTCTTGAAATACCTGCAGTCCCTCTCATGAAAGTGCCACAGAGAAGAGATCATAATCCTTTGTCCAAATCCAAGGCAACCAAGTATGGGCTGGATATCCAGGAGGTTGCTAGGTGTAAGATGCTGGCCCATGGGTGAGTCTGATACTATTAGATGGAGGCAAACTAACCAATCTGTATATTTTCTCCTGATGACCATCTGTGTGTGAGGTAAAAGAGACAGGCCAGAGAACTAGGTCTGCTTCTGAAGGGATGACTAGATGATAGGTGAACGGTGCTACTTCCAAATCCAGAAAGGTGGTAAGCCACTGTTTCCATCCTCTGTGAGGTCAGAAAGGTGAGGGGAAGATCCAGGCAGGTGTGGTCTGCAGCCAGTGACCTGGACAAATGCCCAGCGAGGTCCTAAGACTTCCTCATTCTTCCTTCCCATAAATGCCTATCACCTGAGACAATGCTCTTCCACGTGTGACCCTTGGCCCACTTATAAAAGCATCACTTTTAAAAATGTGTGTGTCCCCACACTGCCCCTGACGACTGAATCAGAATCTCTACAGTTGAGTCCTGGAATTTGACTTTTTAATAAGTACCCTATATGTTTCTTTTGTTCATGGAACTTCTAAGACTACTTGAAGCAGGATGACTTACTTCTTTTCTAACGCATTTGCCCTAATTCTTCTGCCAGGCACAGATCAAGGCCATGAAGTCTCCTGAGGCTTCCCCAAACTTTCTGTGATTTCTTTTGTATCCAGATCCCAGGCCAAATCTTGCCCTCCTGAGAGCTACCTAGAATCAGCCCCATATCACAAGTTACTTGCTCAGAAACACAGAGACCTGCCTCTGCAGCACGGCAGCAGCTTCCCCTGCTATCTGGATGGAGCAAACTGTACGTTTCCTCTCTATGCCTGAGCTACCCAGGTTCTTCAAGTAGGTGCTATCCCAGGCCCCACACACTCAGTTCAGTCTAGGTTCTCTTCTTTCAACACTACTTGCCCCTAAATTGTCTGCAACATTACCATCCATACTTCAGCAGAGAAGGAAATGGCCCCATTCCTCAGCCCCCAATAGGGGATATGACATGGTCATTAGGGAGGGAAGTGAGTGGCAGTAAAGAAGGGAAGTGACATCCACTGAGCACCTGCTGTATATAGTCCCAAGTCAGTTTTCTCACATACACTATGCCATTTGTTTGCTTGTATGCCTCAGAGTCAGAGAGACAACACATTATTCCAACTCCACATAATTTGAGTACAGAGAAACTTTGTTTAAATCCTTCAAGATATTCAAGAAAATCTCTCACAAATATCAGTAGCTTAAAACAAACCCAGACTAAAAGTCCTGAATTCACCTGACCTATCACTCTGAGTAATGTGGTCAGGCCTTCATACCATCTTCTACAATTTGCGTGAATATGAAACACATCGACCCAGTGATTGCATATCTCTGCAAAGCACTTCTGCACACACATGCGTCAAGTGTGCTGAGTCAAGTTCAGGAAGTTAATTCCATTTAAATTCCCCTGCACTCTCAAAATACACCAGGCACAACTCCCTCTTAAGGATTTACAAGCTTACATAACCAAAGCCTGTTAAATGAGACAGGTTCCACCTACAGACTCTCTCCCTTGTACACACACACACACACACACACACACACACACACACACGCACACACGCATGCATGCTAAATCTATACCCTGCCTTTCCCCAACCCCGAATGAAAAATGAAATAGTCTTCTGGCAAATACAGGAGGGCAAAATGTTTCAAGATTAAAGGAAAAGAAGATCAAGCTCTATATAAAATCTGGGGTGTAGAGATTTGGCGAAGTCCTCAGAAAAAAAATCACATCAGCAGCAGAATCTGGAGTAGCCAGATTTACCAAGTGCCTGATTCCACTGCCATGGAAAGGTGTCAGCACCAGATGCCCATTATTTAACACATTATTATTGTCTAGTAGAAGACAGTTTACACTCCAGGAAAGGACCATTACTTCAGGCTTCCTCTTCCCTGTCTTTCTAAATATAAGTTTTTAATATAGTTATCCTGGATTTTTGTACATCGGATATACTGGGTGTGGTTAAATTCATCATTTGGTCTAGTGTTACTACAAAACCTTAGCCAATCATATATAATATATAAAGCATGCATATGTGTGTGCAGATATATATTCCATATATATACCACTGTTATAATATTTATTATTTATATCTAAATCAACTTTTCATTAATTGAAATTTTTATTGAGATGATAGAATTGCTTCCACTTATAAAACATAATACCAAGACAGCCCTTGTACACTTTTCCCAAGTTCCCCAAATGGTAACATCTTGCAAACATTTTCCAGTAAAATAACCTAAATAAGTTATTAACATTAATATACTCTATCTTATTTGGTTTTGCCCAGTTTTACTGGTACTCATATGTGTGTGTGTGCGCGTGCATGCATGCATGTGCATTTAAGTTCTACACAATTTTATCACTTGTGTATGTCTGTGTATCTAAGAGAGAAGATGATGCCTTGCACAAGGATCCTTATTGTCACCCTTTTATATCCATACCCACTTTTCTCCCCCTCTCCTACCCACAAGATTCTTGACCATAACCCCTGTCAGCCACTAATCTGTCCTATTTCTAAAATGTTTCAAGACCGTTACATAATGGAATTTATACATCGTGAAGCCACTGAGATTGCCTTTATTCCCACAGGACAATTCCCTTGGAGAGTGGTCCAAGTTGCATGCATCCAAAGCTTCTTCTTTTTTTTTAAAGAGTTATTTATTTATTTATTTATCTATCTATCTATTTATTTATTTATTTATACAAGCTCTGGGTACAGTAAGAAGCATGGGAGGGTGAGAGAATTCACCAAAGCAAGAAAGAGCGGGGAACAGAATAAGCAGACTGACAAAGTACACTGCTGAGGGGAGCAGCGGGTGGCAGGAGAGGTCTGCGCACCATGTGGGACCCTCGCAGGCAGCCAGGGATCGAACTGGTGCTGCAGAGGCTGTGGGCAGCCTCTCAACCCAGCGCTCAACCACTGTGCCACCAGGGGAGGCCCCAAAGCTTCTTTTTACTGCTGAGTAGTACTCCATGGAATAGATGCACCATAGTTGACTTAGCTTTTCAACCTTCTAAAGAACATCTGGGCTAGGCCAGGCCCCTTCTGGCCAGCAGTCTGAACCCAGAGGGGGAGCGGGCACCCAGGGCCGGGGTAGACCAGGTGTGTGGAAGAGTGTGCCTGTCTCCGAATCGCCATTTTAGAATAGGGATCTTTCTTCAATAAAGACTGCTTGAAACCAGCAGAAGGCTCCGGGAGGAGGCAGAGGTGAGCTGGGAAGTTCGCCCAGGCCAGGCCCCTTCTGGCCAGCAGTCCGAACCCAGAGGGGGAGTGGGCACCCAAGGCCAAGGCAGACAGGGCACGCAGGGGAGTGCGTACCCGCATTGCCTTTTTAGAACAGGGACCTTTCTTCAATAAAGACTGCGTGAATCTGGCAGAAGGCTCCCTGTGGAGCCAGAGGGAGAAGGTTCCCCGCGCAGTCAGAGGTGAGCTGAAGGCCCCACAAACCCGGTCCCACCTGGCAGGAAGTCGGAGCCCAGAGGAGGATCCAGAGATTTGGAACCCAGAGTGCAATCCAGCTACCCCACCTCCAGGGAAGTCTGTGGGACTTCAAGATGCACCTTTGTAACTAAACACAGAAGGAGGAGAGATTCTGTGACAGTGACCATTAACATACTCAAAGTACCACTGCCTCACTAGACTTCTGGCATAACAGTTTTTGACTCATTTGGATTGCCAGTTTCTGAAACTCCCGAAAGAACACACCAAAAAGATGCCAGCCAGGGCCTCCCTGGTGGCACAGCGGTTGAGCGCTGGGTTGCGAAGCCGCCCGCAGCCTCTGCAGCGCCGGTTCGATCCCAGGCTGCTCCCCGGCCACCGGAGGAGGGTCCCGCATGGCGCGCAGACCTCTCCTGCCGCCCGCTGCTCCCCTCAGCAGTGTCCTTCGGTCCTTCTGCCTGCTCTGCTCCCCGCTCTGGCTCTGGTGAATTCTCTCACCCTCCCACGCTTCTGACTGTACCCAGTGCGTGTATAAATAAATAAATAAAATAAATCTTTAAAAAAAAAAAAAAAAAAAAAAAGATGCCAGCCAGTACCAGCAGCACAGTGTCCCAACGCATAAGGCAAATTAGAAGACAGGCAGGAGGGAAAAGAAAAACTATAAGCAAAGCAGCAACGCCTCAGAAAAAAGACACACCACAAAAAAAAAAAAAACAAAAAACCACCCACCAGCTTGCAACTACAGTGACTTGGAAGAAATTCTGAGCCTTCCAGAAAAAGAATTTAAAATTGCCATGATGAAAAAACTGATGGAAGTCATTGAGGAAAACAACGCTCAGGAGAATGAAATTGAGTCCCTAAAGAGGGAAGTAGAAGAAATGCAGGAGATCAAAGAATTAATGGAGGCGCTAAAGAACTCTGGGAAAAGCAATGAAAGCAGAATAGATGAAATGGAAGAACGAATAAGTACTCTTGAAGACGCAGAAATAAAAAGAACCAAAACAGAAAAGGAAAGAGAAGTACGAAGGAAAAAGATGGAAGACAGACTTCGGGAACTATTTGACTCCATGAGGAAAGGCACTGTAAGAATTACAGGAATCAGGCCTCCCCGGTGGCGCAGCGGTTGATCGCTGGGTTGAGAAGCTGCCCGAAGCTTCTGCAGCGCCAGTTCGATCCCTGGCTGCTCCCCGGCCACCGGAGGAGGGTCCCACATGGCATGCAGACCTCTCCTGCCGCCCGCTGCTCCCCTCAGCAGTGTACTTCGGTCCTTCTGCCTGCTCTGCTCCCCACTCTGGCTCTGGTGAATAATTCTCTCACCCTCCTGCGCTTCTCACTGTACCCAGTGCTTGTATAAATAAATAAAATAAATCTTAAAAAAAAAAAAAAAGAGTTATAGGAATCCCAGAAAGAGAGGAGAGAAATGTAGGAACAGAGAAAATATTCAAGGAAATAATTGAAGAGAACTTCCCAAACGTGAAGGAGGAGCTGAAAATTGATATAGAGAAGCAAGAAGAACACCAAACTTCCATGATGAAAGAAAAATACAGCAAGACATATAATAGTAAAGAACCCAAGACAAGGAAAAATAATGAAGCTGACAAGAGGGAAGAAACAGATAACATTCAAGGAAAACCAATCAGACTGACATCAGACTTCTTCGAAGAAACACTACGGGCAAGGACAGAGTGGAGGGACTTAGTCAACAGACTCCAAGAAAACAGATGCCAACCAAGAATACTCTATCCCGCAAAACTCTCCTTCCTCTATGAAGAAAGAATAAGGACCTTCCCAGACAAACAGAAACTCTGGAATTTCATTACAACTAAACCCCCACTCCAAAAAATACTACAAGGAGTCCTAAAGCCAGAAGTCAGAGGGACGAATAACGACAAAAGAAGGCCAAAAAAAAAAAAAAGTTATTAAAAGAGTAAATAAATAAAATCAAAGGAAAGACAAACACAATGGCAAATACAGATGTTAACATATCAATATTAACTCTAAATGTAAATGGACTAAACTCTTCAATAAAAAGACACAGAGTCAAAGGCTGGATTAAGAAACAAAACCCAACTTTTTGCTGTCTCCAGGAAACTCATTTAGCTACAAAAGATGAAAATAGACTCAAAGTTAAAGGATGGAAAACAATCCTACAAGCAAATGGACCAAAAAAGGAAGCAGGAACAGCTATACTGATATCAGATAAAACAGATTTCATACTCAAAAAGGTAAAAAGATACTCCAACGGTCACTACATTATGATCAAGGGGACAATACTTCAAGAAGAAATAACACCCATTAACATATATTCACCAAATGAAGGAGCACCAAAATATATCAGACAACTGTTGTCCTCTCTGAAAACAGACATCAGAGAAAACACATACATAGTGGGAGACTTCAACACACCACTATCAACAATGGATAGATCAACGAGACAAAAAATAAATAAAGACACTAAAGCTCTAAATAAGGATCTAGAGCACTTGGGCTTAACAGACAGCTATAGAACACTAAACCCAAAAAATCTGAGCACACATTTTTCTCAAGCACACAAGGATCATTCTCCAGGATCGATCACATACTGGGACACAAGACAAACATCAACAGATATACCAAGACTGAAATCATACCAACCATCTTTTCTGACCATGAAGGCATCAAACTAGAAATAAACCATAAAAAGAAGGCAAGGTAATCTCCTACCCATGGAGATTGAAAACCACACTTCTGGAAGACCACTGGACTATTGAGGAGATCAAAGAAGAAATTAAAAAATTCTTTGAATTGAATGACAAGGAGGACACCAATTTCCTAAATGTATGGGATGCAGCAAAAGCAATAATAAGAGGAAAATATATAGCAATGGAGGTTCACATCAAGGAACAAGAAAGAACTCAAAGAAACAACCTAATCTCAAAGCTCAAAGATCTAGAAAAACAACAACAACAACAACAACAACAACAAAAAAAAAACAAAACCCAAAACCAGTAGAAGAAAAGAAATAATAAAAACCAAAGCAGAAATAAATGAAATTGAAACTAAAAAGACAATCCAAAAGATCAATGAAACCAAGAGCTGGTTCTTCGAAAAAAATAAATAAAACAGACAAACCCCTAGCCAGGCTCACAAAGGAAAAAAGGGAGAAAGCACAAATAAACAGGATCATAAATGAAAGAGGAGAAATTACAAAGGACACAGCAGAAATCAAAAGAATAATCAGTAACTACTATGAACAGTTATATGGAAACAAGTTCAACAATCTAGAGGAGATGGACAAATTCCTACAACTCTACAATCACCCAAAGCTAGATAAAGAAGAAATAGAACAGCTAAACAGACCAATTACAAGCAGCGAAATTGAAATGGTAATCAAAAACCTCCCCAAAAACAAAAGCCCAGGACCTGATGGATTTACAAATGAATTCTACCAAACATTCAGAGACGAATTAGTGCCTATCCTTCACAAACTCTTCCAAAAAATTGAGAAGGAAGGGATAATACCAAACATGTTCTATGAAGCCAACATTACACTAATATCAAAACCGAACAAGGACAAGACAAAAAGAGAAAACTACAGGCTAATCTCCCTAATGAACACTGATGCAAAAATCCTCAATAAAATTTTAGCTATCAGAATCCAACAATGTATCCATAAGATAATTCACCACGACCAAGTAGGATTCATTCCAGGGACACAAGGATGGTTCAACATCCGAAAATCAATCAACGTTATCCAACAGATCAACAAAAAGAAATATAAAAACCGTATGGATAATATCAATAGATGCTGAGAAAGCTTTCAACAAAGTGCAACACCCATTCATGATAAAAGCCCTTGAAATTCTTGGGATACAAGGAACATACCTCAACATCATAAAGGCCAAATACAACAAGCCAACAGCCAGTATCATTCTCAATGGTGAAAAGCTGAAAGCATTTCCATTAAGATCTGGAACAAGACAAGGATGCCCACTCTTACCACTGTTTTTCAATGTAATACTGGAAGTCCTAGCCAGAGCAATAAGACAAGAGAAAGACACACAAGGAATCCAAACAGGAAAAAAAGAAGTCAAACTATCACTATTTGCAGATGATATGATAATCTACATAGAGAACCCTAAAAACTCCATAGAAAAACTAATTAAACTCATCAATCAGTTCAGCAAAGTGGCAGGATACAAAATCAACATGCAAAAGTCAGTAGCCTTCCTATACACAAACAATAAATCTGAAGAAGAAATCAAAAAAACCATCACTTTAATTATCGAAAACAAAAAAATCAAATACTTGGGAATAAATCTAACAAAAGAAGTAAAGGACCTATACAAAGAAAACTATAAAACACTGTTAAAAGAAATAGAAGAAGACACAAAGAAATGGAAAGACATCCCCTGCTCATGGATTGGAAGAATAAACATTATTAAAATGGCCATCCTACCAAAAGCAATATACAGATTCAATGCTATTCCAATAAAAATTTCAATGTCATTCTTCAAAGAAATAGAACAATTATTGATGAAATTCATTTGGAATCACCAAAAACCCCAAACAGCCAAAGCTCTCCTGAAAAAAAAAGAAGGGAATGGCGGCATCACACTCCCAGACTTCAAACTATACTACAAAGCCATAATCATCAAAACTGCATGGTATTGGAACAAGAACAGACACACAGACCAATGGAATCGAATAGAAAATCCAGAAATAAACCCACAGAGTTATGGTCAACTAATCTTTGACAAAGGAGCAAAGAATATGCATTGGAGCAAAGAAAGTTTGTTCAGTAAATGGTGCTGGGAAAACTGGGTTGCTACATGCAAAAGAATGAAGCTTGACTACTACCTAACACCATGCACAAAAGCCAACTCAAAATGGATTAAAGAACTAGACATAAGACCTGGAACCATAAAATACATAGAAGGAAATATATGTGGAACACTACATGATACGCACATCAAAGACATCTTTACAGACACATCACCCAAAGCAGTGATAGTGAAGGCAAAGATAAACAGCTGGGACTACATCAAATTAAAGAGCTTCTGCACAGCAAAAGAGACAATAACAAAAACAAAAAGAAACCCCACCAACTGGGAGAACATTTTTGCACACAACACCTATGATAAAGGACTGATCACAAAAATCTACAAAGAGCTGATGAGACTCAACAAAAACAAAGAAAATAATCCAGTCAAAAAATGGGCAGAAGAGCTAAAAAGAAACTTCTCTGTAGAGGAAATGCAAATGTCCAAGTGGCATATGAAAAAATGTTCAACATCACTTGTCATCAGGGAAATGCAAATCAAAACTACCATGAGATACCATCTTACACCAGTGAGAATGGCACATATTTAAAAAAAACTAGCAACAACAAATGTTGGCGAGGTTGTAGAGAAAAAGGAACTCTCCTGCACTGTTGGTGGGAGTGCAAACTGATCCAGCCACTATGGAGAGCTGTGTGGAGATTTCTTGACCTACTAAACATAGAGCTTCCATATGAGCCGGCAATTCCACTCGTAGGTATTTACCCAAAGGACACAGAAACATCAATTCCAAAGAGCACCTGCACTCCTATGTTTATAGCAGCACTATTTACAATAGCTAAGCTTTGGAAACAGCCCAAATGCCCAAAAATAGATGACTGGATCAAGAAGATGTGGTACATATACACCATGGATATTACTCAGCATTCAAAAGAGATAAACACATGCAATTTGCAGCAACATAGATGCCGCTGGAAGGGATCATGCTCAGCAAAATAAGCCAGAAAGAAAAAGAGAAATACCTGATGGTCTCACTCATAGAAGGAATTTAGAAAACTTAAATAAGGGAACAGGAAAAAGAATAACTATAAGAAAGAAAATATCAAAATCAACAAACAACTATGAACCAGAGACACTCTATGGGGGGTGGGGGTGGGGGGTGGGGAGAGGAGGGCTTGGGGTCAAAATAAGGGGGTTGTAATTGTATAGGGAATATAAAAATAAAATTTAAATAAAAAAACAAAAATAAAAATAAAGAACATCTGGGCTGATTCCAGTTTTGATCTATTACATATAAACTTTCTATGAATATTCATGTGCAGGTTTTGTGTGAATGTACATTTTCATTTCTCTGGGATTAATGCCCAGCAATGTGATTGCTGGACCATATGGTTAGTGCATATTTAGTTTTAAAATAAACTGCCAAACTGTTTTCCAGAGTGAGTGTACCACTTTACATTCACACCAGCAATGGATGAGTGATCCAATTTTAACCTATCCCCATCAGCATTACATGTTGTCACTGTTTTTATTTTAGTCATTGTGATGAGTCTGTTAATGATACTGAACATTTTTCAGCTCTTTGCTCAACATTTTGATATTCTCCTGGGTGAAATGTCTGTTATCTCTTTTGCCCATGTGAAAATTAGATTTTTTAAGAACTGTTAAGTTTTGAGAGTTTTTTATATGGTCCACAAGAGAGCCCTTTGGGAAATTAGGTGACTTGCAAATGTTCTCACTCGGTCTATAGTTTCTCTTTCATCTTCTTCACATGGGTTTTTTCAGAACAGTGCTTTTCATTTTAAGGAGGTCCAATTTATCAATTTTTCTTTACATGGCTTGTGCTTTTGCTATCAAGTCTAAGAACTCTTGCCTAGTTCTAGATACTTAAGATTTTCTCTTAGGTGGGCCTCCCCTCATGATGCAGTAGTTGAGCTGCCCGCAGCCTCTACAGAACCAGTTCGATCCCTGGCCACCAGCGAGGGTCCCACATGGCGCGCAGACCTCTCCTGCTGTGCCCGCTGCTCGCCTCAGAAGTGTACTTCATCAGTCTGCCTGTTCAGTTCCCTGTTCTGGCTCTGGCGAATTCTCTCACCCTCCCATGCTTCTGACTGTACCCAGTGCTTGCATAAATAAATAAATAAAACCTAAAAAAAAAAAAAAAAAGATTTTCTCTTAGGGCCTCCCCTGGTTGCACAGGCGGTTGAGCGCCATGCTGTGAAGCTGTCCGCAGCCTCTGCAGCACCAGTTTGAGTCTGGCCAGCCAGTGAGGGTCCCACATGGCGCAGCAGACCTCTCCTGTCATGCCCACTGCTCCCCTCAGCAGTGTGTTTCATCAGTCTGCCTGCTCTGTTCCTCACTCTGTCTCTGGTGGATCCTCTCACCCCTTGCATCTCTGACCTGTACCCCAGCTCTTGTGTGCATAAATAAATAAATCTTTAAAAAAAAAAGATGGATTTTATGCTTTGCACATTATCTCAATAAAATATACTAATAAATTCATTTAAAAAAATATATAAATGCTTTAAAGTTAACATTTACTTAATCAAATTATCTTTCATGTTGACTTAATCACTTCTTCAGGCTTGAAGAATTCCAAAGAGTAATTTCCTTGTTCCATTATTCAATAAGTAACATTTAAAGTAATTTTGTGTAAGATAGCCAACAGGCACATGAAAAAAAGTTCATCGGAGAAATGCAAATTAAACCACAATGAGCTAACACCTCACTTATGAATGGCCTATATCAAAAAGATCAAAACAAGTGTTGGAGAGGGTGTGGAGAAAAGGAATCCCTCTAACACTGTTTGTGGGAATGTAAGCTGGTCTAGCCCCTATAGAAAGCAGTAGACGGTGCCTCAAAAGATTAAAAATGGAGGGCCTCCCTGATGGCGCAGCAGTTGAGTGCTGGGCTGTGAAGCTGCCCGCAGCCTCTGCAGCGCCGGTTAGATCCCGGGCCGCTGGCAAGGGACCCACATGGCGCTTCTCCTGCCCAGCCCGCTGCTCCCCTCAGCAGTGTATTTCATCCGTCTGCCTGTTCTGCTCCCCGTTCTGGCTCTGGTGAATTCTCTCACCCTCCTGCGCTTCTGACTGTACCCAGTGCTTGTATAAATAAATAAACAAATCTTGAAAAAAAAAAAAAAAGATTAAAAATGGATCTTCCATACCACCTAGCAATTCCACTCCTAGGTATCTATGCTAAGAATACAAACACACTAATTCAAAGGGAAACTTGCACTCCTAGGTTCAATGCAGCATTGTTTACAATAGCCCAACTATGGAAACAACCTAATGCCCAAAATACATGAGTGGATCAAAAAGATGTGGTGTATACACACCATGGAGTTCTACTCAACGATCAAAAAAGGCAAAGTCATGTTATTTGTGGCAACATTGATGGAGCTGGAAGGGATTATGCTAAGCAAAATAAATCACAAGGAGAAAGACAAACACCAGATGGTGTCACTTATTGTGGAATATAGAGAAACCAGAAAAAAGGGTTAAGATAAAGCCAAACTATAGAACTGAGACATTCAGAGGAGGTGGAAAAGGGGAGTTGGAGGGATGAGCACAAAATGGGAAGGGAACACAATAGACTATGCGGGTGAACAATGGGTGCTTTGGTAGTGGGAGTGCTATAGTAATGGCACAGAAATTGGGGATCATGTACTTCCAGAATACAAGCAACAGTGTAAACCAACATTACCTCAAAAATAATAATAATAATTTTGAGTCTAATAAAAGGTATATATCCACACTTTAAACCTCAACAGCAGGATGTTGGCAAGCCACACTCAGAACTCACTGTAGTCAAATTGGACGGGAAAGAATATTACTTGGACTCATGGGAAAGTGGACCCATGAACTCTGAATGTAATGAATAGCTGAAGTGGTTATGGATTGTCTTCCATTGGGAATGGAGGGCCTTTGAGTGACTTTATGGTTGGACGTAAGATGGATGGATGACGTTAGTGGATCATTTTGAAAATATATAAAAAGATCAGCTGGGCACAGAGCAGAATGCTTGCTGAATGAAAGGTACACCCCCAAAAATAGTTTGTTTAGGAGCTGGTGACCAAGCCAGCATGTCATGATGTAACAGGGTGGTCCCCAGGAAAGGGGGAGGTTCCCTGCCCCACCCAAGGGAGGGTGGAGCTGAGCAGGGAGAGGAAAAACTGCAGAAGAGACTGAGGAAGGAAGAAGCAGGATGGAGCCAGGAGACCTGGAGGAGGCGCGTGGAGCCTAGAGACATGTGAAGAAACTGCGCTTGTCTTTTGGTCGTGGACTGGGTGACACAGATGTGGGTGAGACCCATGGGGAGGTGACAATGGCAGCTTTTATCTTGATGTTGATTTTGCTCTTTTCCTTCCGGGCTTGTCTCGTTGTTTCTGACCCTTTTCTGTGGGTCCCCACTGGAAGATGCTTTAGACTTGTGGCAGGCTTTGGGGCCTTGCTCTGGACCATTCCCATATGGATGGACTTTTACCCACGAGGGGATGGGTAACTTTGGGTGCTTCATTTAGAAACTAGACTCTTTGCCTTACCTGTATTGTTTCCTAGTTTTATTAAAGTTCCTTCCCATTAAAGTCTCATATGTTTTGTGTTGATGCGGCGGATGGTAGAACCCATTTAGAATAGGCAGGTTTGCGGGGTTTGGGCTGCCCCTCTCCCTGTCCTATAACAATGACATGATTTCTTTGGCTGGGGTGCACTGTTTCAGAAAAGGCCCTTTGTATACCCATGCACTATTCCATTCTCAGGGTAATGAAGGGAAAAATTATGTTGTGCCACCCAAATCCTCTCCCTTGGCCACAAATGTCATGATATGGAGAAAATCCCTCCATGGCAATTTAGACTAGAAGCAGAAAAAGTGCCACAAAGAAGACATCAATATCTTCCAGAGATTGAAGATGAAACATATCAAACACTGGAGACCTGTATCCATGTGGATACCAATATGTCTTCGGATAAATTCCCCTTTTCCTTGAAATGAATTTCAAATGGGTTTCAGTTCCAAGTAACCAAGAGTCCTAACTAATTCCATTCAAGTTTAAATCATCTTCTGCTTAAATTCTAGTCATTCAGCTCTTCCACAATTGGGAGGTTTAGTTCCACATAAAGTCACACCTTTACTTCAACCCTACCACATCAACTGAGGCTATCTCTACCCACCCATCCCACCCTGTTACAATGACAAAAGTTAAAGTGATCCTGCTGGGAAATCTATATGAGTAAGCTGTTTTAAGATTACAGTAAAGAAGACAGAGATTCGAACTAAGACTAGAGTCTAAAGATTTGCCCAGCCTCCAGAAAAACAAATGATTAAGTGGTATTTATAGCTGTTTATATAAACCAACCTGATGCTATGTGATATAGAGCTTTTGAAATTCCAGATAAACAGAGTGATTTGTCAAAGGCCATGTTAAGAGCTTTTGCAAGATCCATTTTCACTGTTCATTTCATTTTGTTTTAATCATATTTGGATTAGCCAAACCTGAAGCATGTTGCTGTTGTCTTTATGAAAAACAACTACTGGAATACTGAGAATTAAATTAACCAGGGGAATGGAGACAACATAAATTCATGATTTCCTTTTTCATAACATTTAATTTAGTAAAAATAGCTAACTTACCAGACCAGATAGGAATATCATTAAATCTCCAATCTATGTGGTCTGAATTGTTACAAATCTCCTTCCAGGTAAAGGAAGTTCAACAATACCGTGTCTCTGGGGGCAGTCAAAGCACTCATATATGATGTATCATATTCAGATCTTAGAACAAAATAGTGTAATTACATTGATTTGATCATATCCTTACATTAAAGTCTAAAACTAATATAAATAGGGGTGCTATGGATAATGTTATGAATTCTTTTTTTTAAAGATTTATTTATTTATTTGTTTGTTTATTTGTTTGTTTGTTTGTTTGTTTATGCACGCATTGGGTACAGTCAGAAGTGTGGGAGGGTGAGAGAATTCACCAGAGCCAGAGCAGGGAGCAGAGCAGGCAGACGGAAGTACACTGCTGAGGGGAGCAGCGGGTGGCAGGAGAGGTCTGCGCGCCATGTGGGACCCTCCTCCGGTAGCCGGGAGCGGCCGGGGATTGAACGGGCGCTGCAGAGGCTGCGGGCAGCTTCGCAACCCAGTGCTCAAACGCTGCGCCACAGGGGAGGCCCCGAAAATGTTATGAATTCTAACTCTCCTTACCATAGGAAAGCATTACTAAAATAGTGATAGGTGAAGTTATAGTAACAGAAAAGGTAACAATCTAGCCCAAAGACATCTACAATCAGGGATGTAACTATGGTCTGTATAGGAGATCTGATTAGCACTGGTGGCCCATCTAATTTGTAATTTCCTATTACTTTCCCTTTATTCTACTCTGGCAGAATAAATACCACCCTCCACCACCACAAGTGAATGATCATTGCACTGCGAACAGACTTAACAACGGACTTAACAGCTGCACTGAGAACTGACTTAACAACACAGGCACAAGAGTTTTTTACATTTAAACATTCAGGGATGAAGGGTATTGACCACACATCCTACCTAATATCTGAGAGATCACACTTGTTCCCAGCAATGGCCATCACAATGTTTTCTGGACCATGTTCTTTCAGCTCTTTCACCCATTTCTTCAAGGTATGAAATGAATCCTAAACCAAAAGTATAAATGAATCATTGAAAAGTCCCACTAACATAATATTTCAACCTAGTAGAAATACAAACCCAACACAACCTTTTTAAAAAATATTTTATACATATATATTTTACATCATTATTCATTTTTGTACAATGTTTGTACAAACTCTCCTCTCAGGTATATTCCCTGTAAAATTCCCACCAAATCACCTGTGAACCATCACCAGTCTCTTTGCTGTCCCCACCCCTGTTTTAATCCCTCCCCCCCCCTTGAATGTCTCCAATTTATAGTTGTCTGCTAGTTTTGTCTTCTTCTTTTTTTTCCCCTGATCCCTTATTTCAAACACAACACAACTTAATGGATAAAAATATTTTCAGGAGATTCATATAGGTTAACATACTACTCCATATTTTGACACAAAATTTGTTATTAGTTAAGCTAAACTTAAGTAACCTATATTGAGTAGAGGAAGTTAAAAATCATTTAATTTTATTCTATAAATAATATTAATTTACAAGTATAGCCTGACCTGGATAATGTCCATGCTTATTTCACAAAAGAAAAAGAAATATGCACACACTTTAGAACCTTCTTTTCCTTTCTGCCCCTCACTTACAACTGGCCTCCAGGAAATGAGCCATGGTGAACACCACATTTCAGGACAAGTGGCCAGGAACTCATGAATGGCCACAACAATGGCTTACTAAACTAACAGGCCTATGAGTCAGCCCACAGGAGTGGGGAAAATATCAGCACAGCACTGAAGTTATTTGTTGAGGGACAGATTAGACCTCAATGTGATCACTACAATTCTGTTAATATTAAACATACACAAACACACTATACATACATAAATATTATCTTTGGCATTTTAAATAGTATGATTGAAACATGAATAGAAAATAATATACTGTCATTATAAAGCATGCAGAACTTAAAATAAGTTTCTTTTTCCTAAAAAGCTGATATTTCAGAGAACAGTATTAGCCAGCATGAACTTGCCTCTACAGACTGTCAGTTTACAAAATGAATACTTATTGTTTATTGTTTATTTAATTTATTGGGTAAACCTGAAATGCTTTGTTACATATACAGGAAATATACTAATACATAGCATTCATCATCCCTGACCACTATGCTGTGAAATCCAATTCCTGGCTCATCAAGACTCTAACGAACAGGTCTCTGTTTGGTCTAAGATCAAAATCACCATAAATGGCAACAAAATTCTAAAGGGGACATTCTTACCTGCTTGGTGATGTCATACACGATGACAGCTGCAGCGGATCCACGGTAGTACATGGGAGCCAGTGAGTGAAACTGTTTGGGAACAGTGAATAGTTTTAGGCCAAAGGAAGCATGTATCATGCAATTCAAATTAAATACAAAAGTATTTTCCTGCATCACCTCCACAGGATCCCTGAATCTTTTCCTCCCTAGATTTTTTTCTCAGGGTTCATATTAGAGAATACATTTTCCTCCTCCACTATGCATACATTTGTGGTTTACAGGCCATGAAATTCACGCTTGGGCAAAGGCCAAAACTAAATTTTATTTTAAGTGTTGCTATTCTATGAGTTTCCTTTTCTCTACTGCTCATTACTTATCTGATATGATTGACCCAGGGCAAGCTCATTAGAATTACGCAGCAGTAAGAAAGAGATGTTTGCCAAGGGGAGAAAAGGACAGGATGTGCCACAGATCACAAGACCCTCGCTGAGCCATTAATGAGGAACACTGCAGCAAGGGCACCTTGCAGCCCGCCCCGGGTCTGGATGGCGGCATCCCCAAGTGCATGACAAATGGTGAGACAGATGAGTTTCATTCCAAAACGTCACCTAAGCGAATATCATTAGTCATGAGAATCATTTATTCCCAAGCAGGATAACTGTTCCAAGGATATATACAAATCATATGTATATTTTGAGGAATTTATCTTTGTGTATCTCTGACTGTATTTGGAAAAAATACTGTTCAGGGTTTGGAAAGTCGCTAAGAAAAAGATAACTCAAAAGAAAAATGGATAAACAGAAAAATCACAGAGGAGAAGATAAAACTTGCCAATAACATTTTAATATTCAATATTTTAGTGTTTAGTTATAATAAAAGAAATGAAAATTCCCACTTCTGGGTATTTATCAAATGGAAATGAAATTAATAACCTGAAGAGATATCTGAGTTATCTATGCTCCCATATTCACTGCAGCACTGTTCACAAGAACAAGGCAATGGAAATAAACCAAAAACGTGTCCATCGACGAATAGATAAAGAAAATGTGACATTTAGTACTAATATTGACATGATTCTATAAAATTATATAATACAAAATTATAATATTGTTATTACATTAATCTATAATGGGATATTGTGTAGTCTTTATAAAGGAGATCCTGCCATTTGTGACTACATGTATGGACCCGAAGGACATTATGCTAAATGAAATAAACCAGAAACAGAAAAGAAAAAAACTTTATGACTTTACTTATATATGGAAACTGACAAAGTTGAACACAGCTGCTGCCAAGGTTCCCATGAAGAAACTGGCTAAGGGGACTCCCCCAAAAAAGAAGCAGGTCCTGAAGTTTCCCCTTGATTGCACCTACACTATAGGGAAGGGAATCCTGAATGCTGCTAGTTTTGAGATGCTTCTTCAGGAGAGAATTAACATGAAGAGAAAAATGGAGAATCTTGGTGAAATGGTTATAAATAACTGAACAGAACACAAGCTAGACCAAGATCACTATAACTTCCAAGGTACCTTTTTTCTAAAAGATATTTGAAATATATCACAAAAAAATATTTAAAGAAGAATAACCTAAATGATTGGGATTGGCTGCATGTAGTCATTAACAAAAAGAGTTATGAATTGTGTTATTTCCGTAGCCAGGGCAAATAGGAAGAAGATGTGAATTAAAGTTTGTTTATCTGGGATATTTTTCTGAGATCTTGAATAAAACTTGGAAACCAAAAAAAAATTTAAATGCATTGAGGCAGAAAACAGAACAGGTTACCAGTGGCCAAAGAACAGGAAATGGAAAGATGTTGGTCAAAGGGTAGAAAGTTGCAGTTAGGTTGAATGAATAAGTTCTAAGATCTAAGATTTTAGATCTAAGTTCTAAGATCATAGTTATCATAACGACTTTGGTTAATAATACTGTTCTGATCTGCTAATTCGCTGAGAAAGTAGATTTCAGTGCTCTCAGCACACACGTGCACATACACAGAGGTGATTATGGGAGCAGATATGTTAATTAACTATAATAGTCATTTCACTATGTACACATACATCAAATCATCATGTTGTGCAACTTATATATAAACAATTTTTTCCTTCCCTCACTGCTAAACAACCTCAATTTTTTAAAAAGTCCTTCTCTCAAAGTCACTAATGGAAATACATTTCAAAAGTTGAACTGTGTGTATCATTTGACCCCACTATTCCTCTCACACCAACACATACTGGAGTAAGCATCACACAAAGATACTCATCCCCTCTGTTGTATATCAGAGCAAATCAGCTTGAAAACAACCTAAAGGTTCATCATAGAGAATTTTTTAATATGTGTATATAACAGAATATTCCATAATCATAAAAATGATGGTGAGGATTTTTATTTATAGTAATAAAAGATATTCTTGACATATTGTTAAATGAAAATAGTCACAAAGCGACATATATACATAGCCTAATAGAACTGAAAGTAAAATGTGGGTGTGTGCCTGTATAACGTTTCTCAAAATGCTTGTGGTGGGATTTCCAGCAATTTATTCAATTTATAAATCTGTACAATGTAAATTTTTATGATTTTTTTAAATAAAATGGTTTTTTAGTTGAAGAAAAAGTTGACACTTCTATAGGGGAAGGGCAGTAGGAAGAAGAAGGTAAGGCAGAAAGGATGAATCCTGAAATTTTTCTGGCAAACAACAAAACCATCATTCATTCATTTTTATTTCCCACACAACACTTATCACTGAATAAATACTTGCCAAATTGAAATGATCCTATTTGGAAATCTGAAGCATATCAGTTCCCTAGCTTTCCCTTTCATTATAGTGAAAAATGCCAACACACACACACACACACACACACACACACACACACACACACACGAGTGGGGGAGGGAAGCAGGCTACTCTCCTCTAATTCCACCTTGAAGAAAACTAACTCTGGCGCCTCTAGAGTTTTCAGAAAAGGCAACATATTGGAAGGAGCTTGGATGAACTCAGGAGTTCACAGCTGAAGGGCCTTGGCCACTTTCCAGAACTCATTGGTGGGCAGCAGGCCATCTACCATGCAGGCCTCTCCATATTCATTGACTGCCCAACACTGTTTGTTGTTATTGTTAGGCATCAATAAATCTATTCTTTTTTTTTTTTATTTTTTTTGTGGGACCCTCGCCGGCGGCCTGGGAACGAACTGGTGCTGCAGAGGCTGCGGGCAGCCTCTCAGCCCAGCGCTCAACCACTGCGCCACCAGGGGAGGCCCTCAATAAATCTATTCTTAATCCATCCTCTGGCAATCTATTCCACTTGTAGAAAACAAAATGAATATTCCTGTCCAAAGGGACAGTAATAAATTTTTGAAACATTCTATTTTGCTAGGGGTAGAGAACACATATAGTATCCTTTTAATCCTGTGTCTTACTTTGTTCAATCATCCACTTAAATATATCAAGTAGGTAGAGTGTTTAAGCTCGAAAATCAAGTATACTCCTAGACACAAGCACAGAGAAGAAAAATTGTGAACATCCTCTAAAACAGAGTTCATTTCAGCTACAACACCAGGCACTGAATCTACAATGGCGACTGGTGTGCAGGTCTCATGAATTATTGAACAGGTCTTGCATGTAATGCATTGTTCTTTCCTTCCTCCAAATGGAACCATTTTGAAATAAATTTGTTGGTAAAACCACTTAAACAACTTTATTATTGGGGACTTGGGGGTTTTAATGAGCTGAAGGTTCATGTCTCAGTTTCAAAACCTAGTAATGCATTGACCAAGGGTAATATTGTGGAGGACAAAAAAGATAAATCACATCTAGCTTGCAACGTGCATAATTTTCTCTCATATAAATATAAAACAAAAGCACCACAATCGTTCTCAATGCTCAACATGACATCATTCAATTTCCGTTGCATTGGAAATAAGACTAACGAAATGCTCACATAAAAGAGTCTTCTAGAAACAAAGTTCACAATCAAAGAAGGTTGATAAAACTTTTCTTAAAATCTCACCTTGAAAGGTTATTTGAAGATTATCACAACAGATGCCAATTCAAAGTCCCTTCTTCCCTAACTATCCAACAAAATATCTAGAATGCCAAACTAAAGTGTTCAGGTAGCTCTAGTGTGCCATTTAATTATTTAGAAGAATAGCAGGGAATTGTGAAAAGCCAATTTAATTTGTTCCTCAAAAGAAATGGTTGTTGATGTCTCTAATGTGTGAGACTGTTTTTTAATGGCTAACCGTCTACAGGAGGGAAGGAAGGGGAAAGGCCTCTTTAGAGCTTCTTACATTTCTCCACTTTCACATTGGTACTAACCCTGTTCCCTTGTCCAGCAACTGGTAAAAGGATAAGTGTGCATACATTTATGGAAAGCAAGTGAACAATGTGTTTCTACAGTCTTGAAAATGTTCATATATTTTGATTCAATTCCACTTCTTAAGAATATAATCAGAGATGATTATAACTAATCTAAGTAATTAGAATTTGTTGTAAAATTATCAGTAATGTTAAAAAATGGGAACTAGCCTCAATATCTAACCATCAGAGACTGGAAACATATTTTGGTTTAGCCATATAATGACTATTAAGCACCAATTAAATTCAAGTTTCTGAAAAATATGAAATTGTTGGGGGAAAGGATGTCCTCAACAAACTCCACAAGTAGGTTTTATGGACCCCACCCCACCCCAGACCAAAGAGATCCAAGACACCAAGGACTACAAATCCAAAACTGAGGGTGGAGTTAAGTAACCAGATTTTGTATATAATTGGACATGTGGGCCTTGGGGGTCCTTGGTTTTTCACCAGCTTTCAGAGTGCTATTGGGGTTCCACCTCAGTGGAACTGGTAGGACGCATCCACCAATTTATTTCTTCACTTCCCCTTCTATTGTAAATAAACCCTACATTAACCTTTTTGTGTGTGCCTGCAGTTGAGTCTTATTATAAGTCCCTTTAAAGCGTGTGGGTGAGGACCCACAGTCAGAAAACCCATTTCACATCCAGGTTGCCTTATAGTGAGGCCAGACAGCCAGGGTTTTCTGCAGAGCCCTCAGCCCTTAAGGCGCATTTTAGAGAAAAGGTTTCTTAGCCAAATAAGTTTGAGAAACACTACATACAATGCTTCTCCCTTGGGGGCTCATAAAATATTATCTATAAGGGCTCTGGAAGTTTCCAAGTAAAGAAACCTATGTGTTTTGGATTTAACTCAGAATTTCCAATATTTTTTTATTGTTTATGAATTTTATTTATTTTTTCACTTTGAAATAATTTATTATTATTATTTTATTCTTACATCATTTATTAATTCTTACATCATTTTTCATTTTTGCACAATATATACATTTTCATTTTGGTTATATTCCCTATACAATTCCCACCCCCTTATTCTGACCCTAATTCCTCTTCTCCCCCACCCCCCACTGCAGTGTGTTTCTGGTCTATAGTTGCTTGTTGATTTTGATTTATACTTTATTGCAATTAGTCTTTTTCCTGGTCCCTTATTTAGGTTTTCTAAATTCCTGCTATGAGTGAGACCATCGGTATTTTTCTTTTTCTTTCTGGCTTATTTCGCTGAGCATGATCCCTTCCAGCTCCATCCATGTTGCTGCAAATTGCATGAGTCTATCTCTTTGGATTGCTGAGTAATATTCCATTGAGTATATATACCACATCTTCTTGATCCAGTCACCTATTTTGGGGCAGTTGGGTTGTTTCTATAGCTTAGCTTTTGTAAATACGGCTCTATAAACATAGAGGTGCAGGTGCCTTGAATTAATGTTTCTGTGTCCTTGGGTAGATTTCTAGGAGTGGAGTTGCTGGATCATATGGAAGCTCCATCTTTAGTAGGTTAAGAAATCTCCACACAGCTTTCCAGTTTGCACTCCCACCAGCAGTGCAGGAGAGTTCCTTTTTTTCCACATCTTCGCCAACATTTGTTGTTTCTAGTTTTTTTAATGTGTGCCATTCTCACTGGTGTAAGATGGTATCTCATTGTAGTTTTGATTTGCATTTCCCTGATTACAAGTGATGGTGAACATTTTGTCATATGCCTATTGGCCATTTGCATTTCCTTTTCAGAGAAGTTTCTTTTTAGCTCTTCTGACCATTTTTTGACTGGATTATTTTGTTTGTTTTCATTGAGTCTCATCAGCTCTTTGTAGATTTTTGTGATCAGTCCTTTATCATTAGTGTTGTGTGCAAAAATGTTCTCCCAGTCGGTGGGGTTTCTCTTTGTTTTGGTTATTGTCTCTTTTGCTGTGCGTATTTTTTTTTTTTTTACCATTTTCAAGTAGTATTTATTAGCATCTAAGGACTTAGAGAACCCACCTTAGGGGCACAGTGAAAAGAGGTCTAGCTACCAGGGCATCTAGAAACCTGTGGATGCCTCTGTACTGTGACCTTCTTTTGTAAAATAGGGGTAGAGATGGTGGTGGGGCAGGTGGTGATAGCTACTCAAGGTCAAAGAGGCCCTGGATGGTAGCTCTTTCCCTTGCCCTGCTCCTGATTCTTCTGAACACCTTACCTGCAGCACAAACCTCCCTTCACATCCCACACCACGTGGCCTTGTGCACACACACAGGCATACACACCAGCACATGGTGGAAAGTATTCCAGGAAATCTAATCCTTCAGACCACCCAGTCTGCCTCAGGCAAAATTCCTTAAATGCAGGTTTGTGGCATCATAATTTCCACTGCAGCAAAATCTACAAGTCCAGAAAGAGCAGTGGTGGAAAATACACGCTGTTTCCAAACAAGGACAGGCTCCTGCTGGGCTCTGCCTCCCCAGAGGAAAATGATCCAAGCCAGAGGCTCTGGCACCGGGTCCTGAAACTTGCAAGGAATGGTCATGGATTATGATTTTCAGAGAACGCTCTGTCCCTGGTGAGTCGCCTTGATGCAGCCTGGGAGCCAAAGCTGGTCTGCACCCCGCGCTTGGATGCCAGCACACTCAGAAATTCCCACCCTCCCACAGAATGCCGCAGCCAGGGACAGTCAAGGGCAGAAGCCAAACATACCTCAGGTCCATCAGGATTCAAACAAAGAGGGAAGTGGTAGAGGAAAATTCCTGACATTCCAAACATTCTCAGCTGGCAAAAGTTGAATGGAAAAACCATTACTGTACGTTCTTTCTGTGCCATTCAAAAGAATGTTTCTGATTTTTTACATAGACCCTCTTTTCCCACAGAAAAGTAGAGGGCCTAATTAACATGCACAGTCAGATATCCTAAAATCCAATAGTAAGTAAAGTTGAAGAGAAAAAAAGAGCTGAGAGACTATATACCGAACTATTAAAATGGTTATTTCTGAATAACGCCATTATAGGCAGACCACCACTTGTTTAAATATTACTGAACTTTTTTTTTTAATGTTAACCTATTACTTTTACATTGAGAGAGGATCTTTTTCACCTTTTCTTTCTTTTTTCTTTTACTATGTCCATTGAAGTCAAGGAGCATTCCCAGCACTTAGGGAACAGGGGAAGAAGCAAAGTATCAGGTGGAAGATGGTGTTGGAAGTGACCTGCCCTATGTTTGATTCCTGTTCCACAAGGAGCAGGGCAAGTTTTCTGCAACAGAAAATGATTCTAAACAAAGCCAGACATCTTCCAACAAAATAGTATAGAGGAGTAGGGTATGGATTGGTGATTTTAGAGACACAAAGTAATGAATTGGTCTAATCTGATCCTTAAATTACTCAGAAGTCAAAGTTTTGATGTGCTGTAGAAATACATTTTTCTTATTGTGAAATAAATACCCAACCACAGAGAATCCCTGCTTTTATTTCTGTCTGTTGGCAAGCAAATGGAATTTCCTAAAAGTCCAGAACTATGCCCCACCCATCCCTTAGTCTCTTGTTCTACAGAGCTTGTTGCAGAAAATGCCCTGAAGGTCAGTCACATCTCTCCCTCTCCCGCTGTGTTTAGGCTGCCTTATCCTTTCCCATCCTCAGCTCTGATATTTACAGTAAAAGTCTCACATTGGAGCTGGTCTCTCTGCTGGATGGGACAGCAGGCAAACACTGCCAGGGAGGCACCCACAGCATGAACGATGGCAGGCCGTGTGCCCCACCCACTGTTTCCACAGACCAGCCACCAGGGGAAAAGTCTACCCTGTTGAACAGACTGTAAGGAGGACTCTCACATCTGTGACAGCACCTTGCTAGAAAGGGCACAGAATCCCATGAAATGCCCTTGCAATTGTATGATTTCATTGGCCCCCAAAACACCATGCGCCCAGGACTGAGCTTTTTCTCCAAGTGCCAATGGCCACCACAGAGCCTGCAACCTGGGGTGGGGCGGGGGGCACCAGATCCGTCCCTCCCTTCCCAAGGCGAGGTCGTCTCCCCTTGACTTGTTCCAAGCCTCCATCTCAGCCCTTAAGTACTGCAGTGCCCTCCATGCTGACTACCCAACAGCCCAAGGATACTGTTTCTAGCTGGGTTCTGATACTTATTTACATATACAATCAAACTTATTTTTAACTTTTTTAGAAATTTTCAAGCATGTACCCAAGAAGAGAACACAAGAGGATGAACTCCCGTGCTCTCATCGCCTCACTTCAAGACTGTCCATAACACACAGCTCCCTGGAGTGTTTCTACCTTCTCCCCACCAACTACTGGAGTCTCCTAAGGCAAACAGTGGACATCATGTTAACTGGAAATAGTGATTTTTACAGTCAAACTGTGTCACTTTCTTCTTCCAAATCCTTCTAACTTGCTAAGCATAAAACTCAATGTACTCCAGCATCTGAGGCCGAGTCACCAGGTCCTAGGGAACTTCCTGCTTGCCTCCAGTCCCTGGTTTCCTCACTGTTCTTGAACTTGCGGGCGCAAGGCCTTCCCCTAGCCTGGGATGCTCCTCTCCTTGACAAGGCTCAATCCCTCACTTTATTTGTTAGGTGGACTAAAGGAAACCAGGACACCAAGGCTAACAAGAAGCAGGTTTACTGTACCAGTACTTGGCTCAGCGGATCTACATCCAAAGGCTGAGCATCCCGTCAAGGAAGTTATGGGCTTATATATTTTCAGCTTGTGATGGCTGAGTTAACATAACTTTTCAATGTCAGAAATGACATGAGTTATAGTCCAAGAAATGTAGCAGGTTGCTTATCACAGGATCCCGGGCTGCCCTGCTCAGATGCCTTGCTGCATATTCACACCTCTTCTCAACTGCACCTCTCCTAAGAATCCTTCCCTGGTGCCCTATTTGGGCCAGAGCAGGGACTCAACAAATAATGACTGCACTTATCTGATGAACTCATTAACCCTGTGAAGGTAGGTAGACTAGAAAGGATGGTTTCCATTTTACAGATGAGAAAACCAAAGTTCAAAAGGGTTAACTAAATTGCCCAAGGGCACACAGCTCTTCAACAGGTTTTCTGAGTTCAAATCCCATGATTTTCCTAGTCCTAAACTGCTTCTCTGAATGAAACATTACTTAAATTGATGTAAAAAGATACTGGTTTACACTAAATTCCTTCATTTAACAGGTATTTATTCAACATTGGTACAGGACAGGCGATGTGCTCAGCAATGGGAAAACAGGAGTTGGTAGGCAGAATGATGAGTCTAAAGATATTCACATCCTACTCCCTGGAACTTGTGAATATGTTACAGTACATGGCTGGGGGGAATAAGGGTTGCAAACCAATTGACCTTGAGATGGAAGATTATCCTGGATTATCCAATTGAGCCAATGTCATCTCAAGGACCCTTACAAGTGGGAAAGGGAGGCTAGAAAGTCAGAGATATCTCTGTTGCTGACTTTGAAGATGGAGGGAGAGGCCACAAGCCAAGGAATGTGGACAGTCTCTGAAAAAGGCAAGAAAGCAGACCCAGTTCTAAAGCTTCCAAAGGATAACAGCCCTGCTCCGTGTGGGTATTAGCCAGTGAGGACCATTTTGGGCTTCTGTCCTTCAGAACTGTGAGAGGGTGAGGCTGTGCTGTTTTGAGTTACTAATGTGTGATGTGATAGCAGCAACAGGAAACAAAAACAAAAGGCAAAGTGACAAACAAGATCCCTGCACCCAAAGAGCCCACATTTTTCTTGGAGTGAAGGGTAGAGTAAGGCCACCTTGCAAAGCTGCTCTGGCCTTGTGTCTATAGAGGTCTGAGATCTGAGACCCCTGCTGTCCTGGTCAGACACATTCTCAGCACAACAGCGCATGCTCTTTTTACTAAGCCAAGTTCATGTGCTTTATTTCTTCATCAAGAATGACATTCATAGGTGTCAAAGGGCCCGTCATCCTTCTTTTAGCCACTTAGGAAATTACAGCACAAAAGGAAGAGGGAGGGGAAGGGAGAAAACACAACTAGGTTAAGTGTTCCTTAGCCCCTTAATAAAAGCAGCCCCAGCCCCGGCGTTCATTCGTCTGTCTCCAGCATGGCTGCCTACAATGTTTACCACATATCCTCTGAGAGTCAGCAAAATGGAAATTGGCCTCAACCTAAGGCTGAGACAATGCCTCATAATTAGAGGTTACTCAGGGCGCTCCAGACTAAAGTACAGATCAGTAAAATGTCATTACCTGACGTGTGCAGAATCTTCATGTAGCAGTCACCACATACAGAACATGGCTTCCCTGAAAGGGAGGGTGGGTAGTGCAAGAAGCCCTGGAAGCCCACAGAGGAGGGGGTGGGGGCGAGACAGTCATGGGGAAACAAAGGAAAACAGGGGGGTTTACTGTGGCAGAGAGAATACAGAAGGGGCAAAGGTTAGACTACTTTCAAGCAGGATATGCTTATCCTGCTATTTTTTTTTGTTGTTGTTGAGATGGCTGTTACTCTTATTTTGTTAAATGGTTTGTTACAACAATTGAATTCTTTTTTTTTTTTTGCTGTTTGTTTTGCTTTTTTATTTTTTTTTACATTTTATATATTTTTTACATCATTTTTCATTTTTTAAAAAAGATTTATTTATTCATTTATACAACTACTGGGTAAAGTCAGAAGCATGGGAGAGTGAGAGAATTCACCAGAGCCAGAGCGGGGAGCAGAACAGGCAGAAGGACCGAAGTACACTGCTGAGGGGAGCAGCGGGAGGCAGGAGAGGTCTGCGCGCCATGTGGGACCTTCGCCCAGCGGCCGGGGATCGAACGGTCGCTGCAGAGGCTGCGGGCAGCTTCGCAACCCAGCGCTCAACTGCTGTGCCACCGGGGAGGCCCCACCATTTTTCATTTTTAACAATGTATGCATTTTCATCTTGGTTATAGTCCCCATACAATTCCCACTTTATTTTTTGCTCATCCTGCTATTTAATTTTTTAATCTCAATTCATCATTGCCACAGTTGAGGTTTTCCCCTCTGCTGTCCCTGTCTCTCCTCTCCCTGTTCTGTCTCCCACATTTCCAGCTTTCCCCACTCACTGGCTGAAGGCTGAAATGTTTACTGTTTTCCTCTAAGACCTTACTATATGGGCATGTCCTTTTTCTTTCTCTCCTGTCAGTGGCTTCTGCCACTGAGGAAGGTAATTCTGCACCCATACTCCCAATCCCCCGAATGTCACCAACACCCCCAAACAGCAGGACCCTTGGAACCAGATTAGTGAGAAGTAGCTCCAGTTCTGCCCACATGGCTGCCATTACTCCCTCCTCAAACACCGCCTTCCCTTCAGTGGCTCCTACCGCCAATTTTTTTCACATCCTTGAACCTCTTCAGCTATAGCACTTTTAACTAGAGGTGATTCCTGGGGCTTCTTCTAAAAGGAGATGAATGATGAGGTGTAATCACCATAGGGCCAGTTAGCTGCTGATCTCATTTTTCACAGAACACACCATAGTTGCAATCTGTCTACTTACCACCCTCTTCATTCAGTTTTTTCTGTGGGGGTAGCATTTGGGGAGATGGAGAGGAAATCGCCCTCACTGAAAGCACTGTTCTATGAAGGAAGGGAAGAGCAGTATACGTGTGTGTGTGTACTCTATGTTATCCCACTAGAGGGAAGTTTCTTTTTTTTTTTATTCTACTCTTTAATTTTTTTTAATATTTTATTTTATAAAATTCTTACAGCATTTTTCATTTTTGCACAATGTATGCATTTTTTCATTTTGGTTATATTCCCCACACAATTGCACCCCCCCCCTTATTTTGACTCTAGTCCTTCCTCTCCCAGCCCCTCCCTACCCCCCTACCCCCTGTAGTGTGTCTCTGGTTTATAGCTGCTTGTTGATTTTGATTTTTTCTATGAAAACAGTTCTCTGAGGGATTTGGGGGAAAAGTGCAATAGGATGAAGCATTCCCTCCAAAAGCAGTTAGAAGCCTATTCCGGGAGTATGTTATTGGTGCCAGTGTTCACAGCTGAGCCTGTGCTTTCAGGGCCTGCAGGGCAAGCACAGGAAAAATAAACAAAACAAAGAGCTGCACATTCTGAGCTTGTAAGGGTCCCACTCTTAAAGGACTTCAGAAGGTCAAATTTCCCTCTGACTTTAGCAATGGCCTATGAATAGTGAGCCAGTTTCTTGACCAGCATCTCTGGTTCTGGAAGAAAGATGAAGAGTAAGTAAAAAAGTTTCTTTTAATATTTGTAAAGTCTGGGTTTGATCTCTTATTTGTGGTATTCAGTTTTCTTTTTTCTTCAGGGCCCACTGATCCCCAGGGTTTATACCACAGTTTGCTCAGTGGCCTGCTCCCACTCTCAGCACGTGCTCAATCTCCTAGTCTTTCATATTCTAGGGCTAGAAGGTACTTGCAAAGTTAAGCCAGAGTAGGTGAGCAAGCAGAAGTGCTGAACAGCACAGGCACCCAAACTTCATGACCACAATCACTCAACTGTCAGCACCTGGAAGTCAAGGCCTCACTTGTCCTTCTTCCAGGAGACAGGGTTCAAAGAAAACTTTTGACAGAAGGCATAAAGATTAAACACCTCTGGTGGATGCCAATATAGATGTTTAATCATTATGTTTTGTGCTTCTCCGGAATGTTTGAAGACTCTTACAGTTGGGAAAAAAAAGTTAGTACAGTAACTAGGAAAGTGACTGATTCAAAAGTATGTCTTTTAAGTCAATCCGTTACTGAATGTTACTACATTATTTTTAGCAGCATGCATCAGAAAAAGAAAGTTTCATTCCAGGTTAGAAATATTTCTGGAAAAACTCAACAGCTACAAATAATACTATTTTGAAGATATTCCTACTTTTAAAATATGTAATATAGTCAAAGATAAATTGTACAATAATCGTTTGGTAAACTCTAAGTGATACCTTCACAAATACTATCTTGTTTTGGTTCTATAGAAATTTACTACAGGGAACACACTTAAACATTAAAAATATTTAACACTTTATTCAGAATTTTTTTCTTTAGGTACCACTCTGAGCTCAAAGCTGCATTTCCATCTACAAATAATCTCCAGAGATGAAAGACAGTTTACAAGTAGTTAAAATTTAAGACAGCTAGCAGTTATGATTTAAAGGTTTAAATGCATCTACTGCTGCATTCTTCTCACAGGATAAAGCAGAAACCAGTACAACATCCCACCAGAAGAAGACAGGATGAAATCCCTAAAATGCTGCTGCAACACGGGGCCTCTAAAGGCACACTTCCCTCCTCAATACTCCTCTAGGTAGCAACAAGCTGAATGTACAAATTTTGAAAATGTCAGGCTTCTAACAAATTATTTTCACCAATCAACTAAAAAGTGGTAAATTTTAAGAAGCATTTTTTTTTGTTATAGAAGCACTCTATGGATTACCACCTGCCACTGCAAGAATCATCAGATGATGTGATGTGTAGTCAAAAGACATGCAAAATTAAGAATGACAGTGTATCCAGAATGAATGCTCTCTTCATCAGAGAGGGACGAGGGAGGGCCCTGCTGTTCAGAGGGAAGTGCGATTTTTCAAGGGTAGGAATTTGTGCCCCAACTATAATACAGAATTAGTACGGGACAGTAAGTGGGCATTAACTGGGATGCTGTGTACGCCAGGCAGAACTTTAGTTCCCTCAATCCACAAATAAACAATATGAGTGGGGCCTCCCTGGTGGCACAGGGGTTAAAGACAGCACTATCAAGATATCACCAGCCACCAAAACACAAGTTGGATCTCCGGGTGGCCCGCAAACCACATGGCGCAGCAGACCTCTCCTGCCTTGCCTGCTGCTCCCCTCAGCAGCGTATCTCAATAGATCTGCCTGTTCTGCTTCCCACTCTCTCTGGTGAATCCTCTTAATACCACCTCCACCCCACCCCCACCCCCTCACCTCTGGCTTACACCCCAGTTGCATAAATAAGTCTTTAAAAAAAAAATTGAGTAATTAACTCATGCAAATCACTGAGATGAGCATTAGCCTCCCTTAAAGTAATAGAAATCTGCCTTTATATTGTCAACTCATAAATCTGAAGAGATTTTGTTTAAAATTATGAAAACCAAGGAGAAGAGTAGCAGATTTCTACAGAGATAAGGAGAGGTGATAAAATGCACTGGATGCCAACAATTAATGAGACAGAACAAATAGCAATAGGCACAAGCAACAGCAGGGAATTTATTTTTAGCTTACACATTAGGCAACGTCATTACAAGCACGATTAAGTCCAGCAACAAGCTGCCAAAAGGACTGAAAAACTGCCATTGCTGAAGAGATAGAAGACTGTTCCCAGGGACACCAGACAAGGACGGCACGAGCACAGCTAAATCAGGCCTTTGAGGGTAGAGATCAGATGACCACAAAGGCCATATACGTATTGCTCACACATTTTCACAAACATGGATTATATATAGCATTCACCTGAAATTACTATCTAAAACTCAGTCCTTCCCTGAAGCATAAAGAACTACTATGGAGCTGTGCCATTTCCATTTAATAGTAATGTTTTTAAAAGTAGACAAAGCAATATAGTCACAGGTATCTATAACCTCTCATAGTTCTGTTTTGGAAAAGCAATTAGAATAATTAGAAATACGGTCATATGAGAAATACGCTGTTGCTGTTTTGCTCTGGTGGTAAGTAAGCCAGGCTACAATAATCATTTTAGAGTACTAAATTTCATCAGAAGGGCTAGCCCTTGAAGATTATATTAAAATACATAAGTAAATGTCAGATGCTCTATTCAGATCACACAAAAATCTCCCCTTAGGAATACTGTATTACCAACTGAAAACATCAGGTTATAAAGAATCATGATTCACTGACATGAAATTATCAGCACACATGGTGAGATACCTGAGGAAGGGTCATCTAAGGCCAAGAGTGGAAATATCTATTTGGTGGGATTTGGGATAATTTTACTTTCATCTGCATGACTTTTTGTGATTTTTTTTTATTAGAGCAAAATTAGAAAGCTCAGGACACAAATTGCTGGATTCAAATTTCAGCTTTCCACTTTATTAGTTGTGTTATCTTGAGGGTGTTACTGAATCTCCCTGTGCCTCAGTGACCTCACCCGTAAATGGGGATAAAAATAGTCCCTACCTCAGAGTACTATGAGGACTGAATCAAAGCAGAGGCTCAAAGCACAGGCCTCCGTGCTCACAACGCAGCAAGCCCTCAGGATACTAGGCCAGGAGAAGCAGAAGTGCTGCTAATTCTAAGTCTGCTCTTTGTAAAACAGACATATCACCCTCCCTAAAAGCAACTACAGTTGACCTTTAAACAACATGGGTTTGAACTGCCTGAAGCTACTTAACTGCAACATTTGCTTTTAATAAGTACAATTGACCCACCATATCCAAGGATTCAAAATTTACCAACAGGGATTCAACCAGATTTAACCAACAGAGGTGCAGGTAATGCTCAGATATGAAAGGCTGACTCCAAGAAACTTGAGGCTTGGAGGATTTGGGGAAGGGAGTCCTTAAACCAATCACCAGTGGCTACCAAGGGACCAGTGTGTTGACTTAGGAGAGTGAGAAGTTATACACAGATTTTTTTTGTGCCTCTTAGCTTCTATGTTGTTCAAGAATCAACTGTATTTCAAGACTGAAAACAAAAAAGGGAGCAAGAAGTTCTCTCAAGTTTAAATAAAATCTAAAAGAAAAAAAAACCATCCAAAACAAAACAAAACAAAACTAGCATACCAACTGCAGAGAACACATAAATACGTAAAGAGGGCATCCCTAAGTGGACACTTTCTTTGAATCCAGCATCTCATTTCAGGAGTCAGCAGGAACCTTTAAACTAAGAGTTCAAGAGGTGCTCCAGGCAGCCACGTCACATGTGCTCTGTGCTCTCAATTATGCAGCAAAATTGAAGACATTCTAATGAGGTTAGCATTTGTAGGACAGAAGACTTGTCCTCATTAAAAAAAAAAAAAAATCTTTAAAATGTTTTAATCTACAAATGCAAGAACTTTAGCTTTAAATGGGGATTTATATAAAGTAAAAATCATATCAACCTACATTTGATTAGTTTGGAGCAGATAATGAAAATGATGGCTTATCATGAACCCTGGATTCTCATTATTTTAAAGAGAGAGAAGGGAAATAAACAGATCAGTAGGTGATTTAAGCAGTATATTAAGAGCTACATAATCACCTTCTATAAAGAGGAAAATGGAGTAGAGTAAGTAGCAGAAAGGAGGAAGTGCTGACATTTTAAAATGGGAATAGGCAGAAAGGTGATATTTGAGCTTGAATAAAAGAAAAGTTCAGTTAATTTTACTCCATTATTTATTATTGGTTCTGATGAAAGTTTTAATCAGTTTGATCAGTTTGAAAGTTCTTGGCTAAGACAAGGTAGCTCTGGGCATCATTTAGTCTGGACACCCCTTTTGACTTTATAACGTACACTCTACTTATTATGTCACTGGAACCCAGCCACCTCACCAGTGGGAGCCAGGAGCAGCAGTGGTATTCTCTCACCCTGCTGCTCCACCACAAGTTGTGGCAGTTGTGGCAGTTGCTCCTCAGAGCACTTTTATGTAACAGTGTACTTCCTGGATTGTAGAATGGACCAATCAGATGTGAGCTATGAGCTGATTGGTGCTAAATGGTCCAATCAGCCACATGATTGAAAAATGATCCAATCAGACTTGTGGGTGAGGTATCCAGAAACAGGATGTAAGTCAGGGTCGGAGGGAACTGAGGAGGGCCGGTCCCAGCAGAGGAGAGATGGCACCAGCACCTGAAGAAAAGACGGTTCCAGCCTCCAAAGGAAGAAAAAAAGAAGGGGAAGACTCCATTCCTGGCCTCCCAAAAAAGAAAGGAAAAAAGAAGCATCCAGGAGCCAACCTCCGAGGAAGGAAGAGAAGCCAAAGACCTTTGCAGAGGCCCAGTCTCTGACATCGCCTGAAAGGAGCATCAAAGGCCCTGGGACTGGTGTCTCAAAGAGCTGTTTTTGTTGGTATAACCCAACAACTGACAAAGAGCTGTTAACACTGGGTGTCTCTGACACCGACTCTGAAGGATCGTTAGTGGCCAGTGCTGTCCAGTATTCCTGGTGACCATCACAGTGGCGACCACCACTGATGCTATCTGGGTGAAATAACTGGCCACTTGTGGATACAGTAAGCTCTTTGTTTCCCCTGTTAGTAAAATAAATCCATGGTTGTTTTGGAGCCTGAGGTATCTTGCAATTGTGCGCACTGGTGAGAACCCACAGACAATGACCTGTCCTATTGTTATAGGGCAGCCCCAATACAAAATGGGGTGCCTGAATGTGGGTCCTCACCCGCGCACTTTAAAGGACTTATCTATGCTCTACTGCAGGCACATGCAAAAGGTTAATAAAAGGTGTATTTACAAGGGAAGGGGAAATGAGGAAATGTACAGCTCAGGGAGAAAAGTGGGAGACAAAGTTTTAAATGAGTCCTACCCAATCCGCCGATCTGGAATCCCAAATGGCACTCTGAGAGCTGGCCACAAGCCAGGAGCCCTGAAGCCAGGAGGCAAGCGAGAGATCGAGCCCCCCAAGGCCCATGTGTTTGGTTTTTATACCCAACCTGGCTGCTTAACTCCACCCTCAGGTCCCAGCCACCTTCCCTTTGGTGGTGATGGGATTTGTCTTTCCCAATGTCTTGATGGCTTTAGTCTGGACTGGGAGCGGAGTCCACAAAGCCTGTATGGGATTAGCTCAGGACATCATTTCCCCCTAACACTATCAGGCACTGTCCTTTGTTAGGCTATAGCCCAGGGGCCCCTACTGTGTGGGTGTTGTATTGCTATAGCCCTTAGTTATGGTTTTTGGCCTTTTGGGGCTTTTTGGTAGCTCTCTGGTCTCAGAACCTGGGTAGGTGGGTAGCTGTTCCATCCTTCCATCTGGCCAAGTTTCAATTACATACCTACCCTGTTATGGATACAGTCTGTTGATAATCATTATTTCACTTTTTAATATATCTTCCTAAATAATATTCTCCAACAATATTTCCCACATTAAAAATTAAGAAAGAATTTAGAACAAAAGAGAAGTCACCTGCTCTTTTTGATAATCTAAATGTCCATTTTCCCCCATTTTCTAGTAGGAGAACCCAGATTTTCCTTGGGGAACTAAGTCGACCTGACTTCAAGCCAGTGGTTCAGATGGGGCATCACAGCCACTGACCCAAGAGTAAGTGTATTACATGGTCCCACCAGTAGGAGTGTCAAATTCCCAAACATCATAAAGCACAGAGTAGAGGAGTGAGTGTGTGACCCAAATCAGCCAATGAAAACCCATAAGCACTGAGACCATGGGTGCAACTCTTGGGAAAGAGTTATTCTCCTTCATAGGGTTGCTATAGCAGCAAAATAAGGCCTATAATTGCTAATGAGGGTCTTCCTTGCCTCCCCTAAGTAAAGGAAGTGTCAGGATATTACTTAGTAAGGTTAGAATCTAAGCCCCCACCCATTCCGCAGCAGCAGGAAGGTTTGGGAGGCTTGAATAGATAAAGGGAATTGATAAGGTTGCTATGGGAACCGGTCCTTAAGACTGATCACTCTCACCTGAAGTGCAGAAGCAGGGCCAGGACACATTCTCTGTCAAAGGCCAGTGCCCAAGACCAGACATCCCAACACTCACTGGCCCAAACCGACTCCCCAGTCATGAAAAGCCTGCAAACAGGCTAAAACCTTCTTCGCAGACCTCTCCTGTCTTGCCCACTGTTCCTCTCAGCAGTGTATTTCAGTAAATCCCCCTTTTCTGTTTGTCACTATGTTTCTGGTGAATTCTTTCACGCCTGTGCCTCTGGCCTCACCCTTATCTCTCCCCACAACAGGAAGGAGGTTGGGTCTGCTGAAAAATGAAGCCAGTCTCAAGGTAAGCAGGCAAAGAAAAAAGTATTTGAGTGATGAGTGTGTTCAAGGATAGATTTAGAGGACATGAGCTTAATCCTGCCTGAAGAGACACATTCCCTTACATTTTTCTCATAGCTGGAGTGCCTTTCATTTTTTGCCTAAATCATTTCAGGCTGGGTGTCCTGCAAACAAGAGAGTCTTGCCAAATACAAATAAATCTTCAGAAACCAATCTCGTATTTTCCCTAGAAAGCCAGCAATCACATATTCTTACCCGTTCCTGACCAGCAGTGTCCCAGATGAGGAATTTATGAAGTTCATTTCCACAAGGCACAGTTTTGGTCATAAAAGACGCCCTGAAAAAGAACCAACATCTCCATGTTACCAACTGCCCCAACATCTTCACAAAGATTCCTGCTTCAAACAAGTTAATATTACCTCAGCAGGACTCCTTCCAGGCCACTAAGAGGACAGGAGTGATGCCAGCGTGTGTAACAACTGCCGCCGCTTTACCACAAGTTCTTGTCTCACGAAACCGTAGAAAGGAATTCACAGACTTTTTGGAGTAAGTAAGCAGAGAGAGACAAATTCTGTCTTTGAAAGAAGAGTTTATTTAGGAAGAAAAGAGACAAAAAAGAAAGACTCCCAGGTATAAGGTACCTGGGAGGGGCCAAGATGAGTGGGTACGGGATATTACGTTGGCAATATATACATTCTCTCCCTCATTATGTTTAAATTTTACTCTCTCTCTCCCTGATTGGTTAACTCCCAGAGGGTCTCACACTTACTAAGTGGGGGGAATTTCACATTCCTTATCTAACAGCTTTCCCTTTCCCCATTTGTCATGCTTGTCACTTTATCTTTATGGCCTAGTCCTCCGGGTGAGCATTTCTACATTAAAGTTAAACAGCTGCCCTTCTAAGTTGTCCATAAATTAAACCACTCTCCATTTCTCTAGTCTCCACCTCCCTTTATCACCTGAAAAAAAACCAGGACCATCGTTAACAGTATTAATATTGTCCGTGGTCCTGGGGTGTTTGTTTTTCCTAATGAAATTGGTTATATTCCCTTGGTTGTCCTTATCTCTAAAGCCTCCCTAAATTCTTCAGAGGTCCCCTCCTACACTGTCCCTAAAACTGCCTAATAACCCTAGCTTGCCCTGTGTCTCAGGAGGAGGATTACGGTCCTTTCGCCCAACAAAAATGTTCTGCATTTCTGTTAGTTTGACTAAAGACTGAGATGGGGAGAGGGGGAGGCAAAGATTGCATTCAGAAAATGTGTTTCCAAAAAGAGTTTCATGGCCTCCCTGGTGGCGCAAGAGGTTAAGACACAATCTATGAAGCTATCTGCAGCCACTGCACCAGAAGTTCAATTCCTGGCCGGCCAGGGAGATACCCACATGGTGCAGCAGACCTCTCCTGACTCACCCGCTGCTCCCCTCAGCAGTGTATTTTAATCAATTTGCCTGTTCTGCTCCTCACTCTGTCTCTGGTGAATCCTCTCACCCCCGCCACCCCATGCCTCTGGCTTGTACCCCAGTTCTTGTGTGCATAAATAAATAAATCTTAAAAAAAAAAAAAAAGACTTAGCTTCAGTGGGTTCCAAAACAATGAATATGCCTCAAAAATCTCAGGGGAGGAAATAAAACCTTTCATAGTAAAAATTGATTTCTACAGCAACTAAGAATGAAAAGGAAAACTGGTATTTGGTGAAGTTACAGTCTTAGTCTTGCAGTGACACAAACAGAAAACTGCATTATATATTCACCTATATGTACAATACTAGTAGCACCTAATGGAATAATATTCTAATACCCACTCAGCTGGCATAAATACAGAGATAAAGGTTGGAAGCTTAACAAATATTAATTTTTTTCCATAAAAAAGGAAGGATTTGGAATTCTCAGCAGGTAACAAAACACCTAGTATTTTCTTGTTTGCATATTTGAAACAATTTAAATGATCTTTTTCGTTGTGGTAATGAGGGATGTAAAAATTCAGTACAAGGAATGTGTAACATCCTTGACATTTTTCTGAGATAAAGCTTCCCTTTCACTAAAAAAAATAGCAAAAAAAAAAAAAAAAAAAACCTAGTAATGGGACAATGAGACAATGATGTCTCTTGATGAGATAGAAAAATAGGTATGTGTATTAGTTCTGCAGCATTCCAGCCAAGAATATTTAATCTGAATATAATCATGAGGAAGTAATCAGGCAAATCTAAAATGTGGAATTTCTGCAAGATAACAATCTGCATGCTTCAAGTAAGTCAATGAAAAGCACACAAAACAAAAGGCAGGGAGGTTGTTCTAGAAATTAGGTTAAGAGTGAGCAAAGAAACAATTGCTCTATATGAACCTTGACTAGATACTGGCTTAGAAGGCAATGTCTTGAAGACAACTGAAAGGATTTAAACTATATGTCAATATTATCATTGAATCAAAATTAATTTTCTAGGTACAATACTGATGTTCTCATTAAGTGTAAGGATCTCTGGTCTCACTTTTCTATGGCCCTGCCAGGGTACAGAGTTCGGCCCTGTACTCACTCAGTATTCATCCCACTAACATTTCCTCAATTTCTACTGCTTGTCCCCAAGATTAAGAGGCAGACTACAGTAGTCCCAAGTAGAAAAGTATATGTCCCTACAGTCCCCCCACTAACCGCCACACATACATACACATCCCAAAGGCTAACAATTCTAATTATCAACCTACAATTGCATTAAATGGGTAAGTAATTTTCTGGAAGATATGACACAACGTTATCAAAACTGTATCTGTCCCATGATGTTTTATTTCTTGAAAAGTATTTAAAATATATACCCTGAACTACTGATGATGCCAGATATATTCCCAAGTGGAAATAATACCCTTATTACTTCACTATTATAAGCAATACATATACTTTACCAAAAAAATATCAAAATAAAGAACAAAATAAAAATCAATTGTAATTCACTAGTCACTGCTAGTAATTTGTCATATATACTTCCAAATAATTTTTAGACAACTTTTAACCCCATGATGATGCACTACACAAATTTTCTATTTCTTTCATTTTATATATTATGGACATCTTTTTATTTCTGAGAATACAGACCAACATCATTATCGCAAATGGTTGAATATTATACACAATGTTATGGATTTATTCACTACCCCATTGTCTAACATTTTGGTTACCTATTTTTCATCACTAAGATGACTAACTGAATATCCCTGTATCTAACTGAATATCCCTGTGTCCTTGAGCAACTATTTTCATATTTGCCGAACTATACATTGTACCAACCTACACACCCATCCTACATATATCAGTGATAAGACAACCTTTCCCCCAATCAATACTAGCCTTTCAAATCTCTTCCAGTGTGACAGGTGGAAAATGACATATCATTCCTGTTTTTATTTTTTTTTTATTTTTTTTTTTGATAGAGGCATGCTTTATTTATTTGTTTGCTGGTTTGTTTGTTTTGTTTATACATGCACTGGGTACAGTCAGAAGCACGGGAGGGTGAGAGAATTCACCAGAGCCAGAGCGGGGAGCAGAGCAGACAGAAGGACCGAAGTACACTGCTGAGGGGAGCAGCGGGCGGCAGGAGAGGTCTGCGCGCCATGTGGGACCCTCCTCCAGTGGCCGGGGAGCAGCCGGGGATCGAACCGGCACCGCAGAGGCCGCGGGCAGCTTCGCAACCCAGCGCTCAACCGCTGCGCCACCGGGGAGGCCCTCATTCCTGTTTTTAATATACTTATATAAGTTTATTCAGTATTTTAGTTTTCAGTCTTCACCTATATTTTTTGTTTTGTAAATCTTTTAAGTACATGACCACTGCCCAATTTTCAATTGGGATGTTTATTCTTTTATACTTTATACTAATCTTTTGTAATAATATATTTTAAATATTTTTCTCCCTAACCTTTGTCCTTTACTTTAACCTTTTGGTTTTCATAAACATCTTTTAAAACTTTATGTAGGGCCTCCCCTGGTGGCGCAGCGGTTGAGCATTGGGCTGCGAAGCTGCCCACAGCCTCTGCAGCACCAGTTCAATCCCCGGCCGCCGGCGAGGGTCCCACATGGCGCAGCAGACCTCTCCTGCAGCGCCCACTGCTCCCCTCAGCAGTGTGTTTCGTCAGTCTGTCTGTTCTGTCCCCTGCTCTGGCTCTGGTGAATCCTCTCACACTCCCGCGCTTCTGACTGTACAAAGTGCTTGTATAAATAAATAAATAAATCTTAAAAAAAGAAAAAAAAAACTTAATATAGACTGCTATATCAACAATTTGGTTTTGTGCTTTATTTTGGTTTATTTTTATTCATTCCTCAATATATTCTAGGCACTGGGGTGAAAAAATAAATTAACCCTACCCTTAAAAAGTGCTCAAGACTTAGAAAACTAAGTCCATTGCCTTTAAAAAAAATCTTAAAATCATAAATTTTTATTTAGAGTAGGGAAAAAAACCATAAAATATGTCCCTGGTCAGAAAGTCTAGTGGCACAGCCAGCGACAGAATGCAGAGATCTCACTGCCTGGCTGAGTGGAATCAGTTTTCAGAAAGCCCCACTATTTCTTCATATGTGAAATGGAACCAATACCTACTTTGCATATTCTAAAGGACCACTGCAGGGACAAAGGAGAAAGTGACACTTGATACATAATAAGTCCATGAGGAACAGTTTCAGTAATCATAAAAATACACATTATTTACTTATAATTCATACATACACACACACACAAATATGCTCACTCATATACATGTCACAGGCACGCACTTACATATACACACACATACCCTTCTCTGTTCCTGACTTTTTTGTCAGTAGGAGAAAGACTACCAATATTTGAAATGAAAACTGATAATCATTCTCCTTTGGTTGCTTGGGGTTTTTTTATAGACTCTTTGTCAACTCACAATCTTAACCTCAGGTATCTTTTTCCTCTCTATAGATTGATTACCTTCTAGAATAATGGTCGGGGTAGCAATGGCAATGTTGAACTGAACTCATTATCTGTGGGAACCAAAATTTAGCAGAGAAGTAGCATAATTTCCTTGTAAATGTCGAAATAGAAAGGTAGACACATAAATATGTTCAAGATGTCAACACAATCTGCTTGTACATCAGAGCCAAAATGTTTTCAGTGTGAGTCACAGGAGTTGATAAGAGACAACTCTTTACACATGGGAACAATGACATCTTATAGCCTATGGCTTTTCCCAATGGCAGCATGAACAAGATTGGACTTTGAGAAAGGCTCACTTTTCTGAGTCTTAAGATTGTTGTTCATTGGCTCTGTGTGTGTGTGTATGTGTGTGTTTTAAAGGTTTATTTATTTATGCATACAAGAACTGGAGTATGGGCCAGAGGTGTGGGGGTGGTGGTGGTGAGAGGATTCACCAGAGACAGAATGAGGAGCAGAACTGGCAGACTGACTGAAATATACTGCTGAGGGGCGCAGCGGGCGAGATAGGAGAGGTCTGCTGTGCCATGTGGGTAGCTCCCTGGCTGGGGATCAAACTTGTGCTGAAATGGCTGCAGATAGCTTCATAGTGCAGTGTCTAACCTCTTGGGCCACCACGGAAGCCCTGACTGTGTGTGTTTAAACAAGTCACCTAACTACTCTGAGCCTTGAGGCCAGCAGGTGACCGTGAAAATGGCTCTTGGACCAGGGACATGAGCTGAAATGTCTGTGGGACCAGGTAGAACACATTAATGAGTGACGTGAACTAGGTATAAAAGTAATAACATGAAAATAATAACAGTGAAGAGAGTGACACAGAGTGGAGAGCTGCCACCGCAGGGAGCTCTGGCCTCAGGTCCCGCTGGCTTCTGCCATGTGGGGTATGTGCTCCGTGCTCCAACTCCACTGACTTTTTTAAAGAGAAGCCAAAAATGCTGGCTATGCATTATTGGCTTCAAATTTTTTTAGTACTATGCATCCTAAACAAAACACATCTATAACCCAGATTCCCACCACTTAAATCGACAGACTGAGGGACAAGCACTCGACCTTCTTGAAAGGATTCCATTTATGCTGTCTTCCAAGAAATCTGTTATTGCTGGCTTCGTTTTTCTGAAACTGGGGTTTGGAAACATTTTCTCAAAATCCCAGAAGACAGAAGAAATTTTGAACAATTTTAAAATTGGGGAATAAAATATGTATCAGGAAAAGACAATCTATAAAAACAGAGAAGCTAAGTTTAATGTCGACTCTAGAAGAAAAGGGAGGAATGAAGTAGACAAGAAGCAGAACAGAAGATAATTTAATGTTACAATCACTTAAAATCATCTACAGGAAAAAATTTTAAGAAAAATTGAAAGTTTAGAGGAATTTAAAATCATACATTAAATAAATAGCACCTAACGCTGGTGAGTATAGAGAAAAATAAGGACAAGCTTTGTGAAAAACCATTTGGCAGAATCTATCAAGAGCCTGAAGTATGTACTTATTCTTTGACTAAATTATTCCCTCAGTAAGAAAGGTACATGCAAGTATTTGTGCTAAAAAAATACATCAGCTATACTTTTATTTCTAAATTTTTTTTTAAAAAAAATTAAACAATCTAATGTCTTAAATGGGAAATCTAGTAATTAAAATAACTTTTTAAAAAGAACTTTAATGGCATCGAATTCACAATATAATGTTGAATGAAAAGATCATAATACATACACACAAAAGGATGTTTATTATGGTTGACACTTTTATCCATTTACCATAATTTGTCATGAAAGCATGCATGGGCTTTTATTTAAAAACAAAATCATTACAAAAGGAATACAGAGTTGTCATATAAAAGAAAAACTTTTAAGTTTAAAAAGTAAAGAGTGAAATTCTCTGTTCCACCTTCTTGAACCACACTTCAAAGTTAATCACTCTTACTGGTTTTGCTTTTATTATCAAGAAACAGAAAGTGGAAATTTAAGAAGAAAAGTGTAGAGGAAAAGATTTCCTCTGCAAGGTTGTCCCAATCTACAGTAGTTCCCACATGGGGATAAATTTCTCCAGGGGTTCCCTAACTCTAGGTTCTTCTCCTATAACACAATCCACTGCATTTGGGTATCATCTGACTCTTATCATCCTCCAGGAAACTAGGGCTCAGGGAAATCAATGCAAAATGGCAACACTCCAACCTCTGTTCTTCCCCAGGTCTCTGACCCCAGACTCACCTGTGGTCTGTCTGCATCCAGGGATCTGGGCAGCTAACTTGTTTGCCTACAGACCCTTCACAGTTCTTGACACATATTTTTATGAACATGTTCCTTTAAGTTACTTTTTCATTGCAGTATGTGCTGGATTTTTTCAATTACCCCACTCCAACTACTGGTCTATCAACCAATTGCTCTTGACTTACAACCTGTGGAGAATTTTCTTTACTTACTGATAAAATCGCCCCTCTTCATCAATTCTACAATGTTCCCAAACTATATATACACATTGTTTCCCTTTTGAGGGAGATAGTTTTCTTGCTCTCTTGAGTATGAAATGTTCAGGGAGTAAAATAAGTGAAGCCCAAGTTCTAAGAGAGTGAAAAAGCAAGAACCTGCAAAACCTCATAGCTACAGCACATCTTGCCAAAATCCATGAGAAAGGAGAAAATGCAATTGGAAAACGCTTCCACATTCCAAGGTCAAGATCTCAGAAGTGAAAAGTCCACTTCCCCTCCCAGCACAGGAAAGGCAGTACTGACACCAGATTAATCCACAGGAAGGAAAATCAATCTGCCCCACAGACTGAGACAGCCTGGCTGGGTGAATGGACAGCTTTCCAGGGTCTCTAGCAGGCAGGTGAAGCAGAGCCCTCAGGGATTGGTCTTATGTCTCACCTTCCATCTGGAAATAGAGCTGGCATGATTTGCAGAATAATGCTCTTGGAGACTAAGGAGATGGGTTTAAGCTACAGCACAAGCACCACTGACAAGGCAAACAATTATTGACAGGGATATTAAGTCCAAACCTACTGCTTGAAAGTCCCTGAATTTTTATCAGTCTTTACAGTTGGTATTGATTCTCATTAGCCAGCATGAAAACTGCTTGACAATTCAGGCAAAAAGTGACCTCAAAAGTGCTTGGAGGGCCTCCCCAGTGGCACAGTGGTTGAGCACTGGGTTACGAAGCTGCCCGCAGCCTCTGCAGCACTGGTTCGATCCCCAGCTGCTCCCCAGACACCAGAGGAGGGTCCCACATGGCGCGCAGACCTCTCCTGCCGCCCGCTGCTCCCCTCAGCAGTGTACTTCGGTCCTTCTGCCTGCTCTGCTCCCTGCTCTGGCTCTGGTGAATTCTCTCACCCTCCCGCGCTTCTGACTGTACCCAGTGCTTGTATAAATAAATAAATAAATCTTTAAAACAAACAAACAAACAAACAAACAAATAAATAAATAAGTGCTTGGAGGGCCTCCCTGGTGGCATAGCGGTTAAGTCTCAACGCTATCATTCTTTCACTGCTATGTCCTGAGTACAATCCCTGGCCACAGACCTAACGGACGCATGGCGCAGCGGACCTCTCCTATCTCTCCCGCTGCTCCCCTTGGCAGTATGTCTCAGCAGATCCACCTGTTCTGCTCTCGACTCTGTCTGGTGAATCCTCTCACCACTGTACCTCTGGCCTACACCTCAGTTCTTCAATGCATAAATAAATAAAATCTTTTTTTTTTTTTTTTTTTTAAAGAGTGCTTGGAAAGGAAACATGAAAGAGAATTACAAACAGGAACTTACCCAATGGTCGGGCTGATGTTGTGGTCAAAGTGATCCTGGACAAATCGACACACAATGCTTGATTTCCCAACTCCAGTGTCCTGGAAAAGAATGAAAATATAGACATAAAGATCGAGTGTGCCAATTGTGACTTAATAGAAACGCAGAACTGGAGAACTGATAGATGAGATTGGGGGAGTATTTGAAATTGTATTGTCTTCGTAGAAAGAAAAGAAATATGACAAATAAGTTATAGAAATATGTCCTATATGTATACAATAAATAACCTAGAACTGGCTCATAATATATGAATTTACAGATTTTGGGAAATTTTTGGAGGCGTTTAAGAAGAAGTATATTTAGCACAATACAATGTTTTGGTAGAAATAGAACTGATTTTGTTCAAAACCTTAGCACTCAAAAATTATGTAATCTATTTTTCCAGAGATCATCCTGTAATACTTAGGAATTCTAATTATTGCATTTGTAACATTTTCTCTTTAGTATCTGATGGCTTCATAATAACCTCCAGTTTTGCTTAATTATATAAAGGTCTAATCTCAGCTCTTTTTCTGTCAAAAAGATTATTTAGAGCTGATTAGGACAGAGGTCCAATTACACACTGGAAACCGAATACTTACATTTCTACCCATTCCCTTCCAAAAGCTTTGTCAAATTGTTTAAAAAATGAAAAATACACCTTCACAGGCCTCGAGGCCCTGGTGGCGCAAGGGGTTGAGGCGTGGCCTGTGAGGCTGTGCACAGCCTCTGCGGCACGTATTTGATTTCCGGCCAGCCAGGCCAGCAACCCACATGGCGCAGCAGACCTCTCCTGATTCACCGACTGCTCCCCTCAGCAGTGTACTTGGGTCGATCTGCCTGTTCTGTTCCCCACTTTGTCTCTGGTGAATCCTCTCACCCCTCTCCACCCCGCACCTCTGGCCTGTACCCCAGCTCTTGTGTGCATAAATAAATAAACCTTTTAAAAAAAAATACACCTCCACAAGGTGAAAGAGATAGAAAAAAAAAAAAAAAAAAAAACACTAGACAAATGATAGAACAAAGTCCAAGAGAATGAGATCCACTTGGCCAAGCAGCCACTGAGAAAGAATTAGTTGAGCCCTGGTGCCTGCAGGGAGGAGAGCCAATCCCCCTCAGAGGCCCAGAAAATACCAAGGACTGGAGGGCAAGGCTGAAAGCAGGATCAGTTGAAAGGCTGCACACAAAAACATGCCACTAACTTTGTTTTTATGTCTTCCACATATAAGTGAAATCAGACAGTTGCTGTCCTTTTCCATCTGACTTATTTCATTTAGCAAAATACCCTCAAAATATCTATCTGTGTTGTCAATTATGGCAAGATTTCATCTTTTTCTAAACAGCTGAGTAGTATTCCATTGTGTGTGTGCTTGTGCAGAAATATATTCATTCACACATTTGAGGGGGTGATATGGACACAGAGAGCTGATTGTTTCCTGATGAATAGAAACTAGACTTTTGGTGGTGATCACAGTGTAATATTATACAGAGGTTATATCATATCATACACCAAAAAAAATTGTATAATGTTATAAACCAAGCTATCTCAAAAAAAAAAACTATTCATGAATAAATCTTATAAAACATACCCTTGGTGCCCAGGCGACAAACCACAGGAAAGACCCTCCACATTCCAGAAGGAGGCAGAAGGTATACTCTCTAGGAAACCTATTCCAGACAGGAGCTGGGCCTGGGGACATCAAATAAAGATATTCTTCTGTCCTGTGTGAGCCAAAACAGAGGAGGCAAGGACTCCCCTCTGCACAAGAGAGAAAAACCCTGCAGGTCCTGATCAAGTAAAGGACACGTCGCAATAGCAGACAAGTCCCCGTGCAAACAGAGCTTTCAGTATACAGCCAATCTTTTAAAAAGAAATTCTCAGCTAAGAAATACCAGATAATGATACTTGCACAGAAAAAGCTGGATGCTCTTTTAAAACATCATTCAAAGAATAAGATGAACCTTTTTTATATAAAAAAATGACAGAAATTAAAATTTCCAAGGTAGTCAGGAGAGTTCCCAGAAAGTAGAGACAAGTAAAACAAAGCAGTTGCCCTCCATTGCCCACAGCTGCTCTGCTGAGAGGTGGCAAGGAAAGAAGATGCCAGGGGCACAAACTCTCACATGTCCTTGTCAGCATGTGCTGTCACACACTGGCAGCACCATGGAGACTTTGGAGGTCTATAAATGGAAGGGAAATAAGACGTATTCAGCCCAAGAAGGAAAACATAGTGATAACGGTTCTCTTACAAGACAGGTGTAACTTTTCTCTATGTACTTTCTATATTGCTAATCGAGGTACAGACACTCTCAATTCTCCTAGGAATAGACCATAGTTCTTTCAGTCATTGTACATTATGTTTGTTAAATAAAATGTGCATATCCCTCACATTACACACACGGTATAACTTTAAAAACCTAAAGATTAGGAGAAAATGAAACTTGGAGAAATATGCTTTTCTTTAGACTGTAAAATTTAAATAAGATTTGAAATAGCAACAACTGGCAATTTGAATTATTTTGACGCCTCTCACCCATGTTTAGAAGATAATTTCAGCAAACCTAGGGCAAGCGGGGGGTCCTGGCTTGTGATACTCATCAGAAAATCATCCTCCAAAACTCTTAGATGCAGTGAGAGCAGCCTTCACTGCCATAATAAAACAAATCACAGAACCATTTATCTGCAGTGTGCAAATCGATGTGCAGAGTTCAAAGAGGTGACTATAGAATTAAAACGCCAGCTCCTAAGATTCCAATCAATGCTGTGGCTATTTCCTGAGCTGTGTTTAGTCTGGGTTCTAGCTAATGTTCCCCACAATCCCCCAAACCACAGCTCAGCTCTTTTCCTCTGTTACTTTTAAAATCCCTGCCATCCTTCAGTTCACCCAACCCTAGAGAAACTAAAAACTGAGGCAGTAAGCGGCTGCCATACCTCATCCCTGAAGAAGGGAAAACACACTTTTCTTTTCAGAAGGTGAACTGTTGTCTGTGAGCTGCCAAGTAGGCAGTATGGGACCTGTCCCCAACACTGACAATACTGGTTTTTATTTTTATGTCACCAGGCTCATGAGGTTTGTGAAATCCCCACCCCCAGGTTGCAGAGAGCTGTCAAATATATTTTGCCACAAGAAATACCAAATGTAGGCCTCCCTGGTGGTGCAAGGGGTTAAGACGCAGCACTGTGAAGCTATCCGAAGCCACGGGTAGTTTGATCCCCACCCAGGGAGCTACCCACATGGCACAGCAGACCTCTCCTGACTCACCTGCTGCTCTCTTCAGCAGTGTATTCAGTCAATCCACCTGCTCTGTTCCCTACTCTGTCTCTGGTGAATCCTCTCACCTCCCGCACCTCTGCCTGTACCCCGGTTCTTATACACATAAATAAATTTTTTTTTTAAAAATTAATACCAAATGATTCATCTCTGCCCTCTCTGAAACCATTCCCATAAGGGGATGGCAGATTAATGGAAGACTCTGTCTCAGGGTCTCTCCATCAAAGTGAGGAAACCAACCCTCTAAAAAACCTCCAATTCATCCAGGTTCCAGGAGGCTCCTCCCCTGTGAGTGACATGACATTTATTCTCTGCAAGGAAGTTGACACTGGAGCACAGGGCTTTGATAGACTGTTCATCTTTATTTTTTTTTAAAGATTTATTTATGCATACAAGAACTGGGGTACAGGCCAGAGGTGCAGGGGTTGAGAGGATTCACCAGAGACAGAGTGGGGAACAGAACAGGCAGAATGACTGAAATACATCACTGCAGGGAGCAGCTGACGAGACAGGAAAGGTCTGCTGCACCATGTGGGTAGCTCCCTAGCCACCCTGGGATTGAACTCGTGCTGCAGAGGCTATAGATAGCTTCTCAGTGCTGTGCTTAACCCCTTGTGCCATCAGGGAGGCCCTAGACTGTATAGAAAGCACATTTTGGGGGTCCACCCATTCACTCTATTACTCAAGGGTTCAGGCCAAAATGACTGGCTCCAAATCCCCAAAAGTCAACAGAAACTATAATGCCAACCCTGAAAACAAAGATGAAAAATTCTAAACCCATCTTGAAAGTATTTACCTCTATTCATCATCTTCTACTGACAATTCAAGCCAAAACACTGACTTTCCTGGAGTTAAAGCAGCAAGCCTACCTAAATTCAGATTTAACAGCTAATCCTCAGCCAAATACTGTGTTTTTCTTTTTGCAGTTTAACCCTCAGTATTTCATTTAACAATCTCACAATCTCTCTCTCTCTCTCTCTCTCTCTCTCTCTCTCACACACACACACACACACACACACACACACACAATTGGTAGGAGAGAAACAACAGGACAAAAGGATAATCAAAGTCTTAGTTTATCTCCAAAAAGAATATATTCATACAAGGAAATGCCAGAATGCTCTCTGGCCAGTGATTTTGTGATGCTTTGTGATGGCTCAAGAAGTGACCTCAGGGCCTCCTCTGCCTAGGACGCCTGCCGTTCCCCAGCTGGCCGCCAGGGGAAGGCCCTGCTCCAGGATTGCTGCAAAGAGCCAGGAGCCAGGATGCCTGTCAGTTTTCATGAGTCACTGGGCTTTGTGATTTCCTTTTCCTGAGGAACCTCATTCAGACTGTGACACACATACACCACGAGGAAAACACCAGGGAGTCATCACTATCGCTCAGGAAAACATAAGGGCTTTAAAGCAGAAAAAGAGAAGAAAGTCTACCGGGTAGATAAGGAAAGACACAGGGTGGAAGAGGAGGGTGCTAACTACCTGCCATTCCTTAAAGGCTACTTTATTTTTAGTGGAGTTACAACTTGCCTATGTACATATTTTTCTACTTCATTAGATTATGAAGATAATATAACCATCTTGTTCAATCCTAGTTTTGCAAAAGAGGAAGCTGCATGACTTCCTCAAGGTCGCAGCTGGTGGGGAAGAGTTAGAACCAAATTTCTGAGTCCCACGCAAATCCTCTTAAGGCTTTTACCAGGCTAACTACACCTCCCTGTCAAATGAAAAGTTCTTTAAAAAAAAAAAAGAAAAGAAAAGAAAAAAGAAAAAGCTCCATTTTCTAAAACTTACAAGGAGTGCTTTCATTACTGCTTTCTATCCTCATATGCTCTTAAAATAAATCTGCTGGGGTTTTTGCCAGTAAGGAAAGTATTGACTATTGGGAAGGCATTAGATTATACAAATTCTAATTCTACAAACCAGAATAAAGTTTTGTTAAATATTCCTTGTGGGATATATAATCAATGTTTCATTACTCTCATTTGTATAATTGTCACATACCTGCCAGGGCCTAGCAACTGGGTCCATCAGCTTACTGGGAAATGGCCCTCTCAGATGATCTTCCTCCCTCAGATGTTATTTTGGGGAGCTATTCATACAACTTACTGAGAACCACCACTTACTCTGACACAAGAGCTTCTACTGTTTGAACTCTCACATTCATTAATGACAGTAAATCTGATAATCATGATGCCACAAATTCCTGGTTTCTGCCACATAAAACTCTAGACATCACTTAATTCACTCTTGGACTACTGCAATGGGCTCAACTAGGGCTCCTATCTCTGGAGACACAGGACAGTTATTCCACCACTACCTAATCCTAAGTGGAAAACATCACTAATCAAGTCAGGCCACATTTTATTGAACCTGAAAAGGACTTCAACGTGTTTTCAACCCAATTCTGCAGAGACTTACTACCAGGCAGTCAACGTGGGTTCTTAGCACAAGCGCCAGTTATCTACATCTTGATTCTTCACAACTGTCAACATACTCCTCTCAACTCCTCCACCCTAAACTCACTAAGCAGGCTCAGTAGATGTTTTAGTCAGATCATCTTTATAGGTGATAAGATTTGGGGGTAAAACTAATTAAAAAAAACATTATAAATCAACAGGCCTCTATAGAAAGGAAATTACAAACTATGCCAAGGTCCACAGACTCAGGAATTCCATTCATAAGAATATAGTTGAAAGAAGAAGAAAATGAGCACAAAACTTCACTGGAGTATTATTTATTAAAAAAAAAATCTGAAATGGCCTAAAAATAACTATAATCAAGTAAATTATGACATAAACAGTAGTATTTTAAGATTTAATTTCAGGGCCTCCCTGGTGGCACAGGGTAAATCTCAGCACTGGCAGCCACTACAGCATGAGTTCAATCCCCAGCCAGGGAGCTGACCTACATGGCGCAGCAGACCTCTCCTGTCTCACCCACTGCTCCCCTCAGCAGTGTATTTCAGTCAATCATTTGCCTGTTCTGCTCCCTACTCTGTGTCTGATAAATCCTCTGGCCTACACCCCAGATCTTATATGCATAAATAAATAAAATAAATCTTTTTTATTTTTATTTATTTTTTTTGGAGTACTTCTGAGTGTTCTATTTTATTTTATTTTTTTTAATAATAAATTTTATTTTTATATTCCCCATACAATTGCAGCCCCCCCCATTCTGACCCCAATCCCTCCCCTCCCACCCCCGCCCCCTAAAAGTGTCTCTGGTTCGTAGTTTTTTGTTGATTTTGATTTTCACTTTCTTATAGTTATTCGTTTTCCTGGTCCCTTATTTAAGTTTTCTAGATTCCTGCTATGAGTGAGACCATCCGGTATTTTTCTTTTTCTTTTTGGCTTATTTCGCTGAGCATGATCCCTTCCAGTGCCATCCACGTTGCTGCAAATTGCATGTGTTTATCTTTTTTGAATGCTGAGTAATATTCCATGGTATATATGTACCACATCTTCTTGATCCAGTCATCTATTTTTGGGCATTTGGGTTGTTTCCAAAGCTTAGCTATTGTAAACAGTGCTGCTATAAACATAGGGGTGCAGGTGCTCTTTGGAATTGATGTTTCTGTGTCCTTTGGGTAAATACCTAGGAGTGGAATTGCTGGATCATATGGAAGCTCTATGTTTAGTAGGTCCAGAAATCTCCACACAGCTCTCCACAGTGGTTGGACCAGTTTGCACTCCCACCAACAGTGCAGAAGAGTTCCCTTTTCTCCACACCCTCGCCAACATTTGTTGTTGCTAGTTTTTTTAATATGTGCCATTCTCACTGGTGTAAGATGGTATCTCATGGTAGTTTTGATTTGCATTTCCCTGATGACAAGTGATGTTGAACATTTTTTCATATGCCTGTTGGCCATTTGCATTTCCTCTTCAGAGAAGTTTCTTTTTAGCTCTTCCGCCCATTTTTTGACTGGATTCTTTTCTTTGTTGTTGTTGAGTCTCATCAGCTCTTTGCAGATTTTTGTGATCAGTCCTTTATCATTAGTGTTGGGTGCAAAAATGTTCTCCCAGTTGGTGGGGTTTCTCTTTGTTTTTGTTATTGTCTCTTTTGCTGTGCAGAAGCTCTTTAATTTGATGTAGTCCCAGCTGTTTATCTTCGCCTTCACTATCACTGCTTTGGGTGATGTGTCTGTAAAGATGTCTTTGATGTGCAAATCACGTAGTGTTTCGCCTATATTTCCTTCTATATATTTTATGGTTTCAGGTCTTATGTCTAGTTCTTTAATCCATTTTGAGTTGATTTTTGTGTATGGTGTGAGGTAGTGGTCAAGCTTCATCCTTTTGCATGTAGCGACCCAGTTTTCCCAGCACCATAAAATAAATCTTTTTTAAAATAAAAATAAATTTCATTTCATTCTTATCATATCAGAAAAGCAGAATATGATTTGGCCATCATGTGGACCTGAAAATGATAATTCTAACATCTGCCTCTGGTCTAGGAGTCAGAAAGAACCTATATTGCAAGGATTTTTGTATTTATTTTTTGTTTCATTCATTCATTTAAGTATTCAGGCTCCTAGAAAGTCTTAAGTATCTTATAGGTGCTAAGAAGTTCGGGAATTTACAAAGGCCAGTGAAACCTTGTGGGTGGAGAGAAACATAATCAGGAGAGAAACTGGTAGAACCGAGGGATGGTTAATGATTTGATCCTCTGGTCTGACCCCAAAGGCAAGGTAAGACTAGAGCACCTTGGGTCCCAACTTCAATGGAGTAAAGGCTTAGTCAAGACACACCCAACACATGTATCCCCTGCTGTATACCCAGAGAGCCTTGGGTGGACACAATGAAAATAGATGGGGATAGCAGTAGCCAGCAATTCAGGATACTGCCCCCTATGCCTGTTAAGTTCCACTTTGGGGAAGATGAAGGAGAAACATCTAGAGGAAGTGTGGGCTGCTGCTAAAAAGATGAAGTCTTAAGGGAAAGAGCGTCCACTTCCCATAGCTATAGGTGGCCCAGGCCTAGAGCTATGTCACCAGGCACTGTCAGCTGGCAGGTTCTAGCCATCCAGGCAAGGGCTCCTCAATGACACCACCTACCCTTGCCAAGGCCCAAAATCCCTGGATCTGCCAAAACATAAAACAGAATGATGTATGGAGGACCAGCTATAAGTTATACTGGGATTTTTGACATGGGTGCCCCTAACCACCTTAGCTGTTCAAGGTCAGGGGTGTTTATTTAATTCCTGGATGCCACTCCAGGTCATATTGGAATTATAGATTGCATTATAGATTGCTGGACCCATTTGCCCCAGCCCTGAATGAGTTCTTGCTGATATAAAGTAATTCCTATGTACCCCCAAGCACTTTTTTACCATAACCTTTAGCACTGAAAAGGGTTCACTATTCATAAATCACATTAACCCCTAAAAAGCACCATAAAAGCAGAAAACAGTATTAAATGCAAGTCCACAATATGCATGTTTTAGTACTACAGGGTAGTAAGATTTCCTTGGTGGTAATAAGACCTATGTCCAAGCAGAGTAAATTTCAGACTTCATACTATCTTCTAGGAAAAATTGACCTAGCAAAGCAAGAACATCCAATTCCAAGCATCATACTGCATTTGTTAGATAATCATTGAAACTTAGATATGCATTTTTCCATAAAAGTGACTCAATAAATAAATAAGAGTATTTTCCAAGCTTACTGCTCAGCTACAGCACTCTACAAGGAAGAACACAATTCCACAGTCATTGTTTCAATGAAAACTTACTTCAGATTGAAACTGGGGATTTAGCCAGTACCAACCAGCCACTACCAACCAGTAGAGGAACTACCAGGAGGCCAGGAGATCTTTAGGGAACAAATTGTCTCATGGATTTGGACTCCAGTGATATTGCCAACAGCAAATCTTTCATAGAACAGTAGTGGACAAAACAGTAATAGCAACAAGGACAAAAGTTAACATTTACTGAGCACACAAAAGTTCCAAGCACACCCCGGTCAGCGTTTATATGGAAAAGTATCAGCTATTGTCTGTTCTGCCCCACCCCTAGCCCCATTTATCCACAGTTCCCTTTTTAGGGTTTTAGTTACCCACAGTCAACCACTGTACATACAGTAAAATATTGAGAAAGAGTCTACATTTACATAACTTTTATTAGAGTATATTATAATTGTTTTGTTTTATTATTTATTGTTGTTAATCTCTTCCTGATCCTAATTTATAAACTGGTATGTATAGGAGGAAATATGTACATGTGTGTATATAAAACATACACACACACATATATAATGTGTATATAAGGTTCACAACTACATATGGTTCAGGAATCCACCAGAGGTCTTGGAATATATCCCCAGTTGATAAAGGAAACTGTTATTTATGTCTTCTATCCTTCCAAGACTCTAATTATATCAGTATTAAACTTTTCACCTTATCATATATAACCCACATTCCTTTCTTTTCCATTTTTTGGTCTGAGTTTCAGATTGGAAGTTTTCTTCTGATCTATTTTCTAGTTCTTTCTACTGATGTATCTAACATGATGGTGACCTCATTCATTGATTTCCTATCAATTATTTTGTTTTTCCATTGAACAATTTTACTTTAAAGTTTTATTGCATTCTTATTTTAAAGTCCACATCTGATAATCCATTATCTCCACGTTTTGTGGGTCTGTTTCTCTGTGGGAGACACTCAATCAAATTGCCTTGACTCCTCATATTTCTGATTGTCTTTGATGATGTCTTAGAATCATTTTAAAGGAGGGAATTAGAGCAGCTGTCCAAGGACATGGGTTTAAAAGCTAAGACACCACCCAAATCTCTCGACTTTTGGATAAATATTTTAAAAAAACAGATGGCATTGCTTCTGGACTCATCCACCCCAAAGAAATTGTTACTAGCAAGAAAATATTTGCAATATTAAAAGATATTCTTTCTGCTATTTTTTATTTATTTATTTTTAGAACTGGGGTATAGGCCAGAGGTGCGGGGGCGGGGGTGGATGAGAGGACTCACCAGAGACAGAGCGGGGAACAGAACAGGCAGACTGACTAAAATACACTGCTGAGGGGAGGAGTGGGTGAGCAGGAGAGGTCTGCTGCCGCCATGTGGGTAGCTCCCTGACCAACCAGGGGATTGAACTCACGCTGCAGAGGCTGCAGATAGCTTCACAGCGCTGCACTCAACCCCTTGAGCCACCAAGGAGGCCCTCTGCTATTTTTAACTTTATGTGGCTCTTGGTATTCCAAAGTTGGCTGATCGAGTTGGTTCCACAGTCCAGCAATCTTTCAGCCATGGAGTGCCCTGGCTTCTCACCCTGCTGATGGCAAAGGAGAGTCCCAGGAGATCCAGGGAAGCCAAAATCACTGACACACCAGAGAGAAAAGATGCCAGGACCCACTCCTTCTCCTTGCCCCAGCTCTTAAAGAACCCAGGACACCATCTCTCCTCCAGTCTTTTCAGATAAGTTAAAGAAGGAAGATGTTTTATTAAATGGGGAAGAAGAGCAAGTTCCAAACTCCTCCACTTCCGTTATTCTTATAATAGACCATGATGCTTCTTGGCATTTTCAGAGATCAGTTTGTCCTGATGTTCAAACTCTGTGCACTAAGCAGAAATTTCAGTTTATCTAATGAGTCTTAGAAGGTGTGACCTTAACCATTTAAGAAAAAAATTACAGTTTTTTACTTAAATCATACTTCCTGTCAAAGGAACCAACTGTTCTTTTGTCATCTTTCTTTCCTCACAAGGGACACGTGTCTGGGCTCTTGGTTGGGCAAGTCAGGTCACTCAACAAATGACAAAGCCACTGGCCACCCTCTCCCTAGGGGGTATCCACTGATTCCATGAACTAATTGGTCTGCATAGGCACCAAGCACCCAATGCTGAGCTACATTTTATTGTAATATTTTTCACAAAATACTCAATATTTCCTGTTGATGAGTTTCAGATCTAGCAAGTAGGTATAAGTAATGATCATAATCGCAGCAGGCGGCTTTTAAAATAGCTCCCAATAATCCCCTGGGTGCAGTCTGAAATTAACAACTAGTTCCCAAAAAAGAGAATATGGCAGAAGTGACGATGTCACCACAAGGTTAGGTTGTAAAATAATATCACTGTCCTCACACGCCCACTTGCCCTCTCACCTGCGCGTTCTGATGAAGGAAGCCACTGCACGTGGAGGTACCAGAAAGCAAGGAACTGAGAAAGGTTCTGCTCTAGTCACCAGGCCTCAGGGTATGTCTGCTCCTGGAATCACCAAGGGATCTGGGAAGCAGACTGTGCCCCAGTTTTATTGCGGGGTGACTGTACCCCAGTTGACACCTGATTGCAATCCTATAATAAATTCTCAAAATTACACTCAAGATTCCTAACCCACAAAACAAGAGATGATAAGTGCATATTGCTTCAAGCTGTTGAATGTGGGGGCAACTTACACAGCAACAGGTAAGTAACATTTAATAAACACTGACTTTAAATAATCCATGCAGGGCCTCCCTGGTGGTGCAAGGGGTTACGCACCGCACTATGAAGCAATCCGCAGCCTCTGCAGCACGAGTTCGATCCCCGCCAGCCAGGGAGAAACCCACATGGCGCAGCAGACCTCTCCTCTCTCGCCCTCTGCTCCCCTCAGCAATGTATTTCATCAGTCTGCCTGTTCTGTTCCCCGCTCTGTCTCTGGTGACTCCTCTCACCCCCACATCTCTGGCCTGTACCCCAGCTCTTGTACGTACAAATAAATCTCTGAAAAATAAATAAATAAATAAATAAATAAATAAATAAATAAATAAATAATCCATGCAGCAATCCTATGAAGTACAGTGAGCCCCATTTTGCAAAGTAGGAAATTAAGGTTGAGGACAGGTCAGCAGTGCGAAGCCAGTCCTTGATGAATGGCAAGGGCAAAAGTGTACAGCACTTTCAAGACTTGGCCCTGAAAACAGCGGTTCTGATTATTCCTACAGGAGCCCACACTCAGGGCCATGGGAAAAGAAAGATACTACATGCTTGAACTGACAAAACCTGTTTAGAGTGATTTAAGCACTCAGGATAAACCTAGAGTCAGCAAAATGAAGTTATCATGGACAAAGAGCTACCTACAATGCAACGTAATCATTCAATCTTCAGGGTAACCGCTAGGGAGGATAGCACAGCATCCAAGATCATCCAAGTAGAGGACAGAGATTTCAGGATTTGCTTTTAAGATCTCATCACAGAGGGCCTCCCTGGTGGCGCAAGCACAGCACTGTGAAGTTATCCACAGCCTCTGCTGCATGAGTTCAATCCCCAGCCTGCCAGTGAGCTACCCACATGGCACAGCAGACCTTCCCTGTCTTGCCCGCTGCTCCACTCAGCAGTGTATTTCAGTCAATTCACCTGTTCTGCTCCCCACTCTGTCTCTGGTGAATCCTCTCACCCCCCACACCTCTGGCCTGTACCCCAGTTCTTAGATGCATAAATAAATAAGTCTTAAAAAAAAAGATCTCATCATGGACAGTTCAGAGTTGCTTTGTGTAGCCACTAACACAGCCCCCTGGGAAGTGCTGCATGTTTCATTTAGTGCCTTTTTATCATCAGAAATATTCTCCTTCATTTGCTATCATTTCCACACACGACAGGGACTCCAAGGCCAGGGGTTCCTCCGATCTCCCCTCCTCCCTCCACACACCCTGAGTGTGGGCCTTAGGAAGAGACATTTCAGGGAAAACGGGGATGTTCTCCACCTAGATGATGGGTGTGGCCAGGGTGGCTGATGCCTGGATCTGATAGAAGGATGGAGAAAGGAAGCCTAGAGGCTTCATCCCTGGGTCACTTCCATATCTCCTGGCTTTTTAATTCAAAATCCACCTCAAAGGACAATTCTAAAGAACAGCACATGAAATCAACCCTAAATCTCTGTGGAGAAAATGTGTAACAGCCATGTCTGAAATGAAAATTCAGGCAAACAACGACCCAACAATTCACCTGCATTCCCCCCTCCAGCAAAGGGGCTTCTGAAGCAACCTGAAAATGAACACATCAGAGCCACAGAAGGCAGGGCCTGGAGGACTCATCACGTGGGGCACTACTGAGGGCACTGTTTTATTTAGAACCTGAGGGAAGAACTGTTATTTCTACTACTAACAGAAAAAGGCAAAAGTCAAGCTCCCATTCAAATGAGCGGCATGGCCCAGACAGAAAGAGCTCTGTAACTCGGCCTAGGAGACACCTTCCTCTAACTTGTCCTTTCTCCTCACCAGCCATTTGACTTCAGACAAGCTCATGGTCTCTCGGGTCCCGTTTCCACATCTGCAGGATAAGGGTCAGAAAGAGATGATAGACATCAAGCATCTAATATCCCCCAAGTTTAAATCTTTGTGTGTAGGATTGTTTTCCTGGTGAGATGGTCCCTCATCAACTTCTCAATGTCACCTATGACGTAAATATTTATAAGACCCACTAACAAGGGCCTCCCCGGTGGCGCAGAGGTTGAGCGCTGGGTTGCGAAGCTGCCCGCGGCCTCTGCGGCGCTGGTTCGATCCCCGGCTGCACCCCGGCCACCAGAGGAGGGTCCCACATGGCGCGCAGACCTCTCCTGCCGCCCGCTGCTCCCCTCAGCAGTGTACTTCGGTCCTTCTGCCTGCTCTGCTCCCCGCTCTGGCTCTGGTGAATTCTCTCACCCTCCCGCGCTTCTGACTGTACCCAGTGCTTGTATAAACAAAACAAACAAACAAACCAGCAAACAAATAAATAAAGCATGCCTCTATTAAAAAAAAAAAAAAAATTAAAAAAAAAAAAAAAGACCCACTAACCACCTAGATGCCCTCTCAGTTCCTTTCATTCTAAAGAACTACGCAGCTTCCAGGCTACCTTCCTGATCTCTGAAGGTTTTTGTTCAACACTGGGCCCAACCCCTGGACAAGACAAAGCTACGATGATGCTCATCCATCTCAACTCCACACACAGGCTCTCTTCTTCTGCCCTACTTCCTGTTCCCATCCACCAGGGAGAGCTGCTGAATACCAGAGATGTTCTAGATGATGCTGTCGTGGGTCCCAGCCTCCATGCTGCACTTTCAGAGTAGGTGTTCTGCCCTGGTGATGGGTCATCCTCACAGGGAGGAAGAGACCAACACACCAACACACACTCACACACAGAATGGGGGTGGGGGAGAGAGAGAGAATGAGCGCACTTAGAACTTGGAATTGGAGGGTCTCCCCGGTGGCGCAGCAGTTGAGTGCTGAGTTGCGAAGCTGCCCACAGCCTCTGCAGCACAGGTTCAATCCCCGGCTGCTCCCCGGCCACCGGAGGAGGGTCCCACATGGCGCGCAGACCTCTCCTGCCGCCCGCTGCTCCCCTCAGCAGTGTGTTTCGTCAGTCTGCCTGCTCTGCTCCCTGCTCTGGCTCTGGTGAATTCTCTCACCCTCCCGCACTTCTGACTGTACCCAGTGCTTGTATAAATAAATAAATAAATAAATAAAGATAAGTCTTTAAAAAAAAAAAAAAAGAGGGCCTCCCCGGTGGCGCAACGGTTGAGCGCTGGGTTGCGAAGCTGCCCGCAGCCTCTGCGACGCCGGTTCGATCCCCGGCTGCTCCCCGGCCACCGGAGGAGGGTCCCACATGGCGCACAGACCTCTCCTGCCGCCCGCTGCTCCCCTCAGCAGTGTACTTTGGTCCTTCTGCCTGCTCTGCTCCCCGCTCTGGTGAATTCTCTCACCCTCCCGCGCTTCTGACTGTACCCAGTGCTTGTATAAATAAATAAAATAAAAAAATAATAATAAATCTTTTAAAAAAAAAAAAAAAAAGAACTTGGAATTGGAAAGGCCAGGCCATTTATCACTTGTATGTTGACATCAGAAAGAGAAGAAGAGTTATCGCTGGTTAAGAAGAGTTATTGCTGCCAGCAAGATGGCAGTCCTTCTCCCAACCCCACCCCTAGAATTAACAAACAGGTGAAATGGGGACTGAGTACCATTTATGGGGAATAAGTGCTGTGATGAGGAAACAGAGACAGCAACCAAAGTCTGAGAGATCAGGGAAGTCTTTATGGAAGCAAAACACTAAACCTGAAACCAAAGGATGCATTAGCCAGGCAGGGTAAACAGCAGGACTGGAGGATGAATGCAAAGAAGGGAGAGGAGAGTTGCAGCAACTTGAGCAGCAGCCAAGTGGGGAAGAAAGTCTGTCCAGTTCAGTTTAATGGAGGCTTGAGGCTTTTCTCTCTGGGAGGCAAAGATACCAACAGCTCCCCATGCCGTGTGGATGGAGAAGTCTGAGGCTGACAGATACCCTTCTACCTTTCCTCTGCCCCTCCTGCTGATCTTGTTCTGATTAGAAGGAACTAACCTTAAAGACACCCCCTGTTTCCCCTAACCCTGGGACTCTACTACCTCCTCACTTCTGACAGTCCCATACATTTCCCTATAGAGGATCTGAAGCCCCTGTGTGCACGCACACACATGCACATTCTCACACGCACACATGCACACATAAGCACACACCCAGTGCACACTACTATACCACATGCGCACTGTCCTGGATTATCCTATTGTTAACTTGGCTAAAGCAGGAGTGACAGTTCTCAGGATCCCCTTCCCCGTCGGGCTCTAAGGTAGAGTTGACAAAAAGAGGAATGTGCAGAGTCCGGAACGGCCATTCCTCTGAAGGACTTCAGCATGCAGGCAGGAGAAGGCTCCAGACAAAGCCCACTCCTTTACCTGCCTCTTCTCCAAACAGAAGAAGGGTGGCAGTGGCTGCTCTTATGAACAACTCCTCTGCCCCTCTGGGCTGCCCGCTGCTGACTGAGGAGGACTTATCCTCTTCTCCAAGCTCCCATGAAAGCACTCACCATCCTCACACAGGTGCTTCTGTGGCTTGAGGCATTTCCTCTGTCCTTCCAGCTCCTTCCCCCAGGCCTTCCCAGCCTCCGGGCAAGTGCAATGCCATGGCTATAATAAATCCTTCCCTGACCAAATCCTAACTGATGCCGATACACCCACCAGGGAGAAATAACCTGGGAAGAAAAAAGCAGGAAAATGCAAAGGAATGTGAGGTGGGTTAGAGACAGGAGAGCCCAGGCTGGAGGATGTCAGACAGAACAGACCTGCAACACCCACAGCCAGGGCCAACAATTGTCAGCCACTCTGCTAGGAAGGTTGGACTTTGTCCTGAGGGTAGTGGGAACCAACAAAACCCCCTTACTCAGGACTGGAGGGAAACCAAAATTTAGGAAGCTGTTCTTTCATTTGCTGCATTTTATTGAGTGCCTGTTATGCTCCAAGCATTGTCATAGATGATGGTTGCCATAGTTTATCATGTCACTGCCAAGACTGGACTATGAGAGCTCAGCTTACACCCTGCCCAGCTCTGTTGGGCACAGCTCATAGGAACAGCTCACACATCCTGACTATAATTAACTGGAAAAGTTAGTCTCCTCAGACCACTCACAAATAGGAATTATCACACAGGCTTTGCAGGTCGCCAAGTGGAGATGCTGTGTAATACAATTAAATGTAATAAAATTAAATGTCGTGATCCCTTAATCGAGATACTAGATTACAGCAAATGGGATTCACTCAAATGAGGTATATGCACACTAGCAGGCTGTAGAGAGAAGAGCAGGCAGCCCATATGCTTTCACGTTATTTACAAGTGGGGAATGTCAGTCTGTGCAAAATGTATCGGCCTTTCGTACTCTATCCCTGTTCCTGTTAAGTATTAAATAATAACAGTTATTGACTTACGACATATTAGAAATTGTTCTTATTTATGAATCTTAACTACATCAAGGTCTAGATTTGATTCTTAAACTAGCATAAGGAAAAGGACTTGCAAGAAAGGAAGGAAGTCTGTCAAAGAAAGGGGGCTGGGCCTGAGTGTGAGAAAAACCAAGCCCTGTAAGGATCATCAATTGAAGAGTTCCCACAGCCATCCACCACTTCTGTAAGTATTAAAGAGACTTGAAAAAATACAAATAAAATTCATCAATGAATGATGAATGCTATACTCTATGTTATGTTCTCTGGGAAAAACGTTAACATATTATTACATTTAATTTAAAAAATATGGGCCAGGAAACATAACCCAGCAAAGATCACAGCTACCAAAAGAATCCTCCCTGCATTCCAGCCTCTGATCAGAAGACAGTGGAGGTTCCCATTCACGCCCCATTGACCAAGTCTCCTGGGTGAGATATGAGGCAAAACAGTTCCGTAATAGTCCAAAGCAGAGAATGCAAGGTGTTACTGCAGGGAGCTGTGGATAAGGACAGACAGATGTGGACAAATTTCCCAGGAACAACCTAAATCAGTGTACTCCTGACAATAAGCAGTAAAGCTATGGAAATATGCTCTTGATTCCTAAAGAGAGTCCACAAGCACTCCCAGCTGGAGGTTGAAGAGGAAAACAGTGACTGCATCCCTGTCACTGTTATATAGAGTCCACACCATCTGTCAATGCTCAGGTACCAGCCTGAAAGTGAGAGGTTCAGGCTGCCAGAGTTAAGATCAAGGGCACTGACATGAACCTGGCCTAAAAGGTAAGTGCATGTGACCAGTGCAGATGAAATTTCAACAAAAATGGTGAGTTAGGGAATATTAAAGAGAAGGCAGAGGAAGCTTCTGAGTTTCCAAGTTCTGAATCACCATTATCAATGCGCAATTTTTTTTCAGACTTATTTATTTATGTATACAAGAACTGGGGTACAGGCCAGAGGTGCAAGGGGGGTGTGAGAAGATTCACCAGAGACAGAGTGGGGAACAGAAGAGGCAGACTAACTGAAACACACTGCTGAGGGGAGCAGCGAGCAAGACAGGAGAGGTCTGCTGGGCCATGTGGGTTGCTCCCTGACCGGCCAGAGATTGAACTCGTGCTGCAGAGGCTGCGGATTGCTTCACAGTGCTGTGCTTAACCCCTTGCACCACCAGGGAGGCCCCAATGAGCAATTAATAACTGTAATCATCTTACTCATAATGATGCTAACAATGATAGCTAACACTTTGTTAGACTAAACTCTGTGTTAATTTGCCTCATTTCACTTAATCTTCAACCCAATTCTATGTGAGATGTACCATTCTCCTCACAGTTGGGAAAGCAAACTCTCAGGAAATTAAGCAATTGAGCCTCGTCTGTGCCTCAGAAGTCACAGATCCTGACCTCTATTCTACACCTACAGCATTTTTTTTTAAATCATTAATGACATACCATTATTTTACATCCTTGCTTGATTTTTCACCACAAAGGTTTTCTCCCCTCAGGTGTGGTCACCATAGTATCCCCACCACCAAAGCACCCTACTCCTCCACCCATAGTCCACTCACCTACCACTTCTTGATGAACCACATGGGCTTCCAACCCTATGACAAGTCCCAGATATATAAGCAAGCACAATGATGCAATTATCTCCCACTCATTAAACACACGCCGCATGCCTAAGCCACACCAGGCACTATATTAGGCACTGAGATGCAACATACATAATAATTCTTTATACAAGTTTAAGGTACACACACAGAGGAACAAGATATGGTGCCAGAATTCAAGGCTTTAACAGTCTAGAGAGGTGGAGTTCCATCTTCAGTCCATCTTCATGATGACAGAGAAAAGCAGTTGTGTGCCACACCGGGGACAGCCTCCTTCCCTCCCTGGAGAGCGAGCAATCAGGCCCAGGGAGGTTTCCTTGGCATCTCACAAATCTCATGCATGAGGTTCTAGACATGCCTTCACCTTCTGAGAAACTAAAACAATTGTCTTTTCTTTACCCTCTTTACCATAACCCACATACTAGAGGCTTGCAGAGCACACTCACAGCTACACTTGATCTTCGTGGTGACACCTATTTTATAAAGAACTTCAGGCCCAGTGTGACTCAGTCACCCTGCTGCAGATATGGGATAGGGTCAACTCCAGGTTCCATCTCCTAGCACTTTCTTTTCCAATCACTAAATCATCTTTAGTCCACATCTTGAATCAAAAGAAGTCAACAAAATCTTAGCCTATGGGATCAGGACTGGTCTTCACACGCTAGGGAGAAAAAGTCCAGATCCAAGAAATCTCAAAGTGAAGTAACAGGCAGTTTCTTGTAAATGGACAGCTTTGGTACATTTTAACCTTAAAAATTAATCATAGCAGAGTAGACCGCTCCTGTCTTGCCCACTGCTTCTCTTAGCAGTGTATTTGAATAAATCTGCCTTTTCTGTTCTCAAAAATAAATAAATAATTGTCTGCAAACAAAGTAACTTAATAACAATCCCATACCCTGGCCGCCTCTGGCCTCACAACGCTACTTACCCTCTCTGTGGCCACACCATGAAATCCCACTTGTGGATGCTTTGACATCTGTGGATGAAGTTTATTTTAGGGTCAGAGAAGAAAATGTGTTGTTTATGCTTTCTCCAGATAGGAACTATTCCTTGCATAAATCACTGAATATTCCCAGATATTGTGGATAAATATCCTATAAGTAGTGTAAACATTCTATAAAGTACAGGTCTCCAAAGTGCTTGGATTGTACATTGCTGAGCATACCAAATGTTTGCATGCATCCTCTAATATGTGCATATTTATTTACACACAAGTATACTGTCCTAAGGAAGTATAACAGTATATAAACCATATCTAGAAATTGAAATGGTACGGGACTGATATGCCAGTCATGATCTTACAGCACAGACATCACTGGGTGCTGAAGTTGGTGTAAGCTCTGGCTACCCAGCCTCCATACCTCCAAATTTCTCATTTCTGTGCATCAAGAGAGCCTTGTTGGTGTCAAAGACAGACTTACAATAAATCATGCAAGCACTAGGGAAAGGACTCGCAGTGTATCCTTCCACACAGAGGCTGGGAACATGCAGACACTAAGCCCCCTCACTAAAACCGTGACATGCAGTGAAGAGAGGCAAGAGACAGCCATCTCTTAATCGCCTGCAATGGGGAAAGGAAGCAGCTGTGCAGAGAGAAATGAAGTCAAGCAGCCCAAAGACAGCACTCCTAGGACTGCTAATGATTCGGCAGGTTTCCTATCTTCCTAAGGCCCAGCCACATACCAGCCTCTGAGTTTCATGTGACACCAGGGTTGTATTTCTTTTTCACTGGCCTTTGGGTATGCAGAAACCTCCAGATGTTCCCTACTGGCGCAGCTGCAGGCTGCCTGGTCAGAAGCGTGACCCCGCACCCAAAGGGGTCTATACCTCCTGAGGAGTCTATAGATGAGCCTAGTCATCTGTCCCTTTCCACTCTGTCCTTCACTTCACCCTCACATATTTTGGGTTTTTTTTACAGGAATAAGCTCAAGTTGGGTTCTGTGCAAGTATTACTTACTACATCCCAGCCATAACTTAGTATGTGCTCCTCTCCCAAAATGATCGGAGTGTGATGCATGAAAATAATGATTTCTCCTGCCTAAAATAAAGTCCATATGTAGAGCCTGGAAAGATCGTCGGGGCCTGATATCTGGGCCTTGCCAACAGCAAGTTCATCTACCACTGGCCAAAGCCTCAGAAGGACTCGCCACATGTTCTGTCTGAGCAAACTGCATCTGAGCCAAGGTCAAGCATTGTTCTGCATGCACTAGGAATCTAAGTTACTTGCATGCTCTAATTTGTCAGAGAAAGTTCATTTCTATATATTTCCTTTACAGAAAATACAACTGATTGACTTAATTTAAGAAAGAGAAAAGTGCATGTGCTGGGAAGGATGATTACTGGTTCCAGGAGTGAAGTCATCACTGTGGTTTCCATTTGGACCTTTCTGTCTGTTCATGTTCGACTCTGGGGAGCAAGGCTGTGCAGCCCCCACTTCTCTCCCAAGCAGGCAGGAAGATTGCAGTTGGATTGAGTCAACCAGGCCAAAAGTTTACAGATAATTTGGTCAGGTGAACCAAAGGAAATATGTTTCTTAACTTAGTGGCTCAAACCACCTCAGGAACCAAGAAAGATATTGCAGACCTTCCCAGAATTCACAGAGCAGACTTCCTCTCCACCGTGATCTGACACAGAACTTCAGGAGCTAATTTCAAACTTTGGTTTTCTACCCAAAAATCTTATGTCTTACCCAAAATGGCACAAAATGAACTTTCCTAAAGTGTCTGATGCAGATGAAAACATCTACAAAGTCTGCTATTTTGTGGGCCAGCTCCTCTCCCAAGGAAGGATCAGTATACTTAAGAATGAATTCCCAGAGTCCCACCACATGCCAAGTGTGCATTTTAACCATAAGACTGAATCCTTTCCTGTTAAGTGAATCTAAATGGCAAACTGTGTCTGAGGCAGCCAGGAAGATGGGGTCAGCCAGGGCACAGACGGAAGCAGCATCCTGCCATTCTGCTGACCAAAGGAAAAAAATTCTGGAGCATGAGTTTTCTATTATGTTTAATCTTGATGCTAGATCCAAACCAGCCCCCTCAGCACAGTAGCAACAAAGTTGACTGCATCCCTGTGCTATCCCCTTAGTTCCTTCTCCACCAAAGCCAAAACACAGATCCCCAACATACAACTGTCCTCACACACATCTCCAAAACATCCTCATATTTGACAGGATGCACCCTGGTCACAGTGTCCCAACTCCCTACCCTCTGACCTGTTCAAGCCACACTTGTTTGTTAGCTGGGTTACCAATTACATTTCAATCTGGAGCTCATTTGGGGAGACACAATGACCCAGTGTAAAGAAAAGGAAGAGATAAAGCTCAGAGCCAGAGGGTCATGGGCTTCCCGGGACCTTTTATTGGGGACCTAGTCACTGGGGCAGAGAACACCAGAAAGTTTCCATGTTTCTCACATGTGGCTCCTAGAGGAACAACTAGGACAAGAGACAATAATTGTCACTAAAGATTTATTTTTGTATGCATGCCAAGCTATAAAAATTACAGTCACTGTCTTTTTCAGGCTAATAGAGCTAAATCTGGTAGCCATTCTTGGGAACAATTTTGTAAACCTTAATCATACTTATTTTGCTCTTCTTAGTTATTCCCAATTGTTCGGGGGGAAAAGAATGTCCTAAAGCTAATTCCATACAGGCTTTGTGGACTCCACCCCCATCCCAGGCCAAAGCCAAAGACACTGGAAACTCCAAATCCTATCACCACCAAAGGGAAGGTAGCTGGGACCTAAGGGTGGGGTTAAGCAGCCAGGTGGATATAAAAGGCAGACACGTGGGCTTTGGGGGTCCCCTATTTTGGCTCCCCGCCAGCTCGCAGCGTCCGGCCAGCTCTGAGAGTGACTTTGGGTTTCCAGGTCGGCGGATCTGGTAGGACGCATTAAAGACTTTATTTCCCTATTTTCTCCCTGAGTTGTACATTTTCCTGATTTCCTTTTCCCTTGTAAATAAACCTTTTATTAACCTTTTGTGTGTGTCTGTAGTGGAGTATTCATAAGTCCCTTTTAAGCGCGCGGGTGAGGACCCACAGCCAGGAACCCATTTAATATCGGGGCTGCTCTATAACACTATCAGTTCTAACTGAAGGACAGTATAAAGAAAACTCCAATAAAACAAAGACCCACGAGGATACAGCCTAGAGTGAGATGTAGCACTCCTTAAAAAAAAAAAAAAAAAGATTTTATTTATTTATGCATGCATGCAAGAAGTGGGGTGTAAGCCAGAGGTGCAGGGGGTGAGAGGATTCACCAGAGACAGAGTAGGGAGCGGAACAGGCAGATCTACTGAAATATATCTGTACTTACTTATACATATGGGAAGAGTTCTAAGATAATAGTGGTTTAAAAAAAAAAAAAACACAGAACAGACTAGTGGTTGCCAGAGGCAGAAAGTTGAGTGAGTACAAAATGGGTGAAAGGGGGGAAAAGATAGAAACTGCTACTTATAAAGTTCTGAGTATGTAACATATAGCATGTTGACAATTTGCTAGTTTTTGATTCTACATTGTGTGTTTGAAAATGGCTAAGTTTATCTTAAAAGTCCTCATCACAAGAAACTATGTGAGATAATGGATATTTAAATTTAGCGTGGTAGTCACTTTGTAATGTATATTTACATACTCTGAATCATTATATTGTATACCTGAAACTAAATACAATATTACATGCCAATTATATCTCAAAAAAAGAAAAAAAATTATATGTATAAATGTAATGATGTCTTTATTTTAAAAAAAATCTGTGTGGTCATAAGCACACATGCATGAAACATTTCCTTAAAAAAAAATCACAATACCATATCAACAGCTAGTGCCCAAGGTAGGGAAGTCATCCCTTTTCATTCTGTCCTTTCTGTATCTTTTGAGTTTTGTAACCCTTTACAAAAGAGCCCATGAATATGTTTTTCAAATATGAACTGACTAGTTCAGGTGGAGGGATGAGGGTACAAACTTTGGATTCTTTAAATTTCTCTACAAAAATGTAACTTTTTACACTAGCATTTCCTCCCCACACTTCTAACCTGTTTTCATATTACCAAAATTTAAAATAACCATCACCTAAACCACAGATTCTAGAAAAGTATGAAATGAGTAGTTTGACTTAACCGGTTAGCGGAACAAAGTTGGTGGGGTGGAGTTACAGGGAATGGTTCGTGGTCCTGGGAACCCCTGTGCTCCCTGCGTGGAAGCCATAAACATAGGTGCTGTGTGTCTCTCAGGTTTTTGATGGGAAAATAGTAATACTGTTGATCTAAATCCTCTCCCTCCTAAGAACTAACAAATCATATTTAAACTAAATCGAACATATAAGTTGTCCTCACTCATTTTTATTACGACAGTCCAATTCACATAACACAAAATTAACCTCTTTTTAAATATGCAACTCGGTGGCATTTAGTATATACACAATGTTGTACAACCATCACCTTTATCTAGTTCCAAAACAATTTTCACATCCCAAAATAAATACAAACTCATTAAACAATTATTCCCCACTCAGCTGCTGGCAATCATAAATTTGCTTTTTCTCTATGGATATACCTATTCTGGATAGTTCAAGTATGTGGAATCCTACAATAAGTGGTTATTGTAATTGGCTTCTTTCACTTAGCATAATGTTTTCAAGATTCATCCATACTATAGCCTGTAACAGTACTTCATTCTTTTTTAAAGCTGAATAGTATTCAACTGCATGTATATGCCATAATTTGTCATTCCTCCATTGATGGACACAGGGTTGCTTCTACCTTTTAGCTATTATGAATCCTGCTGCTATGAACATTCGAACATTCATATACAAGTATTTGTTTGAGTACCAATTTACAATTTTTTGTGGTGTGTACCTAGGAGTAAAATTGCTAGATCATATGGTGATTCTGTTTTATTTTTTGAAGAATAGCAAAACTTCAGTTTTCCACAGCAGCTGCATTATTTTGTATTTCTACCAGTCATATATGGGGGATCCAATTTCTTCACATCCTCACCAACATTTATTATTTTCCTTTTTTAAAAAATTACAGTCATCGGGCCTCCCCGGTGGCACAGCGGTTGAGCACTGGGTTGCGAAGCTGCCCAAAGCCTCCGAGGCGCTGGTTCAATCCCCGGCCACCGGAGGAGGGTCCCACATGGCACACAGACCTCTCCTGCCACCCGCTGCTCCCCTCAGCAGTGTACTTCGGTCCTTCTGCCTGCTCTGCTCCCCGCTCTGGCTCTAGTGAATTTTCTCACCCTCCCACGCTTCTGACTGTACCCAGTGCTTGTATAAATAAATAAGTCTTTAAAAAAATGATAAAATTAAAAAATAAAATAAAAAATTACAGTCATCCTAGTGGATGTAAAGTTGTATTTCATTGTGCTTTTAATCTCATTTCCATAATGACTAAGGTCAAACATCTTTTCATGTGCTTTTGGTCATTCATATATCAGATTTAAGAAATGTCTATTCAAATTTTTTGCCCAGGACCTCCCTGATGGCTCAGGGGTTATATCTCAGTGCTATCAAGCTACTGCCAGCCACTGTGGCATGAGTTCAATCCCCGGCCAGGGAGCTGACCTACATGGCACAGCAGACCTCTCCTGTCTCACCTGCTGCTCTCCTCAGTAAGTGTATTTCAGTAGATCTGCCTGTTCTGCTCCCTACTCTGTGGGGAATCCTCTCTCACCACCACCCGCTGCACCTCTGGCCTATACCCCAGATCTTGTATGCATAAATAAATAAAAATAAATCTTCAAATCCTTTGCCCACTTTTTTAAAGATTTATTTATTTATGCATACAAGAGCTGGGGTACAGGCCAGAGATGTGGGGGGTGAGAGAATTCACCAGAGACAGAGTGGGGAACAGAACAGCAGATTGACCAAAGTACACTGCTGAGGGGAGCAGCAGGCCAGTCAGGAGAGGTCTGCTTTGCCATGTGGGTTGCTCCCTGGCCAGCCGGGGATCGAACTTGTGCTGCACAGGCTTTAGATTGCTTCATAGTGTGGTGCTTAACCCCTTGCGCCACCAGGGAGGCCCCCCTTTGTCCATTTCTTAATTGAGTGATATATCTTTGTAGTTGTTGTATTAAAAGTCTACATATCTGGATACTAGACCTTTACCAGACATTTAATTTGCAACTATTTCCTTTCCTTCTATAGACTGTCTTCACTTTCTTCATATTGTCTTTGTAAGATTTTAATTTTGATCGGGTGCCATTCATGTATTTTTTTTTCTCCAGTTGCTCATGCTTTTGTTGATATATTTGAGAATCTATTGTCAACTCCAATGTCTTGAACATTTAAGTGTATGCTTTCCATGTAGAAATTTAAAAGATTTAACTCAGATTTAGCTCACTGATACATTCTGAGTGTTTTCTTCTTCTTTTTTTTAGTATGATATGAAATAAGGATCCAATTTTAAAATATGGATATCTAGTTGATCCCAGCACCATCTGTTGGAAAGAACATTTTTCCCACTGAATGATCTTGGCAAATGAATGATCTTTTGTCAAAAATCAATTGACCACATACATATACACCATGGAATATTACTCAGCATTCAAAAAAGATAAACACATGCAATTTGCAGCAACATGGATGAAGCTGGAAGGGATCATGCTCAGCGAAATAAGCCAGAAAGAAAAAGAGAAATACCGGATGGTCTCACTCATAGCAGGAATCTAGAAAACTTAAATAAGGGACCAGGAAAATGAATAACTATAAGAAAGTGAAAATCAAAATCAACCAAAAACTATGAACCAGAGACACTCTATGGGGGGTAGGGGGTGGGGAGGGGAGGGATTGGGGTCAAAATAAGGGGGTTGCAATTGTATGGGGAATATAAAAATAAAATTTATTTTTAAAAAATAAATAAATAAATAAAATTCTGTAGCTTTAAAAAAAAAAAATCAATTGACCACAGATATATGGATCCATTTCTTCCACTAGTCTATATGTCCGTTCTTGTGTTGGTACCACACTGTTTTGATCACTGTGACTTTGCAAGTAACATTTGGAATTGGAAAATGTGAGTCTTCCAACTTTATTCTTTTTCAAGATAATTTTAATTATTCGAAACTTTTGCAATTCTGTACATATTTCAAGATATGTTTTTCCATTTCTTCAAAAAAGCCATCAGTATTATGATAAGTACTGCAATGAATCCTTTTATCAATTTAAAGAGTATAGTCATTTCAACAATACTAAGTCTTCTGGTCTATAAACAGTATGTATTTTCATTTACTTAGGTCTTCTTTCATTTCTTTCAAAAGTGATTTTAATTTTCAGTATGTCTTTCACTCCTTTGGTTAAATTTATGCATATGCATTTCTTTATTCTGGTTGCTAGTACAAATGGAACCATTCTGTTAATTTCTTTTTCAGGTTGTTTACTGGCAGTATATAGACACAATTAGAGATCAAGACCTTCCCCAGGTGGCATCCTGCATCCATCAGCCCAGCCACATCTTGGCACCAGCATATGTCAGTTGGGCTTTTAGTTCACCCTCCCACCACTCCACCAGTTCATCACCAGGTGTTAAAGAGAGCGAAAGAGTGTTTCAAATGAAATAACTGAGCCTCCCAAAGAGTTTTACGTGAAATGATTGTAACATAGGGAGAAGATTTTGTTCCAATTACTGACAGGATCCTTAATTATTTGAAATTATGGACCTATGGCCCTGGACCAGAATCATGCCTGACTGCTGAAATTTCAAAACTAAGACTTTGTTTCAGCAAATACATTGATAGATGTTTTACTTTTCCATTTTATGTTTGTGGAAAAGTGTATACATTTAATTTTTCTGTAAAATATTACCATTAATAATATGCATAAATATTTCCTTGGGAAAAGTTTTTAAAAAACTGATTTCTGTGTTAATCTTGAAACCTATGACTTCATTAAATCTAATTTTTAGCTCTAGTTTTGTGAATATGTGTGTATTATTTGAGAATTTCCATATCTGTGATCATGTCATCTGCATGATGATAGTTTTATATCATTTTTTCCAGTTTAGATGTTTTTTACTTAGCTAAGATTGCTGACTAGAGCCTCTAGTACACATTGAATAGCAGTGACAAAGTGGGCATCCTTGTTTTGTTCATCATTTTAAGAGAAAAATTTAAGTCTAATGTATAATGTGGGCTTTTAATGAATGTCTGGTCATATAGAGGCAGATCCTTTCTACTTCAAGTTTATTAAAGTATTTTTATCATGAAAGGGTGTTGGAATTTTAGAAAATTTTTTATACATTGAAATAATCAGATGATTTTTCCCCCTTCATTCTATTAATATTGTACATTACATTGCTTGAACTTATGTTGAACTCCTCTTGCATTTCTGGGGTAAATCCCACGTGGACATCATACATAATCTTCTTATGATGCTGCTGAATTTAGTTTGCTAATATTTTCTTCTCTTATATGTTTGTCTGACTTTGGAATCAGGGTAATTCTAGCTTCATACAATAAGTTTGGAAGTGTTCCCTGCTCTTCTTTTTTTGGAAGAGTTTTTGAAAATTGATATTACTCTTCTTTAAATATTAAGTAGAACTTGCCAGTACAGCCATCTGGTCCTGAACTTTTCTTTTTGGGAGGTTTTAAATAACTGATTCAATCTCTTGTTATAGGTATTGATCTTGGGACAGTTCTGGTAGTTTGTGTTTTTCTAGGAATTTGTCCATTTAATCTCAGTTACCTCATTTTTTGGTATAATTGTTCATAATGATCACAATCTTTCATTACTATAAAGTTAGAAATGGAAAAGATTTCTGTAAAGTCAACTGCAGTGTCTCCACTTTCATTTATTTCAGTTACTTGCATGCTCTCTTTTTTCTTCACAATGGGTCCTGGCAGAGAAAATGGCTGCCCTTATCGTGACGTGGTGTATTTTGAATTTTAAATGTCTCCTTCTGTCCCAGTTCTCTGGAACCTGCCTAAACCTTTTGTTGTAGTTCCCTGCCAGAAAACACCTTAAACTTGTGACAAACACAAGTCTATTGGGTCTCAGTGACCCCACTTCACATCAAGCCAGTATGGCTAGGCATTTACCCACAAGAAGATGGGAAATTTGGGGAGTTTGCAATTATTTGAAATCCTTTCTTATCTCTCTCTATGCATGCCAATTCTGTTTTAAAAATTTATCGCACTGAGAGTACATATCCTTTGCCTTTGTGTGTGTGCATGATCCAATCACTTTTAGAGTGTGCATCTCTTAACAGTTTGGGGGTCACTGGGTACCCCTCAAGAGCACAATAGCTACAAATTTCCTGCCCAGCACTGCTTTTGCAGTATTCCATAAATTTTGATGTTGTGTTTTCATTTCATCTGTCTCAAGTTATTCTTTAAATTCCATTGTAATTTCTTCTTTGATCATTGATTGTTTATGAACCTATACTCATTTTAACAATATTAAGAGAAAAATTCCAATATCTTGAACTCTTTAGCATTAATTAAGTTTTTCTGCTTTTTGGCCCCATGTTCTTTTTACTAGGTTCCATTCTTGTCACAAGTTAATCAGGAAGTACAGCACCTTTGTTTTTAATAATGACCATAAAATGTTATTGTCAAGGGTAAAATCATGACTCATACAGATATAAACTGAATTTGTTAAAAGATTTCACTGACCTCATTAATAAGGGAATCAGTAAGATGTTACAAGCAGTTTAAAAAGTCAGAAAAGCACAAATTTACATGGAATACATTTACAAAGAAATGATTACAAAGAAATTTACAAAGAAATGATTCAATCAAAGGTTGAAATGAATTTACAAACCAACAAGAAACTGGCTTTCCCCCTCTCATTGAAGAGAGAAGTCATTTAAACCACACTGATAGACTCTTTTTCATGTCTATGAACAGTAATTAGTTTGCATTGTGATCTGTTCTCTACAACAAATCAAAGGCAAATAAAAAACTAAAATCCGATACTTTTGAAGAGTGTTCTCTACATGATCTCTACATGATGCATGATATCCACTTGGGGATATGCAATAATATTCTCTGCTTATTCCAAATTTCCTCACAATATGACTTAGCAAAGATAAAGGAAAAAAAACCTGAAAATTTTTTTTAATGAGAAAAGGAATTAGCAGAGGCAATCCACCACTAAATAAAAACAAGAACTAACAAGAAATATGAAACATTTTGGAGTCATTTGATTCTGGGTAACTAACACAGCACTGGAAAACAGTGAGAATCAGGCCCCAGGCATATCCTAGCTTGCCCAGACATGTCCAGGTATGCCCAGAAACATCCAGTTTCAACAACAGGTTAAATCAAGTCAGCTTGTTAGGGGGAAAGGATGTCCTGCGCTAATCCCGTACAGGCTTTGTGGACTCCACCCCTACTCCAGACCAAAGCCATCAGGACATTGGGAAAGACAAATCCCACCACCACCAAAGGGAAGGTGGCTGGGACCTGAGGGTGGGGTTAAGCAGCCAGGGTTGGTATAAAAACCAGACACGTGGGCCTTGGGCTCTCTCGCTCTGTCGCTCGCCTCCTGGCTTCACGGCTCCTGGCTTGCAGCCAGGTCTCAGAGTGCCATTTGGGATTCCAGATCGGCGGATCGGGTAGGACGCATTTAAAACTTTGTCTCCCACTTTTCTCCCTGAGCTGTACATTTCCTCATTTCCCCTTCCCTTGTAAATAAACCTTTTATTAACCTTTCACGTGTGCCTGCAGTAGAGCATTGGTAAATCCTTTTAAGCGCGCGGGTGAGGACCCACAGTCAGGCACCCCGTTTTGTATCGGGGCTGCCCTATAACAAGCTCACCACAGATCACCCGAGATTGAAATTGACCAATTATGCTTAACAAATTTATGACTAATCAGAACAATAGTGACTGAAAACCTCATTTACATAAAGCAAATCTGAATGTGAACTGTCCCACCTTTTTTTGGTGCATACAAGTGCTCCCCACAGGGAAACTGAGGCACACAATTTAAGTACTTCTCTTGGGTCTGTGTTCCCCAACCTGCAGTCCTAAGCATCTCCTTCTGTAACAACTAAAAGCTTTGTTTCTTAGTTCACAAAACTAAAATAAAAGAAAAGGTCTTATGTGTACTGTGAATCCTTCCCACCCTCCCCACCTGCAGTATAGTCCAGGCCTGGCACAGGCAGTGCATAGGGCACACCTCACCACACCTCGGGAATGCACAGTGACAGAACATGGAGGTAACATGTGGCTTAACATGGAGTTCTTTTGCAAACTGAAAACAAGACCTAAAAGAAAGAGGCTCGAAAAGCTCCCAGATGCAGGACAAATAAACTGATCAGGGCTGCAAGATGGCAAAACCTGGTGCGGCTATAACCACTGCCAAGGTCTCCGTCATCACTTCCCAAAGGGGGCTGTGGGCAGGCACTCTGAGTGGGTCAGGATGACTAACAGAGCCAGTATTGCATGTGGGCTGAAAGAGATGTTCCCTGGGGTCCATGTTAGGTGAGACCTAGGACTTATTCCAAACCCTCCAAGGGTCCAACTCGGTATCATCTATCTGAGAGTTCCAATAAGGAGTCAACTGGCCCTTGTGTGAACTAGCCCTTCTAAAAATCTAGAAAATAATTTTCAAATACCTTCATAAGGGTATTAAATAAACCTTCAGTTTTAATTAGCTGACTTTCAAATGACCAAGATACATCTAAATCAGATATTACATCTAACCTGTTTATTTTGGGTAACAAACATTGTTTTATAGCTTCAAGCATATGGAAATTATTTGCACATCTGTTAGTCATTCCTCCTCATGTGCCAGTAATGCCTATACAGGGAAAGTTACCACACAGAACAGAAAACAAAATCACAACATTCAAGAACAATAAGTTATTTCAAGAAAACTATTTCTATCAAAAGTAGGTCTAGGGATTGTATTAATAAGGCATTGCCTCTGGTCTTCATTTCACTAGGAAAGTATTTCTGAGTTTTCACAATAGTGTTTTAAATGGGCACTTATCCCATCTACATTTATGAATAAAATCATCTCTTATTAGAAGACAAAAAGTTATGAAGAAGAAAATTCTGACGGTATCTCCTTAGCATATAAACTTGCAAAGCAAAGGCTGTCCCCCACTCTCCCCTCCCTACCACTTCCACAGTATTTGGCTGTTCCTCTGTAGTATTAGCATTTCTTTACTCTTCCTGCCCAAACAAAGGGGATGATTGTTCATGAACTGGAAATTCCCAGAAGGCCCATCAACTCTCAATGGGAAGCATCAACAGAAAGCCTCCTTTGCTCTTTCCACCAATCCTGCCCTGGGAAGTCTTGATTCTCACCCAATCCCAACCAAGCTCCTGTTTTGAAATACCACTTCAAATCAAATTTGTAATTCTCTAGCCTCAGACCTGCCTCCCACTCCCAGACGCTGCCAACATTTTGCTCTGGCCAGGTGGTCAGCAATAAACTCACCTCTGTCTTATCAAAAGTCTGTTGGTGAGGTCTGGGACAATGCTGGGCTAGCGTGGGCAGCAGGGGGAACCCCCACAACACCACAGGCCTAAAAACCACCTGAAGGGCTGCTGACTCACTTTCCCATTCTGTCCCAAGGACCTCTGTAGCCCCTGGAAACCTGTGGATACTGAATGACAGACGGGTCAGCTCACAAGAGACAAAAAAACCATGTGGGAAAATGAGGCAAGCACTTCCAAATGAAATCCCTGTTGGGATACCATTCAATAAAATTAAAACTTAGATTCTGCACTTTGCTCAGCTGAACAATGCTGAGACACAAAACAGATAAAAAAGGGAAACTGACAAAGTTGCAATGGGAACCTGGCCATGGGTCCACATGACCAATAGGGGGCCATCAATAATTACTATGAAATGCAGAAACAAGGGAAACAGAACCAAGCAGAAGGCAGCTTGAAGACACCTCCTGCAGAAGGCCCATTGAAACTTGAGATGCCGGCGGACAACAACTGGCCCAAACAGACTCCTCCAGTCACAAAAAGCCTATGAAAAAAGATTATAAAAAGGAGCCCCCAAATCCTTCTCTGAGCACAGACCTCTCCCATCTCTCCCGCTGCTTCTCTTAGCAGTTATTTTACTAAATCCACCTTTTTCTGTTCTCCACATCTCTAGTGAATTTTTTCACCCCCACACCTCCCTCACCCAGATATTAGCCGACCACAATCCTCCCACCCCAACGGCAATCTTGGGGTGCCTATGGTCAGTTACCACAGCTGAGATAGTTAAAGAGAAGCCCCTGGCACTTCTCAAGGTTGGAGCAACAAGAGTGGCTGCTAATGTGTAGTGACGCAGATGGCGCTTCAATAAAGCACACACTGATCAGCTGCTGCAGGAAAAAGAGGCCCAAAGGCTGTGGCCTCCACAGCCTCTAACAGTCCATGAAAGCCAGCAAAGCACTCTGAAAGCGGCCTGTGTGCAGAAGGGTGTGAGCCCAGGCTGGGGAGGGGGTGAACCCGGGCTGGTGAGGGCTCACGTGCAGGACTGCAGTGATGGGAAAGCAAATGGCTGCCCTAGTGGCCCTGGACCCTTCTTTTCTCAGGGCAAGGAAAAGAAGATCCTCCAGAGAATATGTCCCGAGCAAAGCAGCACCGATTCTGACTCCACAACTTCAGTTCCCATAATACATCTTTGGCACTGAGTGCTGCCACCTGACTTGGGCTGCCTCCTTACAGACCTCATCTGCCACAACCCGGGTGCCAATGACCACCTTCGATGTGCCACAGCAAGGAATGCCCCACCAGGAGTCTCAACTGCCTCAAAACAGCACCTGCCGAAAGTTGGGCAACATTAAGCATTATGCAGGACAGGGCATGGGGTTAAGGCCCAGGGACCTGGAACAAAAGAACTGGAGAAGCACTGCAGCGAAGCCATCCACCACCACTTCAAAGCTTCCTACAAGCCCACGTGCAGCAACAGAGGATCCTGCAAGGCATTTCATGTCACAGGACCCTGTAAGGCAGGCTTTATGTCATTTCTCAAGGAAACCCACTTTTTGGCTTGCCCCTTCATTCTAGCATTGATATCACAGGGACAGAAGAGGTGTGACGACTTCTGAGATGGCTCTTAGTGACCACTGGCCCATTAAATTTGCATTTGGAGAACTAAAAGTACTTTTCTGTAGTGTGATACAATCCTGGCGCAAAATGCAAACTAAATCAAGTTTCTAAACAAATCAACTCATTTCTCTAAAAGCGTAGGCAACTAGATGACTTCTACAATCCTGCCTAGAACAAACTAACTTTTACTGAGAAATAACCATATGACAGGCATGAATCCAGATGTCCTCACAATACATGTGCTAATTAACTACTGCAACTCTGGGAGATAGCTTGCTATATTATTTCCCAAATAAGGGCCCCAAGTCACAGAACTCAAGGACCCAAGGTCCAGGCGAGGCACTGCTGGCCTGGCAGTGACCATGTTAGAAGATCAAATATGCCTATGGGAGAAAGGAGGCCGCCATGTCTACTCTCATCTTTGTCCAGTTAAAAAAGAATCCTGAGCTTTGGCTAGCATGGAATCACGCTTGTGGTAGAGAAGACCATGGGAACAGGTTCTCACAAACAAGAAAAGATGTTGACCTCATGATGCGCCAAACCAACCCTGAACCAGCTACCAGAACTGATAAAGGATGGTCGCAAATACCTGTCCTCTCCAAAATATGTCTTTGGCAAAAGGTTAATTTAATGGGAGGGGTCTGAAGGCTGGGTGGAGGTTACTTTTGAAAAAGATATTTTCATATAAACAGAAGGCAGAAATAATCTGCACACCTTTTCCTACTGGGCCTTCCCCATAATGTCCTCAACTGACCTACTCTTTCTTCTCCCCTGCCTCGCCATCTTAACTGGGCTATTTAAGATAGTGTTAGAGGCCACCTGGGGGAGTTTCTCAGTCATGCTGGGTATCTTCCATGTATACAGCAGGTACACGTTATTATTACTTTCGTTTTTTTCTCTTATGAATACATCTGATGCTTGTTTGATTATTTGCCAGCCTAGAAAAGCCCAGAGGGCACAGGATGGTTTCCTTTGCACCCTGACAATTTCTTTTTCTTTCCCCTCACCACCACTCCTTATATCCTGCTGAATCTTTCTCCCTTATCCTTTGTTCTTAATCCAGAAACCTCATTTCATTTATTAATGTCTAAGTTTTGTGTTTTTTTTTTTTTTTAGTATTTTACTTTGTCAAATCATCCACTATGTAAACTGCTGACTTCATGTTATAGATGCCAAAGAGTTATATTTCCAACTTCAGTTGTTTTTTGTTTGTTTGACTTTTTTGAAATTTTTAAAGATTTATTTATTTAAGCATACAAGAACTGGGGTACAGGCCAGAGGTGTGGGGGTGAGTGGATTCACTAGAGACAGATTGGGGAGCAGAACAGGCAGACTGACTGAAATACACTCCTGAGGAGAGCAAAGGGTGAGACAGGAGAGGTCAGCTGTGCCATGTGGGTAGCTCCCTGGCCAGGGATCGAACTCATGCTGCAGTGGCGGCAGATAGCTTCATAGGTTGCATCTCAACCACTTGCGCCACCAGGGAGGGCCACCAACTTTAGCTTTTTAAGGTAAATCCAGATCTCTTTCCATAATGGCTGCACCAGTTCACATTTCCACCAAGAGTGCAACTTGGTTCCTCTCTCTATATATTCTCTCCAGCACCTGTGGTTGGTTTTTTTTTGTGTGTGTGTGTGTGATATGTGCCATTCTCACAGATATGAGACAATATTTCACTATGGTTTTAACCTGCACCTCTCTAACTAGAAGCAATGATGAGTATTTTCCATGTATCTATTGGCCTTCTGGAGAGCCTCGTTGGTGACCTGTCTTTTCAGATCTGCTGCCCATTTATTAATTGCATTGTTTTTCCACTATTGAATTATATATATATTTTTTATATATCTTGGATATTACACCACTGACAAGGGGTTAATATGTAAATATTTTCTCTCATTCAGTAGGATATCTTTTTAATCTACTATATTTTTCTTCACTGTGCAAAAAGCTTTTCAACTTGAGGTCATCCCAAATGTTTATTTTTGCTTTTTATTTCTCTTGCTGTGGGGTCTGAATCTCCAAAACTATCTTTATCAATGTCATAGAATATATCACCAATGTTTTCTTCAATATTTTTATTCATTTAAGTTACACTTCAGGATCTCTTGGTCAGCAACTTGATCTGTTATTGTAAAATCAGAGAATCTAAGAAAACGTGAAAACCTATATAGTCCTCTGGTTAAAAGAAGGAAGGAGAAGAAGAAGAAAGAAAGAAAGAAAGAAAGAAAGAAAGAAACAAGTCCAAAATGGAATCATTCATGCCATGCCCCACCAAGACTAAATATCTAACCTGACTGCAGCTTCAGCTTCTTCCAAAAGTGGAAATTTAACCTTACCAATCTGCATTTCCAGGTCAGCACTACTGAGGGAATCTGCATGTTAACACCCCCCTGCTTCTCACTGAGGGAAGGTGACTTTGCCTAAACACCTTGTCACACCTTTCTGACTGTAAAAACATTCCATTTTGTGCAAGCTCTAGCTAGAAGAGATGGTGCCAGTGACACATAATTGTTTAATAAAGCAAATCATATCTTTAAAATTAACTTGGTTAGATCTTTGCTATTTAACACCTCTAAGTAAGTTGAGAATTGACCTTATAACTTAGTCAATCTATATTATTTGCTTAGCACACCACTTTTTCAGAAGCAACAAGAGGGTAAATTCATCCTAGGCACTGTGTTTGAATTCTCACAATTCTAAATCCAAAATGATGAGATTCTCACAAACCAGACTGTAGGCTCCATTTCTTTCAACTCAAATTATTCCCAGTGTCCTATGTACAAAATGCCACTCACGCATATGTAGCCACCTCGGTTTTCCAGTGGCCGAAGCTGGCATTACATCATTTAAACCAGGCCCTGACCACTGCTACTGCCCTGCTAGGGGGCACTTGTCCTTCAGCTGCTGCATTTCTTTTCACACACATAAGACCCAGTAGGGTTGCCATGGCAGCCAGCATCCTTTAAATGCTGGCAGCCTGGTAGCCTGCCAGGGCGAAGTTGTTGGTAATCCTGTCTTGTTGGTTAACAGTAGAGAAAACAATACTCTTTTTATGACCATTCAGTAACAAGAGCTTTTCTTTTCTTTTTTTTTGCAATTTTTTAAACTTAAATTTTATTTTTATATTCCCCTTACAATTACAACCCCCTTATTTTGACCCCAAGCCCTCCTTTCCCCGCTCCCCACCGCCCATAGAGTGTCTCTGGTTCATAGTTGTTTGTTGATTTTGAAATTTTCTTTCTTATACTTATTCTTTTTTCCTGGTCCCTTATTTAAGTTTTCTAGATTCCTGCTATGAGTGAGACCATCCGGTATTTCTCTTTTTCTTTCTGGCTTATTTCGCTGAGCATGATCCCTTCCAGCTTCATCCATGTTGCTGCAAATTGCATGTGTTTATCTTTTTTGAATGCTGAGTAATATTCCATGGTGTATATGTACCACATCTTCTTGAAGTCATCTATTTTGGGGGCATTTGGGTTGTTTCTAAAGCTTAGCTATTGTAAACAGTGCTGCTATAAACATAGGGGTGCAGGTGCTCTTTGGAATTGATGTTTTTGTGTCCTTTGGGTAAATACCTAGGAGTGGAATTGCTGGATCATATGGAAGTTCTATGTTTAGTAGGTCAAGAAATCTCCACACAGCTCTCCATAATGGTTGGACCAGTTTGCACTCCCACCAACAGTGCAGGAATGTTCCTTTTTTTCCCGCATCCTCGCCAACATTTGTTGTTGCTAGTTTTTTTTAATATGTGCCATTCTCACTGGTGTAAGATGGTATCTCATTGTAGTTTTGATTTGCATTTCCCTGATTACAAGTGATGTTGAACATTTTTTCATATGCCTGTTGGCCATTTGCATTTCCTCTTCAGAGAAGTTTCTTTTTAGCTCTTCTGCCCATTTTTTGACTGGATTATCTTCTTTGTTTTTGTTGAGTCTCATCAGCTCTTTGTAGATTTTTGTGATCAGTCCTTTATCATAAGTGTTGTGTGCAAAAATGTTCTCCCAGTTGGTGGGGTTTCTCTTTGTTTTGGTTATTGTCTCTTTTGCTGTGCAGAAGCTCTTTAAGCAGAAGAGGGCATGGCAATTGTTAGAAGCCTCCAACCTAGTTAGCAACCCTGGTTTGGAAGCTTCACGCTATGTGGTACTTCAGCCCCTCAACAACTAACTCACCATTCCTGCCTGAGATTAGATAAATGATACGGGCTGATGTGTCCTAGTCGGCTGTCTTCTGCCTTCCTAACAACATATTATTGATCCTTTTTATTTGCTGTAACACCTGCTGCTACCCCATGACCAGAATAATTAACACAAACAATTCACTTTGACCACTACATTTTTGGTGAAGAGCTGCAGCAGAGGATGAAATAATCTGCTCATTAGCAGTAGCATATGATTAACAGCATTATCTACCCACCCAATAACAAGCAGTACACAAAAATCAAATCGTTACACAGTGAAAAACTAGCATCATTCTCTATATATTGAATTACAGATGTTATGCTCTCCCTCCCACTTAGATTTGACCAAACCTAAACAAATACATTTTTATATTACATGAAAAATCATTTATATTATATATGTTCTACATTCTATTCTATTATAGTACATATGTAAGGACACTCCCCATGTGTGTCTATTACCTGCTACAGAGCCAGGACTAGGGCAATCTTAAACTGAAACAGATGGAAATGCCAGCAATGTTGACAAAAAGGCTTCTACAGAATTAAATTGACATATGGAACTCTGCTTTTTATGGCTTTGATTATAATTGTTATGTGCTCGACCTTGTCATGGTGGCATCTATGAAAAGCCATTAGCTGAGTGTGTCACCTTGGAACACTATTCCAAACTAATTAACCAGTCCTGGACACATAAATCTATTGATCCAGTTTTACAATTAGTATCTAAACTATTTATAAGTCCAAACTGGTAATAAATTTTAATAGATATTTGAAAGAGTAAACCAGAGATAACAAATTTAAAAACAAAAATAATGAGCCCTTGTTCCTCTCACTTATAACGCTGCTACCAAAACTTAAGTACTGGAGAAACTTGGAAATTTACCATAAAAAAGAGCAATATGCCTTTTAAATAAATGAATATATTTGAATACAAATGATATACCACTTTCAAAGCAAATTATCCCTGCCATAGTCTGGAGGCTTCTCAGAAATGAAGAATGTAACATACTTATCAAGAATTCTCTTACTGCAGGGAAATCTCATCATTTACTGAGTTGGCTTCAGATACATGATGCATACTATCACAATCAATAAGCACTTACAAAATAATTTCCAGGATGAATGCCTCTATTTTAATGTTTTGAATGGGAGGGAATTTAAAAATAAACAAATATAAATTCATTCATTGAAAAATTTCAGCAAAGGAACAACAGGGAACATGAGGGATGGTAAGAGTCCTCCATCCCTGACCCTGCAGTGGCCTCTGGCATCACTGAGTGGCATCTACATACAGCAAGGCCGTGGACCAGCTCCGGGTTCCACAGGAGAAAGATCCAAGTTTAAAAAAGGTAGTAACAGTGGATAGTGTGCTTCTAGAACAGCAAGTCTAGGTTTAGGTTATAATTGCAAGAAATAAAAGAAAATACTTTTGGCAAACACTTCAGGATGCTGAGCGAAGAATCTCCATCGCATGGTGAGTCTCTTCCTGCATGGGCTGGGGGAGGTGGTGAATAAGTCCAGCGCTGAGAAATGTGTCTGGGGAACTTTTGATGGCCAAAGCCAAGGACCGCCTTCCAGTGCACTTCTGAATGAGGAACTATCACCTGCAGCCATAACCCTATGCAGAGGGTTATGTGGTCCTGCAGGTCTTCACCTTACATGGGCTGGCTGGGACTAAAGAGCCAACTGGGAGCCGCCACCAGGCCCAGGTGCCATACAGTGCCACTTTCACAATCGTTCCCTCCATGGGCTCTGGGCTCCTTTGTACCTCTTATCTGTGATGCTTCTCCCTTCCTGCCTCTCCCTAATGCTGTTGTAAGCTTTGCTTAAAATGACTTATCCCTCCAGCATAGTACCTGTCCAGGCTGCTGGCCCACTTCTTCCACCCATCGCCACCCTTCCCACCTGCTCCCACAACCTCTCCAGGAGCTGCAGTTAGAGTTGGAGGTCCAAGTGGGTATTTAAGCAGAGAGGAGTTTACTGAAAAGACACTGGCATTGAAACAAAAGACATAATAAACACAACAGAATGGTCAGAGCGGGGGGGGGGGGGGGGGAGTAGAATAAACACATAAAAATGAGTTAATGAGAGCTAAAAACTAAGAGAGGATATAGTTAGATCTGGGATAATAATGTGGCATGAACTGGAGCGTATCATTCTTTAACCCTCTGCACCTGAAAAACACAAATGTGGGATGAGGTGAGTCATGTTGGTTAACTTGCAGGGTTTTCGGGAAATGAGAGCGCTGAGTTGGGGAAAAAAGACAGTGACCACAGCCAAAATCACACCACAATGACAGGATGGCAAGGTAAACCCGCGACGGCTCATTTTAGGCCACACACCCGCCTCCATCCCAGCTCCAGAGCTGGCGCTCAGGCAAAGTCCAGGGCAGTGCCCGACAGGTCCAAATAGCCCCAGTACCTATAGGTGCAGCTATAGGTCTGTCAATTCAGAGTGCGATGAGTTTGATTCCTGTGTGTGAGACTGCACCATTCACCTCCAAGAATTCACTTGCTTGAATGGTGAAAGTGAATCGTGAAACGTTGGTTTCCACTTCAAGCCAAGTAACATATGTCCAGTTCCTAGGACTCCGCTCACCACTTTACATAAGAGAGTTGCATGGCATAGCAAAAAATAAAGTTACCATCAATAAATACTAGGGCAACTCGGGCTAGCGAGCCAAATCCCTGACTGCGGCAAGTCTGAGTCTGTGCAATTGTTGTCATAAATTAGCCCTTAGTTCAGCCCCTTCCTGACTTGTCTTTTGAATTTCAAAACTGGAACATAAAATGGCTCACATAAAAGATTCCAGCTATTTTGAACTATTCTTTTCAACCAATCTAAGCAATATACGCAGTTTAAATGTACCCAAAGAAAAAAAAAGCAGAAAGAAATATCTTTAACATTTTATTTTTTTTTTTTTTTTTTTTTTTTTAAATATTGAATTTTATTTTTATATTCCCCCATACAATTGCAAACGCCCCATTCTGACCCCAATCCTTTCCCTCCCGCCCCCCAGCCCCCAAAAAGTGTCTCTGGTTCATAGTTTTTTGTTGATTTTGATTTTCACTTTCTTATATTCATTTTCCTGGTCCCTTATTTAAGTTTTCTAGATTCCTGCTATGAGTGAGACCATCCGGTATTTTTCTTTTTCTTTTTGGCTTATTTCGCTGAGCATGATCCCTTCCAGTGCCATCCATGTTGCTGCAAATTGCATGTGTTTATCTTTTTTGAATGCTGAGTAATATTCCATGGTATATATGTACCACATCTTCTTGATCCAGTCATCTATTTTTGGGCATTTGGGCTGTTTCCAAAGCTTAGCTATTGTAAACAGTGCTGCTATAAACATAGGAGTGCAGGTGCTCTTTGGAATTGATGTTTCTGTGTCCTTTGGGTAAATACCTAGGAGTGGAATTGCTGGATCATATGGAAGCTCTATGTTTAGTAGGTCCAGAAATCTCCACACAGCTCTCCATAGTGGTTGGACCAGTTTGCACTCCCACCAACAGTGCACAAGAGTTCCTTTTTCTCCACATCCTCGCCAACATTTGTTGTTGCTAGTTTTTTTAATATGTGCCATTCTCACTGGTGTGAGATGGTATCTCATGGTAGTTTTGATTTGCATTTCCCTGATTACAAGTGATGTTGAACATTTTTTCATATGAAGCTTGACCACTACCTCACACCATACACAAAAATCAACTCAAAATGGATTAAAGAACTAGACATAAGACCTGAAACCATAAAATACATAGAAGGAAATATAGGCGAAACACTACGGGATTTGAACATCAAAGACATCTTTACAGACACATCACCCAAAGCAGTGATAGTGAAGAGAAAGATAAACAGCTGGGACTACATCAAATTAAAGAGCTTCTGCACAGCAAAAGAGACAATAACAAAAACAAAGAGAAACCCCACCAACTGGGAGAACATTTTTGCACCCAACACTAATGATAAAGGACTGATCACAAAAATCTGCAAAGAGCTGATGAGACTCAGCAACAACAAAGAAAATAATCCAGTCAAAAAATGGGCAGAAGAGCTAAAAAGAAACTTCTCTGAAGAGGAAATGCAAATGGCCAACATTTTATTTTAATGACCAGTAGTCTCATTCCTTAAAAGGTCACCATGGGAAAGCCAGCGTTCATTCTGTTGAATGCTGAAAAGGTCACCTCAAGGCCAGGCTGTTTCCTTCTCCAAAGTTGCTAGAAGGTCCCTGGTGGACACTTCTCAGCCCAGAGCCCTGTTTGTCCTTCTCCTTCCACTGCTGAACAGACATCTGCCTATGCAAAATGCTTCCCAAACCTCAGAAAATACCTGGAGGGCTTGTCCTGCTCCCTCCATGTGGTCACCCAGCTCTGCTGAAATACCTTCTACAACAAAGAATCCAAGGGTCATCTCCTAAATTCCTTCAGCCCTTCTTGAAATGTTAGCTTGTCATCACCCAGAACACACGACAGCCCCAGGAGTGGGCACAACCAGCGGTGCAGGGACACACGCCCCCTCAGATAGGACGGGACTCCCACAAGCAAACCTGAGAGCAGGTCACCCTTGGCCACCATCAACCCCAAGCTCACCCATAGCTGACAACCCATAGCTCTGACCACAAGCCCTGGTAAGATGCCTCACCCCATTCCTGCTGCTTTATATGAGGCAGCCAGTGTGGTGGTTTTCCAGCACAGTCCCTGGAGTCCATAGACCTGGAGGTGAACACGGATCCTGTGCTGACTGACTTGGGGGCCCTGCGTAAGCTTTTAGCTTCTTGGGGCTTCCATTGTGACCGCACAAGGATGACGAGATGCACCTCACTGAACTAAGGTAAGATAAGCAAGGCATGTTCGGCACCAGTAGACACTACTATTACGGACATTCTGCAGTTGGTTTGAGGGACCCAAGTGCTTCACTCATCTTATCGGCCATGTCTTCCCCAGCTGCGGTCCCTGACTACACAGTAATCCTCTCCCATAAAAGAGAACATGTTCCTTCCCCTCCACATTTTTAGACACTCCTTTTTTCCATTAGGGAGAATTCTACCCATGCCAGCAAACATCACCTATTTTTGTCAGCAAGAGAATAAGAAACAGATATTTATTTTTTAACATGTATTTTTTAAAGTAAAAACTTCCCTTTACCAACCAGGCCTTCCCTCCCAGAACCCACCTCTCAGAAATGCTTCTCCAGTCTCCTTTCTTATAGTTACTGCCTCAAACATCAGAGATCTAATTTACACAGAGGAACACCAGAGGAAATGGTTATGAGGAAACCAGAGTCTGAAGACTGAAGAGTCTGAAGAGAGCCAGTTCTCGAAGGGCTGAGAGGTGCACCTGAAAGCACAAAGGTCTGCCCCACAGAGCAAGGAGCAGAGGCGAGGCGTGCAGTTGGGGCGCAGGCAGCGAGGCTCCGGGAGCTCTGTCCACACCCGCCAGGGCCACCCCTGGAGGTCAGTGGCACCAGGAGAATGGGACTCCAGACAGAGAGGAGAATCAGAATTCCAAGCTGAGCAAAAATTTCAAAGAAAGGAGGAGAAGCTGTGCATGTGGAATCTGTCAACAGTGAGGAATGGGGCAGCAGTGGGCATGGAGGCAGTGTTCCCTGTCTGACCAGGACAAGCAACCCTGGGCCCCACCCTGGAGGGCAGGCTCATGGTCCTATCCATTAGAGCACACATCCCATAGTCTACCCCAGCACTGTTTCGTTTGGGTGCAGTTAAAGAACCTGAGATCCAGGATCCTTTTAAATGAACTGTGTTACCTGTTAACTCCAGACTCTGTCTGGAGTCCCATTTAACCCCAACTCGTAGACTCAGTTCCCTGGTGTCATAGCAATCTCTAGACTAACTCTAACGGAAGTGATCCGTGCATACCAAAGTGGAAAAAAATATAGATTTACAGCATGGAAAACACCCAAGTGCTGTGGATGGTGGAAATCTTAGCTCATCACTTGGCTCGCTTGTTTTTCTGCTACCAATCCAACAAGTACATAGGCATGACACTTCAGAGCCAGATACCATCCAGCCAAGGCACAGTCCTCAACAGCTTTCCTGTACTTCCCTCCAATTTTTCACTAATTAAAGTGTCTTCTGGTAACCATCAAATTAATTCAATATATGCAATGTTCCAAATTGTTATTCCCAATAAAAATAGCATTGTCAAAACTCACAGTACATCAGCACCTAGCACCTGACTAAATAAATATTTGTCGAAAGAACCAACAAATGAACTAGCTCAAACTTGCAGCCCTAGGTATTCAAGTCATCTTACAAGGCTCAGAACCCACAAGCAAATTCCTTTATGTGATTTCTAAATTCCCCTGATTGATTCAGAAATCAGGAGTTTTTTTTTTTAAAGATATATTTATTTATGCATACAAAAGCTGGGGTGCAGGCCAGAGATGCGGAGAGGGGGTGGTGGTGAGAGAATTCACCAGAGACAGACGGGAACTGAACAGGCAGACTGACTGAAATACACTGCTGAGAGGAGCAGCAGGCAAGACAGGAGAGGTCTGCCTTGCCATGTGAGTTGCTCCCTGGCTGGATGGGGATCGAACTCATGCTGCAGAGGCTGTGGATTACTTCATAGTGCGGTGCTTAACCCCTTGCACCACCGGGGAGGCCCAGAAATAAGGAGATTTATTGAGAATATTGAGTCCCACATATGATTTCATTTATGATAAAAAAAAAGCAAATCAGATCAGTAAATAATGATGAATTAACCAAATAATGATACTGAAACAACTATGTAGAAATTTAGAGTTTTTAAAAAAAAAACTTTTTGGTACCAAACAATTTCCACGTGGTCAAATTCTTTTTTTAAACATTGAGACTCTATGAAAATAAAAATACAGGTAAAAATTTTTGCAGTTTAAGTGTGTACAAAACTTTCTAAGCAAGACATAGCCACAAAGAAAAAGACATATATTTGAATGAAATTAGGTTTTCACATGTTGATATGATTATTAAAATACAGAAAACAAAGTAGAGATCAGCAAACTGAGGGAAAATGTGTGCAATACAAATGACAAAGGATTTGGATTTTTAATATACTAAACACAATGTAATGTAAGCTGGTATAACATTTCAGTGGTTGATTTTGCAACATTTTTAGAGATATATATTTCACACATCTCTGATCCAGTATTCCATATTGTATTTCTAGAAATTATTCTGTAGATACACTTCACATATATACTTTGAAGATTCAGGTTCAAGGACTTTTTTAAAGATTTTACTTTATTTATTTATTCATACAAGAACTGGAGTTTCAGCCAGAGGTGCAGGGGGTAGGATTCACCAGAGACAGAGTGGGGAGCAGAACAGGCGGATTTACTGAAATATACTGCTAAGAGGAACAGCGGGCAAGACAGGAGAGGTCTGCTGCACCATGTGGGTTAGCTCCCTGGCTGGGGATCGAACTTACGCTATAGTGGCTGGTGACAGCTTGGTATTGCTGAGACTTTAACCCCTGCGCCACCAGGGAGACCCAGGTCCAAGGATTTTTATAAACTAATTATTTGTAATAGTCAAAGATAGAAACTAAGCATCTACTGGATACCAATTAAGTAAATAATGATACACTGTAATAGAACACCATGGGACTTTTTTTTTAAAAATATTTATTTATTTATTTATTCATACAAGCACTGGGTACAGTCAGAAGCGCGGGAGGGTGAGAGAATTCACCAGAGCCAGAGCAGGGAGCAGAACAGGCAGAAGGACCGAAGTACACTGCTAAGGGGAGCAGCGGGCGGCAGGAGAGGTCTGCGCGCCATGTGGGACCCTCCTCTGGTGGCCGGGGAGCAGCCGGGGATTGAACCGGCGCTGCAGAGGCTGTGGGCACCTTCGCAACCCAGCGCTCAACCGCTGCGCCACCGGGAGGCCCACCACCATGCGACTTTTTAAATAAATGATGTAGATCGGTGCATCCTAACAAGGAACGATACTCAACGTTTTTTATCTTATATGAAAAAGACAAAATAATAATAATGATAATAACCCTTGCATACACCTCAACCATACCTAGAAAAAAAAACATGAGACAAGAGATTCGGAGAGGAAGGGACTCTTACATTCTTACATTTCATTTGAACCTTTTGATAACATTGTTATTCTTTTACAAGTATGTACTAAGTCCAGTCATTAAAAAGAACTTTTAAGAAATAAAGTGACTTGGGCCTCCCTGGTGGCTCAAAGGGTTGAGCCCAGCGCTGTGAAGCTGTCTGCAGCCTCTGCAGTGCCAGTTCGATCCCCGCCGGCCTCAGAACAACCCACATGGCAAGGCAGACCTCTCCTGTCTCGCTCACTGCTCCCCTCAGCAGTGCATTTCATCAGTCTGCCTGTTCTGTTCCCCGCTCTGTCTCTGGTGAATCCTCTCACCCTCCCGTGCATCTGGTCTGTACCCCGACTCTTGTATAAATAAAATAAATCTTAAAAAAAGATGAAGAAAGAAAGTGACGTAGGGACCTCCCTAGTGGCCTAAGGGTTAAGTTTCAGAACTATAAGCGCTGTGCTGGAAGGGATCATGCTCAGTGAAATAAGCCAGAAAGAAAAAGAAAAATACCGGATGGTCTCACTCATAGCAGGAATCTAGAAAACTTAAATAAGGGACCAGGAAAATGAATAACTATAAGAAAGTGAAAATCAAAATCAAGAAAAAACTATGAACCAGAGACACTTTTTGGGGGTGGGGGGCGGAGGGGAGGGATTGGGGTCAGAATGGGGGGGTTGCAATTGTATGGGGAATAAAAAATAAAATTATTAAAAAAAAAAAAAACACACACACACACACAAACAAAGAACTATGAGCGCTGTGGCCTGAGTTCCATCACCGGCCAGGGAGCTAACCCACAGGGTGCAGTGACCTCTCCTGTCTTGCCTGCTGCTCCCCTCAACAGTGCATTTCTGTAGATCTGCCTGTTCTGCTCCCCACTCTGTCTCTGGTGAACCCTCTCACCCCCTGCAGCTCTGGCCTACACCCCAGTTCTTCTACACATGCATAAATAAATAAATCTTTTAAAAAAAAACTTTGAAAAAGGTTTACTACACTAAAAATATAAACCAATATTTTGAATATTTGGGAGAATTGTTTTCAAATACCTTTGGACACTTTAAAAAAGTTATATACAATTAATATATTTCTCATTTAATTAACTGATTAAACAGGCCTCCTAAGACACTGCTTTCCAAATTTTTTCACATTCCAGCAAATATGGAAAATGGTATTTGTATAGCACTGGGCAAATAAGCATGGGTGCTATATAGCCTACCCCGCATCCCTTTGCTAAGGACAGCACCCCCATGTTCCTATGGCAGCCCCTGCTCCCCATTAACTGGAGTTTTCTGACTGAGGAACTTCTAATAAATAACATGACTTAGGTGCAATTGCTTCAAAAAAATGAAGTTCCTATAATAAGTAGATGCTACAAGCAAAAATAGTAACTACAGTGCTTGAAATCAAGACAGTAGATTACTGTCTTTGTTTTTTTTCTTTTTTGCGGGATAATGCGTAGAAGGAGGAACACTGTTAGGCTTCTTGGAGGCTACTAATATTCTTTTTCTTGATCTAGATGTTTACATGGGTCTGTACAATTTCTAAAAATCTATTGTACTCTATATATTTTTAAGATGTGTGCACTTTTTTGTACATACATTATATTTCAATATCAAATTTTAAATAGTATGTTATAAGTTTGGTCAAATTAATGAAAATAATGAAGTTCTACCGTATTATTCAATAAATCAAAAACCATTACTTAGCATGTATGCCTTGCCAGGTCCCACTGCAAAGCAGGTTAAGGAGAATTACGTTGGAGAGTTTCCACATTGTGGAAATAATCTATTGAAACTCCCCTAAACTTGAGGTTATCAGGGTGCAAAATGGTTTGTGTGGGAAGAGATTAGAGAATTTTTCAAATCTGATAATGCCAAGAAGGGCTTTCTGTTAAGTGGGGTTACATACATAAATTTTTACAAAAGAGCATTTTACAAAGGAAAAAACTGACAATTTGCCATGGTAATGAGGCTGATCCTGAGAATGCCAGAATAAGCATCCATACTGCCTGAGGCTTATCCACTCTCCTCTCTCCTGCTCTGGCAGGAGGCCCATCCAGTTACTGGATCTACTGATTTTAAAATCTAATAGGCCCATGCAATACATCAGGTGACCTTCCTAATTGATCACACAGATTCACAAACTGACATTTCCTGAATACAATCAAATAGCTTCACAGGTATCCTAAGAGGCAGTAATGAAGAAAAAGAACTAAAGTCAAACAGCAAGTTCCAGACCCTGGAGAGGGAAATGTGGAACTGCCCCCAGGCCCAGGCCCAAGGTGGCTGGCACACAGAACCTTTGTGACCTTGAGCAAAACACACTGCTAAACCTCAGAGATAAAATGCTGCTTAAGTGGAAAATGTCAGGCTGACCTGCTGATTAGCTGAAGTTGGGACATAGCCTGTAGATTGAAAGCTTTAGGAAACAACTGATAAGCGCCCTCAAGGCCACATGCACCTTAATTCATGCATTCCCAGATGACTGTACCCCTTGCTTTAGTCAATAAATACTCTGTAACCTAGTTGCTCAGGGTCAGACTTTGGAGAGAGATCTCCGCTGGGCAGGCCAGTGTAAAGCCTGCTGACGTAAATAAAGAATTTCCCTCCTCCTCTCTGAGTGATGCTTGCTTCCCTGACAGAATTCATAACACTACAAAGGGCTGTTTGAGGACTAAATGAAACCACATCTGAACAGCACACACTGTGAAGTACTAAGCAAACACTTGCGCTGCTTTGTCGTCACACGTCAGTTGTCATTTGTGTGTTGGGGCCTCCTCGATGCCCTCCAGACCCCTCTTTTCCCATGTTGTATCTTTCCTCTTCACATATTATACACACCCAGACAGGAGCGACGGTCATCTTACCTCCCCAGAGTCCCAGCCAGGACCCTGACACTGGGGGGCTTAGCGTGGAAATACAGCTGACTCTTAACAACACAGGTTTAAAGTGGGGGGGGGCACTTTAACACATGGGTTTTTTCTCAGCAGGCTGGACCTCCATGGATTTTACCAACCACGCTTGGGTCAGCGGCAGATATGCACTTGGTTGAGTCAGGACATGAGGAACCCAAGTTAGAGGAACACTGATGATAAATAATACAGGGATTTTCAGTTGTGTGGGGTGGGCACCCCTAAACTTCTCCCACCACCTATTGTTCAGCAGTCAACTAGATTCAAACCTGGTTCAAATTGCACAAATTATTAACCTATTGAAAGCCAGACCTGTTGTTTTAAGAATTCCATTCTATTGAACCAGTGGGGCCTTCCCCACTCTGGGCCTGCTGTGAGCAGTTTGTGACTATAGCAACTGAAGTCTACACACAGCACAGGAGGCAGGGTGTCAGGCTTGGTAGTCACACAGGGAGTTTCAACCCCGGAAGCATCTGTTATTAGCAGTGAGTCTTGTGCATGTTACTTCACGTAGCCCTGAGCTTCAGTTTTCCTCCTCAGAAGATGAGGAACCTGCCCCTACAAGTCCTTGCGTGCCATAACATGTGTCCAAAAGTTCTAGCTTTTCCTCCCGTTGAATCTAATTCTTTCCCCTTTGCTTCTGGGCTGGCCCCAAAGACTTATATGATCAATTTCTGTGGCAGAAATGACATTCTGGGACCTAGGAGGCTGGGTCACAAACCAGCCTTTCTGATTCACCATAGGTTCTTGGAATACTCTGAAAACAGCCAATGTCCTGTAATGTCTGACTCCAAGCTAGAGGACACCCATGCGCTTTGTGCAGAGACCACTTGAGGAGATATGTCTGGCTGGCACCCCCATTTATCAGCCCTCCCACCGCAGCACTAAATGGGCGTGAGAAAGCCCCCAGAGGGTCCCAGTCCCACCACCATCTGACACTCCAAATGAGAACTGCCCATCTGAGCTCCATGAACCCACCAAACTGAGAGAAAGAAAAATAAATAATTTCAAGCCACTAATTTCAGGGTGGCTTGTTGCCAGCAATTGACAGCAAGCACACTGAGCATAGTGTCTGGCACATGAGTTACACTCAGTACATGTCAACTGTCAGGATTATGGTGGTTTCAAGTTCATCTACATGGGGACATACTTTTTAATCAAAGTCACTCTGTACAGTGAAGTGTTCACTAGACCGGATAAGAACAGATTATATCGTGGCTTCCAGTTTAGGACTGTGCACCAATCCTTCTCAACTATTACTGATGCTGTTAGGGGGAAAGGATGTCCTGAGCAAACTCCATACAGGTTTTGTGGACTCCACCCCCACTCCAGACCAAATCCATCAAGACACTGGGAACTATAAATCCCATGATCACCAAAGGGAGGGTTGTTGGGACCTGAGGGCGGAGTTAAGCAGCCATGTTTGGGATGCTTGGTATAAGACCAGCCATGTGGCCAGGGGGATCACTCTCTTGGCCTCACGACACTTGGCTTTGCCCCAGCTCACCGCGGGTCATTGAGATGCCAGGTCAGCGGAACTGGTAGGACGCATTCACGAATTTATCTCCTTCTATTTCTCCCTGAGTTATTCATTTCTTCATTTCCCCTTCTCTTGCAAATAAACTTTTTATTAACCTTTTCTGTGTGCCTGTACTTTAGCATTAATAAGTCCCTTTTAAGCCCGCAGGTGAGGACTCACAGTCAGGTTGCCCTGTAACAATGTTACTGTGAGGAAAACTACAATTTGCAAATTATGATGGTGTCCATGAGTTTACAATTACTGTTTTCTTTTACTTATGGGAATTTTTAATTTGGAATTAGTCAAGGACATATGAAGAAGATCCAAAAGGGTGTCTATAACTACACTGTGCCTAAGCAAGAATAAGGATGGTTAGTGGTGACACAATAGTTAGTGAATCCGAAGGCAAGTTAGGGAGAATTAGGCAGCCTCAAGGACAGTGCAGGTGGGGACCTCGGGAGAATTAAGGAAGGCTTCAGAGAAAAGGGCAGCAAGAGGAATGTGTTAACGCTGGCCTTGGTTTCCTTCAGGTGATAAAGGATGGAGGAGTTTGGGAAACAGAGAGTGGTTTAATTAGGGGAGCTGACTCATTTATGCAAGGAGGAGATGAGAAGGGGTCAGTACTGAGACCAGTGGGTGCCAGCCTGTTTTTCTTCAATAGCTGATGTTTGACTTTCTCTTCCCTAAAATGCAAGAGTGCTCATTTGGGAGACTGGGTCATAAAGGTAAATCTATCAAATAAGGGGGAAGGTGCAACAAATGGGGAAAGACAAACCTGTTAGATAAGGAATGTAAAGATCCCCTGCTCAGTAGCAGATTGAGAAAACCGAGAACTAACCAATCACAAAGAGACTGGTAGAGCTTTAGAATAATGAGGGAAAGAAGGTATATATTCCCTGAGACACGACTCCACTTTGGCTTCCTTGCCCCTCCCTGGCCTGGTTCCCTGGCCTGGGAGTCCCACTTTATTTCTGTTCCTTTTCTCCTCAATAAACTTTTTCTTTCTCTAAGCAAACCTGCCTCTTCTCGCTTGCTTGCCTGAGCGTCTGCGAAGTTCCTGCTGCGGCTTCGTGAGACACCAACCCGTGGTGGTCTAGTGGCTGGGACTCAGCACTGCCCCTGTAGCCTGGGATCCATTCCTAGCTGGGAGACTAGGCCTGACAATTCCAGTATCATCTTTGGGGGCTCATCCGGAATCTCACGGGATTTAAGGTAAGTGAGCCGAGAGGCACAAATTTTCTCTGTCTTCATCTTGTCCTAAGCTCCTCTTGCTAAACATTTTCCTTTTCTCGGAGCCATCAAAGAGGCCATAAAAAGGGCATAGGACAGTCGGTAAATGCCAAAGAGTGACTGCCTTAAAACCTCCTGTAAGGATAAACTGGTGACCAGACCAGGTAAGGGGACTAGCCCACCTGCCAGTCAAAGAATAAAAGTCTGGTTGTCGTCATATGACGGACTACGGTATCCAAAGAGTTCTAAGCACATACATCATGTAGAGGCCATCCAGGAGCTGCACATAAGGAGCTGATCTCCCAGCAGCTCGGGCCATCCTCCCTTGTCTTCAGCAGAGGAGGAGTTGTCGAGACCCAGTGGAGGATGAATGGTCCCAATGTGACAGTTGGGAAAGTCATTCCTCACTAAGCACCACACCAGATCCGACACAGAATCCCATCCTGGCCTCAGATCCCTGTTAAGATTATTTAAATGGCTCCTCTTATCTTTCCTTGCTTTCTCTCCTCCCCATTCTTTCTTCTCTTGCAATGCAACTGATTTATTTCTCTGTTACCTGTGGGGCTTCAGACAGGGAGTAGACATTTCACAAACTTTTTTGCTGTCCTTTATTTGATTGAAAAAATTAATGGGCACCCGTTGGCCCCGTAAAAGCGACTAGCGTGAGGCCGCCATTCTTAAAGTCTCGGGTGACAGGTTTCTCAGTTGGCAAGGCTTCCTGATCCCCCACTTGCTGACTGGGAATGTCAGGATTCTCTTGTCACTCATTCCTTGCTTTTCTCTATCATCCATGCACTCCGAGGGTGCTCAGAACGACCAAGCTGTGACCCTTGGAACCCTGGACATCCAGGAGATCCGATGGCTCAGACAAGGCGTTCTGCTAGGTCGGCACCTAGGCGAGAGTCATGGAGGCCTAACAGTCTAAAAAAAAAAAAAGGACTGTCACCTTCTTGGTCCCTCCCCTATAGGACAGACTTCTTTCAGGTTCTGTCAAGGCAACTTATAAGACATAAGGTACAAAATGGTCTTATAAAAATCTTGGGACACCCCTGGGAGACAGGGCTGTATGTACAGGTTTGCCTCAAATCCTAGGTCCAGCTAATTAATTATACTTTGGTATTATAAATTTTTCTCATGGCAGTTTTCTAAAAGGGAGTTTAAGACAAATAAATATCAGGCTCTGGGTTACTGCCGGTTCAAGGGCTATGACTTAACAAAAAATCAGTTTTGCTGTCTGGTAAATGGGCATCATTGAAAATCAGGTCCCAGGACTCAGTCTGTGGCTTGTGTTGAGTCTCTACTGATCAGGTGTGTTCAGGGTCTCTTTCATCAGATGAGGAGAATAAGCTCGCTAGAAGCTTGGAAGGGGTGTCCTTTGCAAAGAGACTGGATAGGGGTCGCCGGTAGGGTCCCACAAAATCTGATACCCCTCACCTTTCTGTTCGGTGGGAGACAGATAGGTTTAGAATCGGTCACACTGGTAAAGGAGTAATTAACTCCAGTGGACTCTATGCGAGGAGACTGTTAATCACTCACAGTTAGACCTCCAAAGTTAAATGGAGGGACGCCTCCAGGAAAAAGAAGTTGGTGTTGAGCACCTGCCTTCTTGTTGTGGATGGGAGCTTCCTCGGCAGCCTTGCAAAGGTGCATGCCTCTCTCCTGCATCCTAAAGTTGAGACCAATTTTCAGGAGCAATGGTCTCCTATCTCACCTGTTGCTTCTCTTAGTAAGTCACTTAGACCCAAGTCTCGACATCTCTCCTGCATTCTAGAGTTGAGAGCCAGTCGAGAGGGCATGGAATATGGTCCTGGTCGGATGGTAGGGCCTCTGACTTAACTGCAGGGATGCCCCTGCTTTGTCTCTGCGCTGCTATTGCAGGTACTTTTCTTTTATTGCTACAGAGACCATAAAATGCTCTATCTCAATTCCATGGGACATGCCCGTAAGTTACATTCTTAAAAACTAGCCCAATTTGGCCATAAATGGCATCTTCTCCAGCTAACTGTCTTTTGTCACAGTCAAGGCAAAAGGTAAAATGCTGGGGACTAAAAAGTAAGGGGCCCACTGCAACTGGCTGGTGGGAGACTGCCTCTGGTCTCAGCAAGCAGCTACCTGGACTTTTTCTCCAGTGTTGAGTTCATTGGTATGTCTCTGCTGCCTTCCAGCTATGGGGGAATTGGACTCTCCCTTTGTCCACCTTGAAAAACTGTTTTGGTTCATTCTAGGGAAAAAATTCTATTTCTCTGTGTTTTTCTGATCTTAAAGTCTAGATTGTTTAAGGTGAAAACTGCTGAGTGACTTTGGACTTACTAACGAGCCATAAAAGGTGATTTTTTGGTTGAGTGAACACTTCTAAACTGCTTATTGGACCTGTAAAAGTTTAGTTTCTTATTAAGACTAATTAATTTCTAATAAGAGTCTGAAAACAGGCAAACTGTAAAGGAAGATCTTATTCTTCCTCTTCTCCTGTCCTCCCCATACATGGTTCTGAAAATGAAAAAATATTTGTCTTTTGTCTTAAAAATGTGTTTGGTCTCAGTGAGACAAAACTAAAACAATGTAAAGCCAAATGATAATTCTTAAAAATACAAACTCAAAATGCTTTTCTGATCTAAGAAAGTTAGTACAAACTGCTTAACTTTGAAATTGTTGTGGTCTTGGTTGGACTCTAGGTTTTAAGTAAGGTTAAAATGGGATACTTGTTCTATGTAAGGATTCTAACTTCTATACTATTAAAAATCTGCTTGATATAAAAAGAATATTAAAAACTTGGCTAAATGGATGTGTCAAACTTAAAAAAATTGTTCCTAAGGAACTGGAATTTACTAAATTGTAGTTTCTCAGTGTCTTTGCAAATATTGGTAAAAATAACTGTTTCTTAAAGTTAGTGCACATGGCCAAAAATTTTAAATGAAAATCAAGAGATCTCTTTGTTCTTGCTTTTTGCCTCTGGAGAATTAATTATAAATGGCACCTATAGATCCTAAATTTTGAAATCGCGATCTAAAATTGTGGTAAAAAGAAAACCTAATTCAAAATTAAATGGTTTAAAGCATACATGCCTTAGTTGGGTATTAATACTTTACTTTGTTTAAATGTGTTTACTCATGCTATACAAAGGAAATAATAATTAACCTGGCCTATGCTAACAAACAAACTTACTTCTAGGCTTTTATCTAAACTCTCTTGATAAGGTCTCCTTCCAGGAAGACTGATCTACTTGTCTTTTCCCCTTGGAGAAAACAATATATTCTCCCAGTAAATGACTAGATTTCATTACAAAATTCAAGGTAACATCTAAAGATATATGGACAAGTTACTGAAAAATGTTCATGGTATTAAGTGTCTAATTTTTTCTTGCTTTTGTCAATCTATCTAGTGCTTGCCTAAGAAAAAACTTGGTATATAAAATTGTTACAGTGGCAACTCTGCAGTTGACTTAAAATTCCAGTTCAAAGAAAAAACTAAAGCTAAACTAAGGTTTTGCTAAGTTTAGTAATAAAAAATTGTTAACTATTTACTGAACTGTCAGGTTTATATTTTGCTCCTTATTGTAAGGAAACTAAAGTTTTATGTCATCTAAACTAAAAAAATTGAAAGATGTGTCTGTGCAAGTTGTGTAGTCTAAAGAGATGATAGTGTAACAGCTATTATGGTGTCTTACAATGCAGAGATTGGAAACCAGGGTCTGATAATTCTGAATACAAGTAAAGTGAGATGTGTTTGTGTTTTGTTGTTTTTTTTTTAATATATTAAAAGTTGATATTTTAAAAGTCCTTAAAATAAGATGGGTAATCTAGACCCTGAAAAGGACAATTTAGCGGTCTCTTTCATTAGCCAGCCTTGCTCTGACATCAGATTCAGGCTCCAGCGACTAAATCAAGGGCCTAAAATCCTTTTAACACTTTTGGACATGGCCTTCAAGGCCTACAGTAATATGGAGGGGGCTAGCTAGACTAAAAGAAAGGGAGAGAGGCAAGAAAAGGGCCCAGTTGATGGCAGTTGCCATCACAGTGCTCTGCCACTTAAGACTCATCCAAGGCCCCATGCACCCTAGGGCATTCGGGACCTCAACCTCTTAATGGGCTGCCAGCTTGCTTCCACGGCCAGCAACCGGGACACTTCAGCTGCAACAAGCTGTTCCCAGGGCCATGCCTTCTGTGCCATTGCACAGGGCACTGAAAAGAGGGACTGTCCCACTCTCCAGAGAGGGAGGGGGCCAGCCCAAACCACAGGCCAGGATGGGAGGACCTCAGCTGTCTCTGACTATGAAGAACCCAGTACAGGAGAAGACCTTCTCTGAAGAAGCCCAGAGGTGAGCAGATTCCCCTGTTTACTGTTTATATGGATAAGCCTCGGGTGACCCTAAAAGTGGCAGACATAAAGATCACCTTTTTGGTAAATAAGGGGCCACTTACTCTGCTTTACTCCAATTCTTTGGACTGACCTACTGGTCAGTTGTCCCCCTCACTAGTACAGATAGCCAGCCTGAGCCAGAACACTTTACAGCATTGCTACCTTGCTCGCCATAAGGCTACTTGTTTACACATTTTTAGTTTTGTTTTCCTAACTTCCTCTATTAGGAAAAAAATTGTGACTAAATTCCAATCTAGCAACCTCCACAGCCACAATTGGCTCTCCTAGCTGCTGTACAAAAAGATAAAAATGGTACTAAAGCCCTAGTTCTCACTAATTCTGTCATTTTGGCTACAGCACCTCCAGGTGTTTGGGACACTAGCCCAACAATGTTCCTTGAAATCCCTAGTATCAGTGGTTATATAAAGCCCCAGAGCCCTAGACCTGCTGATAGCTGAAGTTAAAGGAGTTTGTGACCTCCTTACTCTTAAACCTCCTCACTCTTAAACTAAATTTTTTCTCTTGCTTGGGCCCTACATCCTCAATGCCTTCATCGAGGTCACCTCTCGCCTGAAGACCATCAAACTACGAAGCCTTCACTGTCCTTCTTTCAAGGTCCCTTAGAGCGTCGCCCTGCTGTGGAGCCCTGACCTCCTCCCCACGTCGCCCACTTTCAGCAGGAAGCAGTCACTGATCAGATTGACGTCCTTTGTCCTAACAGCAGTTAGGTGCTCCACTGTAGAGGGGGGAAATGAATCCGAGGGCAAGTTAGGGAGAATTAGGCAGCCTCAAGGACAGTGCAGGTGGGGATCTCGGGAGAATTAAGGAAGGCTTCAGAGAAAAGGGCAGCAAGAGGAATGTGTTAACACTGGCCTTGGTTTCCTTCAGGTGATAAAGGATGGAGGAGTTTGGGAAACAGAGAGTGGTTTAATTTATGGACAAATTAGGAGGGCAGCAGACTCATGTCTGGTAGATCACCGTCCTCCCTTTGTCAGAGTGCAGGGATATTTATGCAAGGGGGAGATGAGAAGAGGTCAGCACTAGTGGGCGCCAGCCTGTTTTTCTTCAATAGCTGATGTTTGACTTTCTCTTCCCTAAAATGCAGGGGTACTCATCTGGGAGACTGGGCCATAAAGACAAATCTATCAAACAAGGGGGAAGGTGCAACAAATGAGGAAAGACAAACCTGTTAGATAAGGAATGTAAAGATCACCCGCTCAGTAGCTAATTGAGATAACCGAGAACTAACCAATCACAAAGAGACCGGTGGAGCTTTAGAATAATGAGGGAAAGAAGGTATATATTCCCTGAGACACGACTCCACTTTGGCTTCCTTGCCCCTCCCAGGCCTGGTTCCCTGGCCTGGGAGTCCCACTTTATTTCTGCTCTTTTTCTCCTCAATAAACTTTTTCTTTCTCTAAGCAAACCTGCCTCTTCTCGCTTGCTTGCCTGAGCGTCTGCAAAGTTCCTGCTGTGGCTTTGTGAGACACCAACCCATGGGGGTCTAGTGGCTGGGACTCAGCACTGCCCCTGCAGCCTGGGATCCGTTCCTGGCTGGGAGACTAGGCCTGACAATTCCAGTATCATTAGGATTAGCAAATCAGGTAAATGTGCAATAATGCACTTCATGCTAGTAGCAGCAACATATGCAAATCACTAAATTACATCAATTTAAAATTTAATATTTATATATTTGGGGGTCCTCTCTGGTGGCCTAGGGGTTAAGTCTCAGCGCTATCACCACTAAGGGTGGAGTTCAATACCTGGCCAGGGAGCTAACCCACACATGGCACAGCAGACCTCGCCTGTCTCGCCAGCTGCTCCCCATAGTATATTTCAGAAAATCTGCCTGTTCTGCTCCCCATTCTGTCTCTGGTGAATCCTCTCACCCCGTCCCCCACACTGCTGGCATAGACCCCAGTTCTTCTACACAAAAATAAATTTTAAAAAATTTTAAATAGTTATATTTTGATTATACAATATTACATATTAACAGATCTTACTAGGACTAATCTATGCAACAGAGGTATAGTAATAAAACAACTCTTTTTAAAATAGAGATTTGTTTTTAAAGATTTATGTATTTATTTATTTATTTATACAAACACTGGTACAGTCAGAAGCGCGGGAGGGCGAGAGAATTCACCAGAGCCTCTCACGGCAGGAGAGGTCTGCGCGCCATGTGGGACCCTCGCCTGGTGGCCGGGGATCAAACCGGCGCTGCAGAGGCTGCCGGCAGCTTCGAAGCCCAGCACTCAACCGCTGCGCCACTGGGGAGGCCCTAGAGATCTTTTTTTAAAAAAAAAAAATTGAGGGCCTCCCCTGGTGGCGCAGGTGGCTGAGCGCAGTGCTGTGGAGCTGTCCGCAGCCTCTGCAGTGCCGGTTCGATCCCAGTTGGCCTGTAAGGGTCCCATATGGCGAGGCAGACCTCTCCTGTTGCACCCACTGCTCCCCTCAGCAGTACATTTCCTCAGTCTGCCTGTTCTGTGCCCTGCTCTGTCTCTGGTGAATCCTCTCACCCTCCCACACATCTGGTTTCTGTACCCCGGTCCTTGTATAAATAAATAAATGAATCTTCAAAAAAAATTGATACACCATATTTCTTAATAGCTCCTTTTAAGTTGTTTTGGAAGATCTTTAAACACCTGAAGTCATAATTCATATGCTTACACAAATACTGCCTTTAGGTACTTTTAAAGGGTACTTTTTATTAAAGAGTCCAGTGCATTATTTACTTATTTTACCACATACATTAGTGAGGTTTCAACAGAATCTATAGATCATTCCATGGGAGGATTTTCAAGGTTGTCCTTTAGTTGGGTCACACCAGAAAAAGTAAGATTATAGAGTTAGAACCAGCTCCTATGGAAACACCATCCTGGGTCGATATTCAAATGCCTCAGAACATACCTCCATATTCCACCTGGTGGTGCCCAGGGACTGTGGTAACTGGAATGCTGTTTTCCTTCCCCAGAGTCCTGCCAGCCTTCATTAGAGAGCCAAAACCTCCACTAGCCCAGGACTAACCCCATTGACCAGGGGAGTATTTCTCAGCCTTTTTAAGATTCTGAAGGTTTGTTTAAAGGGAAACAGCAACACCATGGACCCCAACATAGACATTAATTATTGTGTAAATATATGCAACTAATAAGTACTCACAAAACACTTGTGCTATTACAGAACTACAGAATAAAGTACACTAATTAAATACAAATTAAACTGTACAACCAGTAATATCCAAGTGAACATTAGTCTAATATGATGGATGGGGCCTCCCTGGTGGCACAAGGGGTTAAGACGCTATGAAGCTGTCCACAGCCACTGGAGCTTGAGTGCGATCCCTGGCCAAGGAGGCAACCCACATGGCACAGCAGACCTCTCCTGACTCATCCACTGCTCCCCTCAGCAGTGTATTTCAGTCAATCTGCCTGTACTGCTCCCCACTCTGTCTCTGGTGAATACTCTCACCCCCTGCACCTCTGGCCTGCACCCCAGCTCTTGTGTGATTAAATAAATAAATCTTTAAAAAAATAAATAAAATGATGGATGGTTTTGTTCTGCTGAACTGAAGTTGCCCAAGGCTGTGGTTGGATTCTGAGGTCAGCAAGCTCTATTACCCATGTGCCACGTGATGGTTTCATTCCCTTGCACTCCACACACAATCTGTCCCCAAAGTTGCTCAATTCTACCTTCAAAATAACCCACATAGGACCCTACTTTCTACCTCTACTTTGGCGGAAGTCACTGTGGCCTCCCTCCTTGCATCCTCCCGTACATAGTCCTGGCCCACACTCCAAGCAGCTGTTAGGACCATCCTCACAAAAGCAAGTCAACTTGTGTCACTGCCCTCACACAAAAAACTTTCAAAGGCTGCTCCGCGAGAAATGCCTGACCCGCAGGACCCCAAACTTTCAGGCCCCAACCTCCTGTGACTCTTTACACTGACCACTCTGTTTCAGCCACAGAGCCTGCCTGCCAGTTCTCAACCTCACAGGCATGCCCTTCCCACACCGCCTTGGGTCCCCTCTGCCAGAAGGGCCCCAATGGCTCATGAATATTGTCTCTTTGGAGGCTCTGCAGAGGGGCTTGGAAGGGGCAGTGGGCACTGCCATGGTAAATATCACCATCAACGGTACCTGCTGGAACTGAAGTTCCAGCACCTTCACAAGTCCTGTGGTCCACGCCATCTCTTAACACTGCTTCACTAGCCAATACTCCAGCCCTGAGGGCTGATTTCACATTTGCTGAATACACTGCAGTCAGCCTCTCAAGCTCCCTCCCTTTCCTTTGGTAAAATACACACAACTTAAAATTTACCATTTACCCATTTTATAGTATACAATAAATAAGTAATTAAAATAAATGTAAAAGCACACTCACAATATTTGTGAAAAATACATTCTCTATGTCTATAGGCAAAGATTTTCCCAGCAAGGCCTTAAAGCCACATCCTCCCAACCAGCACGAGGAGGCCCCCTCCTGGTTTGCACTTACCACCATCTGATACGCTTGGTATTATTGCTGGTTGATCGACACCATGAGGTCAGGGTCCTTGGTTCAGTTTTGGTACCTGTTTGTCCAAACCCATGGCCCAAAATAGGCACTCAGGATGCAGCTCCTGTTAACAGGATCATCCAGTCTTCACCTGGCCCCGGTGCATTTTTCTAAACTATTTCCACCTTGTTCTTTTCTTTCCAGCCCATTGTACAGGCAGTAAAGCTGTGACACTGACTGAGTTTTGTTTAAGATGGCCCCCTGAAAAGTTCAGAAGGTAACTGCATTTATTTTTTACCCAACAGCACTGAAATGAACATACACAAGAAAACAGCAGATGGGAAGACCCATAACTTTCCTAGACCCCATTTTGAGAAACATGGGGTGAGAGAATGAGGGAGCAGCCACACTACCTGCAGTGGAAGAGGGCACAACCCTGCCCCACACAGAGGAAACAGCCCCCCACGTGGAACAGGGAGTTGGAACAGTAACCCCAGGCACTAAGGAAAGGGCAATACTATATGTGAAAGCCTCCCACTGATGGACCTGGTATTTCACCTGCCGTCTAAACTTACACATTTCAAGGCTCTTTTACAGTCTGATCCAAATCTATTTCCAGTCTAGTTATCAGTTTATCAATTATTTCCAGTAACAGCCAAACTTTCTACCTGTCAAATATCTTGGCCTCTTAGTAAATTTTGTAGGTTTAAATTTAAATACACAAGTAATGCATACTCAAGCATATAAATCAAGACAAAGAATAAAAGAGAATGTCATCTACTAGCACAAATCAGTCCCACCCTAGGCAGACAACCACTTTAACTTTGGAGTTTTTTCAGAACTGTTTCCTGTTTGTATTTACTTAATGTAAACAGAGCCACTCCCAGCCCCTCCCAAACATTTCCCTCTGCACTCAGCCTAGCATTAAACATTCTACTTGCATGCAGGCACCCATGTGCCCTCTCTGGTCTCTTCCAAACTCAGCTCACCCCTACCAGGCAACCACCAGCTATCAAGCTTCACATAACCTGGCAATTTCACATCATGTGATATCCCAAAGGGTTATTTGGTGGAGTTACTTAACCTGTCCATTGTGTCCTATCAGATAAAGCATATTACTGGACCAAGACCCTCAAGGACAAAGTCCCCTCCTCTCCAGGAAATTTGTTATATATACCTACAGCATAGCCACGCAGCACAACTCTAGAAAGTGTTTTTCGTCGGCCCTCACAGCACCTCAGTTAAAAATCTTCATTTATTTTATACAGGCCCCTTTTTTCATTTTTAAAATTGAAACAAGGCTCGGAGGTGCTCTCCAAAGGGTTTGGTCTATCCTGGCAGCAGGGAGAAAGGTCAGTGCATTCAGAACTGGGCTGAAGGGGGCATGGGGGTGGAAGGGGAGCAAGTGAAAAGCAGAGTCAGAAACATTCTTCTCCAAGAGCTAAGCCCTGATGTCTCTTTTAAAGGAAAACAGACTACTGATTCATCAATGACAATTGGGGGAAATAAAATGAAATAAAGGAAGAAAACTATCTCGCAGAGCAGAAAAAAAGATTTAACAAAAGAAATAGGGACCTGGATGAACTTGATGTTGATATAAAATAAAAAGTAGTCATCTGAATGTAAACAAAAGACAGAAAAAGAATGGCTACAAGCAGATGAGGCATGAGGCAAAGGGTGTGGGCAGTACTTCTTCACAGCTGCAAATTTCCAACTAACTCAAGGAAAAACAAGACATCAGCAAGTTCTGTGTCGTTATAAAGAAATGAGGATAAAGGGATAGTCCTGTATCCCTCATCTTTGTGAACTCAAACCAAAATCAACACTTGTCATTGCACTACTAAATCATTTCCCCTACTTCTTAATTACATTCAAATTTTAATTAACATGAACATGTATTACTTTATAATGAAATAATAAGAAAAATGGAAGTTTGTTATGGAAAAGTTTAGAAAATATTTTAGCTCCTCAAGTAAAAGATAAGTCTATGAAGTATGTACTATCGATTTTATGAGTTTGTTTGTTTGTTTTTTAATTAAACTTGTCCTGGCCAGGGGCCTCCCTGGTGGCACAAGGGGTTAAGACGCAGCACTATGAAGCTATGCACAGCCACTGCTGCATTAATTTGATCCCAGGCCAAGGAGGTGACCCACATGGCCATGGCGCAGCAGATCTCTCCTGACTCACCCACTACTCCCCTTGGCAGTGCATTTCAGTAGATCCATCTGTTCTGCTCCCCACTCTGTCTCTGGTGAATCCTCTCACCCCTCACACTCTGGTCTGTACCCCAGTTCTCGGATGCATAAATAAATAAATATTTTTTAAAAAAAAAACTTGTCCCGGCCAATACAGCAGTCCCCCAAGATCCACAGTTTCACTTACTGTGGTTTCAATTAACCGAGGTCCACTTGGGTTTTGAAATATTACTTACAATAAGATATTCTGAGACCACAGTCACATAACTTTTATTAGTGTGGTTATAATTTATTTTATTTTTTTATTATTGTTCATCTCTTACTGTGCCTAACTTATAAATAAAACTTCATCATAGCTATGTATAGGAAAAACATATATATCTACATAGGATTTGGTACCATCTTGGTTTCAGACATCCACCCCTGAAAGGATAAGGGGGACCACTGTAATTTAACCAGAAAAAAAAAATTGAAACACTTCATTCTTTCCCCTTGCCGCAGAGGGGATACCACAAATGTTATGTGATAACCTGTGCAAACATGTATAAATACAACTCTCTCCCCACTCCCCTCTTCCCTTCCCTCTCACCTTCTCCTTCTTCTTCCCCCCCACCCCCCAATAGGATTCTCCATGAAAAGGGGAGGTTCCAGTTCCCTCTCCCACCCAGTGAGGGGTGGAGCCGAGCAGCCAGGTAAAGCTATGAAAGACTTGAAGAGACAGAGAGGGGACACATGGAGCACACTAATCTATTCAAGTTTTCAAGTTTCCTCACTCTAAGAGTTTGCTTTGTCTTTATGGGGGGTGAGGGGGAGGGATGGCAGAATCCATTTAGTGCATGCAAATTTGGGGGTCATGGGACACCCCTCAGTCTGCCCACTAACACCTCCATCTCTCTCTCATCCCCTCTCCTGCCTCCTCTCTCTCTTCCACACCTACTCTCCATCAATCCCTCCCTTCTTTCTCCTGCTCACCTTCCCTCACAAGGGAGTCTTTGATATACTTTTTCAGCCAACACATTTTATTTGCAGGTCCTAGTAAGAACAGTCATTCCATGAGAGCAGAAAGGAATACTGAAAAATTCAGCTATCTTTTCTGCAAAAAAAAAAAAAAAAAAAATACTCTTAGTATAAAAGGATTCAGCTCTCTGATATCCTGCTCAAAGAAGAGAAAACAAGGGAAATGATTTCCCCTAAGTCCGGCTTGCTCAACTCCAAAGTCCATTCAATTTTCTGATAATCCAAGTCTTCCAGATACCCATGAGCACTGAGTTAAGCCCTGAACAAACAGAGGCCACCTTCAGGACCTCATGAGAAGTCACAGCAGGTCCGAGAAATCAGGAGCAAGGACTCACTCAAACAGGAGATTCCAGAGGGAGAAACTGGCTTAGTGACACTGATGTTGAAACCCACTCTTCTGTTCCTTATTTCTGTTGACAAAGGCAGGCAACAAGGCTCTCAAGACACATGCTCCCCCAGTTGCTCTGCGGGACTGAAGCTGCAGAGCCAGTCACCTGAGCAAATGGAAGGGGACACCCTGCAGGACTCTGACAGACTGATCACCTACAACCGCTGCCATCCCACCTGCCCCCACCTCTCTGCCAGTGCTCCTCACTCTTCTTCAGGCTCTGCTCCTGCCCTCCTCTCCACTTACCACCTGCTAACCACCTCCTAACAGGCTGTATGAATTATTCCGCTACCTCTCATCCCACCTTTCATCTGCTAAACTAAGACCAAAGATCAAACATCTTTGATTTGGGGGCCTCTCTGGTGGTCTAAGGGTTATGTCTCAGCACTATCATAGCTAACCCACATGGCACAGCAGACCTCTCCTGTGTGGACTGCTGCTCCCCTTAGCTGTGTATTTTAGTAGATCTGCCTGTTCTGCTCTTCACTGTGTCTCTGGTGAATCCTCTCACTGGCCCCCATCCCACACCTATGGCCTGTACTCCAGGTCTTTTATGTAAAAATAAATAAATAAATCTTTAAAAAATAAGATCTTTGATTTGCTTTGATTTGTTCAGACACACAACTGTAACCTGCAGAAGTTCAATTTTTTTTTTGCACAAGTGGCATAGAGGTGAGAGAGAATATGTTAATATTATATATAATCATATAGAAAGACAACATCACCTATGTTGTATCCTCACCCAAACACTTACTCCAGAAGAAGCAATGAGAATGCAATCAGATAAACGGAGATCTTGTGGTTTTCTATAAGACAAAGTGCCTGGATTCTTCAAAATTGCCAAAACCATAGAGGACAAAAAGGAAGGGGGTTGTCTGAGATAACACACAACTAGAGGGATATGAAAAGCAGACATAATACACGCTCTCTAACTGGATCCTGGATTTTAAAAAAAAAAAAAAACTGTAAAGGAGGGGCCTCCCTGGTGGCACAAGCGTTAAGCACCGCACTGCGAGCTGTCCACAGCCTCTGCAGCACAAGTTCGATCCCCACCCAGCCAGGGAGCAACCTACACGGCACAGCAGACCTCTCCTGTCTCGCCCGCTGCTCCCCTCAGCAGTGTATTTCAGTCAGTCTGCCTAATTCTGTTCCCCGCTCTGTCTCTGATGAATCCTTTCACCCTCCCACACGTCTGGCCTATACCCCAGGTCTTGTATAAATAAATAAATCTTAAAAAAAAACAAAACTGTAAAGGACATCCTGGACACTACTGGCAATCTGGTTACCTTCAGTACTATTATTTCATCTGTGTTCAACTAGGGGAGTGAGATAATGGTAGTAATGTGTAGGTGAATGATATTTTTCTAAAAGGTGCACACTAAATATGAAGAAACGAAGTATGATGATGTGTATATCTTACTTTCAGGTGGTTCAGGGAGAAAAGTTAGTAGTATTTATCTATAGCAGAGAGAGGAAGAAAGAGTAACAAAATGTTATCTCTACTGAATCTAGGTGAAGTGTCCAGAGACATCCATTGAACTATTCTGTCAATGGTTTTGTACTTGGAAATTTTTTCAAAATATAACAGGGAAAAAGAAATTAAAAATAACAGATGGCATGCTGGAGAGGTGGCAGAGTCAACCAGACAGCCGTCAGCCTGGGCTCCTGCCTTCCCCCACCCACCAGAAAACACCTGAGATCCACAAATCACCAGCTCTCCCCAGTGTCTGTGCTCCATGCCCACTTTTCCTACTTATCTTTTGGGGCATTGCTCAGATCCTTCCAAGAAACCTCCTCAAGCTGCCTTCCTTCCCAGCCCCCACTGGATTTAATCCCACCACACTGCGTCTCCATGTGACACCTCCAACACCCCATCACCTAGGTCAGTAAGAATGCTCGATCCTGTGCACCTGCCTATGTTTCCTGCCCAAGCGGGAGAGTCTCCATCACAAGCAGGGACCAGGATGCTCCCTTCTGACTTTCCATCTCAGCAGTAGTAGCACTGGACCTTATCCACACCAGGCACTCAAACAGCAAAAGCTTTCTATCCCTCATCTGTCCTCAAGTATAACAAGGTGGACAACAGTGAATATCCTCATCCCACGCTATAATTCTGCTGTGCATGGTCTATGCTAGGTGCTGTTGCAGGAACATAAAGCGATATGTTTTAGTTCCTTGCTGGGGTGTCCATGTCCCTGGGAAGGCAGGGTGCTCTTTGATGACAGGAATCGCCACCATCCCATCTACCTGCAGACACCCACAGCTCCTGGCATGAAGGAGTGCATGATGCTAATAAATGGCTGAATAAGTGAATGCCTACTCCACTTTCCAACACATATTATACATTGTAGAAACAAAGACAATTAAAGTATCGTATTTGCATAGATATGCAAGCAGGAAATTTGATATAAACTGTTGACAATTAAATTTGAAAACCTTTTCTAACTCATGAACTCAAAATCTTTTCATGTCCTAGCACTTTAAAATGTACTTTTCTATTTCCTACTGGCTACAACCTGGGAGCAGACCTACGGGACAGAGCACACTCAGTAAAACAATATCACTGGACCCTGGAAAAGGGAAAGAGCCACGTAACTGAGAGGGCCGAGGAGGGGCCATGAGAAGTTTATGAATGTTTCACAACTGATTCTGATACACCCCAGAGACACACTGAGCTCTTGAAAACCAAGGAAGAGATGCAGTGATGCCAAGCCTGACAGAAGAGGACAACTTGGTGGATTCCATCAGCCCAGACTGGGCACCGTTCCCACATGCAGGCCCTGCTGAGCAGATACCCCACTATGTCGCTTATTCACTATCCAGGGTCACCAATGTTGAAACACACTTTGTTCGAGGGGTTCAATAAAATAGAGGAATCAGGTGTGCTAAGAAGTAAAGTATGTTGCTAGTCCCTCTCCATACTGTCCCCTCAACAGCAATGCTAGATTCTGGGAAAGGAAAAATGTGAATATGCTAAAAGAATCTCAGATTTGACAGTTGCCTAGCCCACTCCTCCCAGTCTATGCAAATGTTGCTTCCACAATGACCCTGCCAATTCATATAAACTTGTTGAATTCTGTCAGTAACAGGGAGCTCACTACCACTCAAAGGAGAGAGCTTGCACTCTGACCTATCTGCCTTACTGTGAACTGTTTGCTCTCAAGTTCCTGTTCTTCCACAGAGCCCATCACGTGAAGACCACATACATATCTGACGTCCCCACAGCCCAGACGTCACACCAAACCCCAAGGACTCAGCTGCTGAGATGAGCCACCACCCAGATTCTAACCAAGGCCAAAAGGAGATGCTTCAACCAATTCCTTCCCAGAAGCAAGGACACCCTCAGCTGTCTTTTAATCATGCCACTCAGCTATTGAGGAAGTGGCAGAAATTTCTAAACTACTGTCAAGGCAACCATAGTCCAAATATAAATCTCTTTGGAATCCCATCCGGAAGCAGATTTTAAGTATATGCATGAGCACGCCCAGAAGAAATAATAAAATAAAAGGAAGATCCTCTCTTCCCCCCACTCCTCTCTCCTCTTGTTTTTTGCCACATGGTAATGTGTGTTAAAAATGCATACTGGGAAGCTTTCCACCTTTGGGGTTGGAACAGCTGCTGCCTCAATATTGTTTTTGTTAGGTTTTTTTTTTTTTCTTAACATACTTTGCTGTTTTTGAGTGTGTTGTTTTTAAGCTACTTGTTTCATAATACTAGTTGAGATTACAAAGTGAGACAATCAGCACTTTAGTGGCAAGAATGGAACTTGGGGCTCTGGGGGTCCACTGAGGACCTTACCCAGAATGTTCCCATCAAACACACCCTCCTGCATGGCTAGCTTCCACAGATGGTCTGGTTTATGCAAAAATGGCTGGGCTACTGCCACATGTGATAAACATAATTAAGTCCACCCATGAAAACAATGGGGGCTAAGAATTACTAGGTACTCTACATAATAGGAGACATAATAGATAATACATAAATCCAATGTTTGTGGGTCCTTGGTTTTTCCAAAAGCACAAAATATTCAGAGAATGTTCCACAGACTATCACTAACAATCCATCTGCATATTCACTCAAAAAATGTAAGATCAGGAATGCCTAAGATCAGATTCTGAAAGGACAGGTACACGGTGAAGACAGGTCATCTGGTCCACTCTTATTTCCACCTATTGCAAATGACCCTGCTGTCAGGAGCATCCTCTGATCAACAGAGGAGCGGGAGAGTATAATTAAGAGTCTCCAATAGAGACCTGGGATAAAAGTATACACTGCTCATGCCTAAAACAACCTTGTGCCTTAAATGGAAATCAGATTGCCCGTGCAACCTCAGCAATCAGGACAACAGACTAGGCTCAGAGAAATTAGCTCCTCTCCTCTCCAGAGAGACAGCAGGACTTCAGTGATGAGGTCAGAGATCACTGTCACCTTCTAAAGAGATACCAACAGAAATCCCAGTATGTGGTCTGGTCATATTGAGACTTCAGGAAGGTGTGGCAGAGACTAAAAACAGGAAACTGAGTGCTAGCCACACGCAAGAATTCATCCAGAAAACACAGACCTCCCAACACAAAGAACAAAGGAGCTTGGCACTCCTGTTAAATTTTCGAGAGCTCTTTCAGATTTTTTTGACTCCCTCTTCCAGTCACTATTCCATAGGGTTCCCTCTCAAATCCAGAGAGTTCAACCCAAGGCAATCAAAATGGCTTTGACCTCACCCAAATGTCATCCTTCCCTGAGCAGCTGGAAATGTAGTCTGTCATACACATCTTGCCGAGACAGAATCAGGCACTTAACACAGAAGTATAGCTTTAGTATTACTCATGGAGATAATCAGGTCACTGGCCCTTTAACTAAGATAACCTCTGTCTTTAGTAAGATTAAAACTGCACCCCAACATTGTCATGTGACAAGACTTATCCTTCAAAGCCTCTGTCTGCCCAGAAATACCTTCTTTGTTAGGAACCCTTATTTCTTCCCAAATTCAAACTCCTACTAACACAGTCACTGCAAACAACTATCAAGCAAGGGGGAGGTATTGTCTCCAGCCACTGAAAAGTGTCTTTCATTCTTAGAGATAAGAGATAAAGAAGTAAAGGATTTCCTTCAACGTTCTCATCTTGCAGGCTTACTAACTGTCACCCTGGATTGGAATCACAGGTTAGCAGGATATGGTAAAGTGTATCTAGGGATATCATCTAGCATAGTCCACCTTCAAAGGGAAGATGTTATCATGTCCATTTTAGGAGACGCCTGAGGTACTTATCTGAATTCACCAGCAAGTGGGAAACAATCAGAACACAGTTGCTACTTGCTGATGCAGGGCTCTTTCCACCTGACCACCATGCCTAAATATTGAAATTGAAAATAAGGATTCCTGTTTCACCGAGGTAGATGGCAAGGAAGAAAGCGTTAAAAAATTAAATAAAGGCTGGGCCTCCCTGGTGGCGCAAGGGGTTAAGACACAACCTATGAAGCTGTCCGCAGCCTCTGCAGCATGGGTTCGATCCCCTGGTTGGCCAAGGAGCAACCCACATGGCACAGCAGACCTCTTTTGACTTGCCCCTGCTCCCCTCAGCAGTGTATTTCAGTACATCTGCCTCTTCTGTTCCCTTCTCTGTCTCTGGTGAATCCTCTCACCGCCCACACCTCTGGCCTGTGCCCCTGTTCTTGTATGCATAAATAAATAAATCCTTAAAAAAAAATGAAATAAGGTGAATCCTGACCCAACAACACTTGGAAGAAGCCTGTTGGCGCCTGGACGCAGCACTCCTCCTGAGCGTCAGAAATGACTCCTCACAAGGAAAACTCAGGATTCCTGGAATTGATGTCTGGACTGTGTTAGTGAGCCTGGCAGACAGTGACCCAGCCCTGCAGCACATATAAAGGTCAAGGGGGAAGGCCAGACAACATCCCATGGGGATCCCAGCAAGAAACCCAAGTGCCTGGGGTTACAGGGAAGGAGGGTTTTGCCAGGTTCTGGAATTCAGGGCACAGCGGACAATCAAGTGTAATGAGAGCTCCAGCAGAGGACAGGATGGGAGGCTGGCGGAGCTGCGTCTGCCAGGGTGCCACAAGTGCCCAGATGGAGCCCCAACACCCCCTCATGTGCTACAACTCAATAGAACTATAATCATTTTCTCCTCATGCGCTTCTTGTACGTCCATCTTGACAGGCAGCATTTCCTTGTGACACACAAGCATGGGTTTACCTTTCGGCAGTTCTTTTTTTAGGAAACGGTTTTTTTGGAAAACCAGATTTGCCAATGGCGGTCCACGGGGCATCAGCGCCAAAGGCTGAAGAAAACCCGGCTTGAAAACAGCTATTTTAAGTGAAGGAATTCTGGGACTGGCTATGGACACCCAAAAGGAAATGCTTTGTTTCTGACTTTAACCTCTCTTCAGGCTCAGAAAGACCCCACTCTGGGAGGCGCAGCTGGTGCAGGGCGCAGTCCTTAGCCCGCTTGCTCCAGGGCACGGAGGTTTCCAGCGCGCGACTCCCAGCGCTTCCCTCGCCTCCCCTCGCGCTTCCTCACCCCCGTTTGAGCTTCTCTTTTTCAAAAACTAAATTGCCCCCGAGAGGCGGGAGAGAACTCCAAGTCTTGGCAAAGTAACTCAAACTTTCCGCCGGAAGGAAATTATCAAAGGCGAAGGAGAAAGCCCTCCGAGGTCCGAGCGGCGGCCGTGCCCGCGACCCGCGGCCGCGCTCCCCGCCCCGGCGCCGGGGTCCCGGGGCGCCCCGGCCCGGCCCGGCCCAGCCCCCAGTCCCGCGAGGCTGAGCGGATCCCGGGACGCCGGCCCGACGGGGCTGGCTCGAGCCCAGAGAGCGCACGGGCAAGCTCGGACCTGGACCCCCCCCCCGGGGGAGCGCGGAGGCGGGGGGCCGTGCCCCTGGGGCTGTGGGGCGTACCGACAAGGGTGGTGCAGGGGAGAGGGGGGGCCCCAGGGACCAGGGGGCGCGGGACGTGGGAGGCGCACCGACCCGGGAGCGCGCGGACTCAGGGTGTCCCCAGTGGATGGCGGCGTAAGACTCACCCCAAGAAGACACACTTTGAGCTCTCGTATCGCCATCATGAGCGCGGGGCCGCTTCGAGCAGGGGCTCAGCATCCTCCGGGGCCGGGGCCGAGACCCGGGCCGCGCCGAGCGTCCTGCAGTCTCCGCCTTTCCCTCGGGCGGCCCGCGGGCGGGACCGCAGCCGCTGCTATTTCTGGGCCGCCGGCCCCACGGTGGGTCACGTGGCCGCCAGCCGCCTCCTCCCGGGGCTTCGGGGCTAACCTCCGAGGCCCCCACCTCCCAGGAACGCCCCTGGACGGCGGCAGCCGCCCCCGGGGCCACCCCTGGGGTCTGTGGCGTCCGGGACCGATCGCCTCCTGGCTCTGACCAGCAGCAACAGCTGGATCCGGCTCTACCCAGCCTCCTCCAGCATCTGCACCTACCAGCCCCGCCTCGCAGATCTTACCCCTGGGGTAGAAGATGGAAGGGACCGGCGGTGGGAAGTGACCAGTCACTGAAGAGGCCATTCCTCACCTGAAAAGTGGGTGCCATCAGCAGAGGCCTTGTCCCCAGGAAACACTTTAAAGTCTGTGTGCAGCCCCATCACTCAATGACATTCGTGTTCTGGGCAGAAATCAAGCCACACAAGTGTTGCTTTTGCAGCCTGCAGTTCATCTGCAGTTCTTAATACCAGGGCTTCAATTTACCCCTGAGGAGTTCTTCACGCTCAATCCTGAGTTCATTTTTCTATACGTAGTTAACAGTGGTTCTAGAAACATTTGTCCCTCCAAAACAGGCATGTCCATGTCTAGAGAGGAAGCTGCCCTGCTAAGTATAGAAATCCTGCAACTTCCCTGGACAGACAACAGCCCCTTAGAGCTGCTGGAAAGGAAAATGGAGGCCCCTCAGGCCTTCTGCATCCTTCTCAACCAAGAAATATAAAACAACCTCTGGCTTGAGACAGACAAGGGGGCAACTGCCCTCTTTTCTTTTCTAATGCATGACCCAGTGTACCTCCTATGCTCAGAGACTTTATTTGTTGCTGGCATAGAAATGTCAGCCTTTGAAATACGGATTATTTCACTCATCTCTGGAAACCAAAACCAAAACAAACCCTAGAAATCAGACTACAGAATTGAATCGAGCAGAAAAGGAGGTTAGGAGTGAGGAGCAAGGTGTGGAAGGAACCCAATAGACTAGGTTGGAGGACTATGGGGCCTTGGTGGTAGGTGTGCTGTGGTGATAAACATCTGAAGAAGGTGGCCTTCCTGGTGGCACAGGGGTTAAAGATAGCATTATCAAGTTATTGCCAGCCACTGCACTGTAGCACAAGTTCAATTCAGCCTCTGTAGCACAAGTTCAATTCAGCCACTGTAGCACAAGTTCAATTCCTGGCTGGCTGTCCAGGGAGCAACCCACATGACACAGCAGACCTCTCCTGCCTCCCCTGCTGCTGCTCCCCTCAGTATATTTTAGTACCTCTGCCTGTACTGCTCCCCACTCTTTCTGGTGAATCCTCTCTCTCTCTCTCTCTCTCTCTCACACACACACACACACACACACACACACACACCCCTCTGGCTTATTCCCCAGTTCTTGTATGCATAAATAAATAAATCTTTAAAAAAAATCTGGAGCCTCCCCAGTGGCACAGCGGGTTGAACGCAGCACTGTGAAGCTGTCCGTAGCCTCTGAAGCATGGGTTCAATTCCAGGCCCACCAGGGAGATTCCCACATGGCACAGCAGACCTCTCCTGTCTCGCCACTGCTTCCCCCAGCAGTGTATTTCGTCAGTCTGCCTGTTCTGCTCCCTGCTCTGTCTCTGGTGAATCCTCTCACCCTCCCGCGCCTCTGCCCTGTACCCCAGCTCTTGTATAAAAATAAATAAATCTTAAAAAAAAAGATTTAAAAAAAATCTGATGAATGTGACCCTATGTCTCTGAATATCATATACGGTATTTTATACCAACATTACCTCAATTTAAAAAAATACAATTAAAAAAGACAGAAAAGACAGTCTTACCTGAATAATGCACTAGTATTAAATAATTCACTAGCATATAAAAATATATGCACTTTTAAAATGCATCCCCTATTCCAAACACTCCAGCCTCTCTTCCTGACTTTCCAAGTTTGATCAATGACTTCCATTCCCCTAGTGGACCAGCTACCTTAATTATCTGACTTTATTCCTATTGAAATCTTGTTGAAGATATCCAGTTTCCAATTAGTCCTATACAATAAGGACTTGGGTTTTTGTTTTTTGTGTTTTTTAAAAAGATTAATTTATTTATTCATACAAACACTGGATACAGTCAGAAGCACAGGAGGGTGACAGAATTCACCAGAGCCAGAGCAGGGAGCAGAGCAGGCAGAGGGACTGAAGTACACTGCTGAGGGGAGCAGCGGGCGGCAGGAGAGGTCTGAGCGCCATGTGGGACCCTCCTCTGGTGGCCGGGGAGCAGCCGGGGATCGAACCGGCGCTGCAGAGGCCGCGGGCAGCTTCGCAACCCAGCACTCAACCACTGCGCCACCGGGGAGGCCCCTTGGGGTTTTTTTTTCCAGAGAGAAAATCCTAGGACACTGGAGTGTCCCAAAACAGACAGTTGACATATTTCCCAGAATACCAAGAGCTTCCCACGGCCAGGTGCAGGTTTGTGGAGGATTATTTACTTACACAAATCTGACTAAATTGCTCAAAAAGTAACCATAGACAAGATACAGGTCCTATTCAACTTGAAGCTTAGTGTCTCTTATCTGCCCTTGGCTTGGTTGCCAAAGTACAGACAGTCCCTGTGTGGGCCTGCCAGAACTAGCCCAGTCGTGCTCATAATACCTCATTGTGCTCAGACTTGGTGATCAGAGAACAACTACCACATAGTTGAAAGCCACATCTTGATAAAGCAGCAAGTCGGCCCTGACAGTATGACTTGAGTCTCCGTGTATAAGTGCTTCTTCCTTTTAGCTTTCCTTGTCACTTCCCAAAAGTTAATTACACTAGAATGGAAGTTTTTCCATCTTTCTGTTCCTTATACTCCAGAGTAACCTACTGTAAAACTGCAATAGGTCACCAAGATCTGGACCACACTGAAAGATAGCTTTCCCAAAATGTTCAGATAGTATCCCCAAGATGTTCTGCTAGTTCTCCCCAAGACATACAGAACAGGCCTTTCCAAGAGGGTCACTTTAGCATGTGGGTTATTTTGAGCTAAATTCAAGTGAAGCCCTGCAGACTCATAAACTTTTACCACTTCCTTAATTACCAGAGGAATGAAAATCGGGGAAATTACTCAGAATTACGGATTTTACCAGAAATAAGCTTCCTATTAGCGAAACCTGCCTATTTGATAAGGCAAGCATCTAATTACAGAACATCTAGTCTTTGTTATATAGGTCACCTCCTCCCTGTCATGTGAGTCCCCTCTCTTTTCCTTGGGGCCCCAGACCCCAAATCCCATTCCTTACTTGAAGACCTGCATTTTGCTTCACTGACTTTGGAATCCCCATCTATGTGAATTTTCCATACATATGTGGTTAAATTTGTTTTCACCTACTAATATGTCTAACATTAATCTGGTTGCTCACTCAATTGAGAAAAACCAAAGGAGTAGGGAAAATTTCTTTTCTACCCCTACAGTCCCTAGACAAAAAAGAACAGATAAGATTTTTCTTCTTTTCCTTTACTTTTTTTCATGATTCTTCTCATTCCAATCTCTTTGTCACTAGCTTAGGTGTTTGGATGCTTGCGTAGTTTCTAGACTCTCCTGAAATAATCCCTTATCCAGGTGTTCCCATCACCCCACCAGAGAACAACCTTATCTATTAATCTCCCCTGTCCCCAGCCCTATTAAAAATTGTTACAGGGCAACCCCAATGTGAAATGGGAACTCAGGGAGAAAAAGAGAGACAGAAATTGGTGAATGTGTCCTACCCATTCCCCTGAGCTGGAACCCCAATAACATGCTGAAAAAGGTGAAAACCAAGGACCCCTAAGACCTGTGTGTATGGTTATATACTAAACCTGGCTGCTTTACTCCACCCTCAGTTCTGGCAATCTTCCCTTGGGTGGTGATGACATAGGATTTGTAGTCCTTGGTGTCTTGGATCTCTTTGGTCTGGGATGGGGGTGGGGTCCATAAAACCTATTTATGCAGTTTGTTCAGGACAACTTTCTCCCCAACAAAATCACCTCATTTGTATGTCTTCTGAGCAAGTTGAGCACTCAACAAACGGCAGTCCTAGTCTGTTAACCAGATCATGTTTGTGGGTTTACGCCAATTCCACAGCTAAGTCACTCTGGGGACTTAAGCAGCCTCATGAAAACACAGGCCCAATGTGATGCCTGAGGGTCTAGCCCAGAAAGGAGGGATGTTAACTCCTATCAGACATTTTGGGGAGTGGCAGGTCCCAGTGTCTTTCAACTTTTTAAAGATACACTGTTCTCTTGAAGGTATAATGTTCTCTCTGGATGCTATTAGATTATACTTTGTACTGAGGGCCCCCCCCACCCCGCTCCTCTAGAATTTTCTGCAAATACAAAGAGGTTCTAATATAACTTAAGCAGTGTTAAAAATTCAATGGTACATAACTGAAAAAATTACCAAATAAAAAAATAGAGCCTTCAAAATTTTCTCTTGAACCCTTTGTAAAGTAAAGGTTGTGTTGCACTAATTCAAACTGCTGCTTTTCCACTGCTTAAAAGTCTTCAACAGCACCAAACCCTCTCCAAAATAAGCCCAAACTTGTTAGCAGGTGTTTCAATCCCCTGAACAATGTTGTCTCATCTCTAACATATAGTGAAACCATCAGACTTCAAGGGCCTACTCAAATTTCTTCTCTTGAGCAGAACCTTCCTGCACATGGCTTTGTTTACAGTTAATATTTACTTACATGAGAGGATCATCTGTGTAAATGACTAGAAAATAATTTAGGTGCTAGAAATGAATCTTTTTGTCTCATTTTACCTAGGGCTTTTCCCCAGCAGAATCTTTGCCTCAAACAAGGCTACTGTTTTATGGATCTCTGGATCTGGGGGGCACAGCCATCTTCATGACATGGCCCTGACTGCATAATGGGAAAGTTGAACGTTGAGTGCTCCTCTTCCTTAGACTTCATCTCAGAGATCTGCATGGTTATTTCTTTAAAACGAAAAGAAAGCAATTCATCAACAAGTATTTAGTGCAAGTCTGTCAAATGTGGAAAAACCATCTCACTCTTTAAAAATCTAGCAAAAGCCAGTCATATAAAACTGATGATGTTTTTAATTAAGCAAGTACTTTTTTGGCCAATAACAAAGAATTGCAGGAGATGAATGACTATAAAGCCCACCTGTTGGTACACTAAAAACATACAAAGAAACAAAGAGATACATTAAAGAAACAAAAAAAAATCATTGCTGATAATTTGGATAAAATTCATTCATTGAATTTTATCTACCAAGGCAGTAGAATAGCTGCATTAACTATAATACTAAAGGAATGAAACAACTGAAATCTCTTAACATTTGGGGAATGATTACATAAACGCTGGTGTCTACTAGGGTATATTTAATGGTGTACAATGGTATATGTTAATTTAGGTTTTTGGTGAAATGTGTATAGTAAGTAGTGAGAGGGCACAGATACATGACCCCAAAACATGCCGCTTTGGCACATGGATGATTTTGAGTTGAAGGCAAACAATGTGTAACAACCTCAGGAAAAGTTTTTATTTATTTATTTATTTTTATTAGAGAAGTTTGTTGATTTTTTAACCTCTGCCTATAAGAATTGAGATAAGGTGGGCCTCCCTGGTGGCTCAGTGGTTGAGCGCTGGGCTGCGAAGCTGCCCGCAGCTTCTGCAGAGCTGGTTCGATCCCCAGCCTCAGGCGAGGGTCCCACGTGGCACGCAGACCTCTCCGCTGCTCCCCTCAGCAGTGTACTTCCTCAGTCTGCCTGTTCTGCTCCCCGCTCTGGCTCTGGTGAATTCTCTCACCCTCTTGCGCTTCTGACTGTACCCAGTGCTTGTATAAATAAATAAATAAATCTTAAAAAAAAAAAAAAGAATTGAGATAAGGAGCTTGAAACAGGATGAGAGCTATTAGCAGAGATAACTTTTTACATCAGAAAAGCTAATCTGCATGACATGGCAAACATTTGTTTATCAAATATCTGGTCTACCCACATTTCTGTGAATTGTTTTCCTTCTCTTTGAAGTTCCAGACTCCTGCACTTCTCTTTAGCACAGGTTGGCACCTACATTACAATTACCTGACTGTCAAGAAGCCTCAGCTCTTTGAGGTTCCCACAAGTGTAAAATTAAATTTGTTTCTTTTTCTTTTGTTAATCTGCCTTATGTCAAGTAAATTATTAAGCCAGTTAAAGAAATTAGAAGGGAAGAAGAGAAAAATTTTCCCTCCCTTAGGAAGATTTATAGAGAAGTTTTTAGTAATTAAGTTTTTGTGGAAATAATAGAGCACAAAATTGGGTGAGCATGTTAAGTGGCATAAGTCATACTGGACAGCAGGCTGGTCTCAGATGACCAGGTGGCGAGTTATCTGGTTTGCTCAGGGGGAAATTAAGGAAAAATTAAAATGTTTATGAACATTGTTTTTTAAATAACTATACCTTTTCAGGGGCCTCCTTGCTGGCCTAGGGGTTGAATCTCAGGGCTATCACCACTACAGCCTGAATTCAATCCCTGACCAGGGAGCTAACCCACTTATGGCCCAGCAGACCTCTCCTATCTTGCCGGCTGCTCCCCTCAGCAGTGTATTTCAGTAGATCTGCCTGTTCTGCTCCCCACTCTGTCTCTGGTGAATCCTCTCATCCTCCGCATCTCTGGCCAACACCCCAGTTCTTCTATGCATATAAATAAATAAATCTTTTTTAAAAAGTGCTTTAAAAAATAATTATACCTTTTCAACAGAACTTTAATGGCTGTAATATCAATTAAATAGCCTTTGAATAGTGTCATTTTCCAAAACTTTTCCTTTCCTCTTCCTTCCTTCTTACCTTCCTTTTCCCCCTCTCTTCTTTAAGTTTCAGGCATTTTCTAACCAACATGCACTGCCTTCTCTCATTTGTAAGTTAAACCTTTTTTTTTTTTTTTTTTTGTGGGACCCTCGCCAGAGGCCGGGGATCAAACTGGCGCTGCAGAGGCTGCGGGCAGCCTCGCAATCCAGCACTCAACCGCTGCACCACCAGGGGAGGCCCATGTAAGTTAAACCTTTTAAACAAATTTTAAGAATCTGAATCCTGAACATGCCAGGGTAAGAGCAGGACTTGTAGCAGGAGTGACTGGACCCATAATTCATCCACAGACATGGAGAAGAAAAGAAACTAATGGGGTATTCTGAGTTGCTGGGGCGCCTGAGAACCCAAGGAGCCTCCATTTAGGGGCAGAAAATGGTCCCCAGCACTCCAGAAATGTGGCAGCGTGGTAAAGGAGATGGTAGGTAAGTGGGTACAAAATCCTGTGTGAGGGGCTGTCCTCCCTCTGCCACTCCAGTTGTCTTGTCTTTGTGCCCAAAGACACATCAAGACAAATGGATGGGAGCACAAGAGTGTGGGGGCCTGTCTTCGGCATGTCCTCCATGGCTACCTGAATGTGAGCAGAGTGTTCCAGAACAACCACACAGCCCTCACTTGAAACAAGGGAGGCTTCTGTTGGGCTCTAACAAAGGCATGGCGTTAGGTGATCATGTTTAGATTTTCCAGAAACACACTCCTGAGTCTGAACATTGGATACCTCATCTCACTGACCTCTTCACCAATCCTGATTGAGCTGAAATAGTTATATTGAATGATCCAAAATATGCATTAACTTCGACCATAAAATGTAAATGAATAGATTCAGCTATTATATCACCTCTTAAGAGCCATCAGCAATCTGTAACACAGTTAGTGCCATTTACTTCATCGCTTTCTTGTAAAACTAGGAAATGAAATTACAGTGGAGCAGATCAAGGTCAGTCCAACCCAGCTTTCATTTTTTAGCTCATCAACAGCCTGTTCTTTCTGGCTAGTCATGTAAGTTTTGCTGCAATTTCTGAGGGTAAAACCATGGAGTTTAAGCTAATATTTTTCCTTAAAAGAGATTACATTTAACACTTTTTGTATTTTAACCTTATTTGTCAAAGTAAAAATTGATTTAATTTGGGGGTGTTGGGAACAACTTCTCATATCTTTAGGACTTTCTTTTTTCAATTGTTTACACACCCTTTCAGCAAATAGCAGATGATGACTATGTGCAAGACAGGTTCTGTGAGCAAAGGTGAGAGACACCTGCTAACTCCAGGCCTGCAGAGCAACAGACAATCAGATAGACAGGCAACAATGATGTGCTGTCAAATGTCTGAGGTGTGTGTGTGTGTGTGTGTGTGTGTGTGTGAGAGAGAGAGAGAGAGAGAGAGAGAGAGATCTTTGTATGAATTCTCAAGATTCCCTGGACTAGGTAAGCTTAATGCTAACTATCCCCTTATTCAAGTGCCTCTCAGAAGATTTCAGTACCTAATTTTATGGTTAGCTGAGTGCCTGAAGATTCCAGTTACAGTGGAATTCTTGCAAATTTTGTTACTATTGGTGTGGCTATTATTATTTAACTGCTATCGTCACTGTTATTCATTGACTTGCTTGATTCACTGATAAATTCCAGCAAACTGAAAATGTTTCATGAGTAGATGAAAGTGGGTGTATCAGTAGGAGGAACATGTTCATGCATGGAAGGGTAGAAGGAACACTTTGAAATCAGGCAGAATGAAGTTTAAATCTAGGTTCCTTCATTATCAGCTTGCATGAATTTAAGGAAGTTCCTGAATATCTGAGTCTACATAGTTTCAGGAGAAGGTTGTTGAATTATTTGGGTGGTGGATTATATGAAGGGGGTGTATGTGTGTGTGTGTCTGTCTGTCTGTCCAGCAAACAGTGATGACTAATGATCATTTGCATGGGACTGTACAGGTCTTCACACTGTAAGTCCCGCATCCTGTGAAATCCTTAGTCCCTGGGGAACAGGAATGGTTGGTCACCCTGTTCTCTTCCCTACGGTTAAAAAACTGTTTATGGGTTGCTACTATCCATTAAAAAGGAAGTGTTAACTTCCAAACATAATCATTTCCTTCCTCAATTTTTTAGCTCTGAATATAGAAAAGACTCTAGGCCTAAAAAAACAATCATTATTTTACACATAGCTATAAACATTTGAATTACCTGTAATTATCTCACATCTTAAACTCAGTTCACATAGAAGGCTTAAATATGCAAATTCAAAGGCACACCATGTTTTTTAAAAAACAGGAAGAAAACATTGCTTAGCTTCCCAGCCCTGGTGAGGCCCCTTCCCTATTTGCTTGGTTCACAATCTACTCTTTCTCTCTCTCCCCACCCCCACGCAGGTTCATGTCTCAAATATTATGTTCTTGTACTGAATTGAACCTTTCTCTCAGAACCAATTCTTTAGTAACTCTGGTAGATACGTGGAGATACTTGGAAGACTCATGTGGCTGAGAGACTCACGTAGAGGCAGGCTGTCGATGGCTACCGTTATCCTGATGTGGTAACTCCTTCTGTCTCCACTTTCTGGGACCTGCTTCAGAATCCCTTATCTATGGTTCCCTAACAGCAGTTGTCTTAGGTTTGTGCAAGCTTTCAGGACTCCTGACCCAGCTTGGAGACAACAGTGTTTGGTCAGGTATTTGCCCACAAGTGGATAATTTTGGTGTTTTATTCATTAAAAAATATGTTTTTCTCCTCTCTCTCTCCCTGCGCACTATTTCTATTAATCTTTCACACTAAGAGTCTGCTTTGTTTTTGTTTGTTTGTTTGTTTGTTTTGGTTTTTTTTTTAAACCTTTTTTTTTTTTAAAAAAAGATTTATTTATTTATCCATACAAGCACCGGGTACAGTCAGAAGCACAGGAGAGTGAGAGAATTCGCCAGAGCCAGAGTGGGGAACAGAACAGGCAGACTGAGGAAGTACACTGCTGAGGGGAGCAGTGGGCGCAGCAGGAGAGGTCTGCGTGCCACGTGGGACCCTCGCTTGGCGGCGGCCGGGGATCGAACCAGCGCTGCAGAGGCTGTGGGCAGCTTCGCAGCCCAGCGATCAACCTCTGCGCCACCAGGGGAGGCCCCTGAGTCTGCTTTGGGTTTTTTTGTTTGTTTGTTTGTTTTACATTTATTTATTTATTTATACAAGCACTGGGTACAGTCAGAAGCACAGGAGGATGAGAGAATTCACCAGAGCCAGAGCAGGGAGCACAGCAGGCAGAAGGACCGAAGTACACTGCTGAGGGGAGCAGCGGGCGGCAGGAGAGGTCTGCGCGCCATGTGGGACCCTCCTCCAGTGGCCGGGGAGCAGCCAGGGATCGAACCGGTGCTGCAGAGGCTGCAGGCAGCTTCGCAACCCAGCGCTCAACCGCTGTGCCACCACGGAGGCCCAAGAGTCTGCTTTGTTTTTATTTGCAGGGATGGCAGGACCCTTATAGAGCATGCAAATTTGGAGATTCCCAGCTGCCCCTCAGTTACTAACAAAAGTGGGATCCTCTTTCGGTTAAGTATTTCTTGACCTTTGGATAAAGGAACTTGACCTTCCTTTAAATTCATTTAAACAAATGATACTTTTCCCCTTAAAGGAAGGAAGCTGGAGCTTTCTACCTTACCTCCTTTGTGTTATTATTCCTTTTGTCTAGCACTCCACTTCTATTAACCCTTTGTAACTAAAGTGCTTGGGAGATACCACTCATGACCAAGAAATTCTCTCTGCTTGCCAGAAGTTCTTGTGTCATTGCAAACACTTTTAATTTCCCTGTAATCCCCCTTGGCCCACAGATAACTGTCTAAATTTCAGGATATGGAATCTCTTTTGGGTCTCCTTTCAGCATTTGTTCAAAAATGGTATGCCAAGATTATCCAATGTCCACCGTGGAAAAGCTCGGGGTGGAGGGGCTCTGGCTCCATTTCTCCTAGATGAAGGAAAATGCAGATTTTCTTTCAGAAATTAGAAAAAAAATGACTGATAGATTTGAATGTGTAAGTTAAAAACCTACTTTATAGGGTAAATATTTTGAACACAGTTTTTAAAAACTACAACCTAGATGAATATTGGCATAAATATGGCAGTTAATTTTATTAATATTCAAAGAATTAATATATTTTACAGGAAAGAAATTAAGATTACATTAGAAAAAATGAGCAGACCCTCCCATGAAGATCATTACTAAGCTGATCTTCTCACCACTACTTTTCAAATTCTAATTGGCAGTCCTTGCAAGCACAGTAAAACAAGAAAGGGAAATAGCAAGTTGTTAGAGTGTTATAGGACAGGGAGAGGGGCAGCCCAAACCCCACAAACCTGCCTATTCTAAATGGGTTCTGCCATCCACCGCATCAACACAAAACATAGGAGACTTTAATGGGAAGGAACTTTAATAAAACTAGGAAACAATACAGGAAAGGCAAAGAGTCTAATTTCTAAATGAAGCACCCAAAGTTACCCATCCCCTTGTGGGTAAAAGTCCATCCATATGGGAATGGCCCAGAGCAAGGCCCCAAAGCCTGCCACAAGTCTAAAGCATCTTCCAGTGGGGACCCACAGAAAAGGGTCAGAAACAACCAGACAAGCCCGGAAGGAAAAGAGCAAAATCAACATCAAGATAAAAGCTGCCATTGTCACCTCCCCATGGGTCTCACCCACATCTGTGTCACCTAGTCCACAACCAAAAAACAAGCACAGTTTCTTCACGTGTCTCTAGGCTCCATGCACCTCCTCCAGGTCTCCTGGCTCCATCCTGCTTCTTTCCTCAGTCTCTTCTGCAGCTTCTCCTCTCCCTGCTCAGCTCCACCCTCCCTTGGGTGGGGCAGGGAACCTCCCCCTTTCCTGGGGACCACCCTGTTACAAGAGTACAAAGGAAATCACCCCATACCCTACAGATTCTTCTCAACCTGGACAAGTAATCAAAACAATATCAGGTAAGTAAAGGAAAAGCAATCAATTTAATAGCATACAGATGGATAATTTACATGGTTGTAAATTCTAAAGAATAGTGGAACAGAAGAGGGATATTTATCCCTGCATTTGGGGACTTGATATATCAAGGAGAAAGAGAAGGAGACTTCACATGACAGACAAGGAGTGTTGACCTCTGAGAGAAAAGATGAGATTCTTAGAGAAGAAATGTTCATAAATCTACAAGTGATGAGACCCTTCAAATTGTATTCTTCCAGCTATCTCTTCTCTGAGGGAGGGGAAAAGGACTTAGGCAAGGAAGAAATTTCTTGTCTTCAGGATCCTTATTACCCTCAATTCAAAGCAATCTGGAAACTTCTTTTTTTTTTTTTTTTACAGGTTTATTTATTTATGCATATAATAACTGAGGTACAGGCCAGAGTTGTGAGGGATGAGAGGATTCACCAGAGACACAGTGGGAAACAGAACAGGCAGATCCACTGAAATACACTGCTAAGGAGAGCAGCAGGCAAGTCAGGAAAGGTCTGCTGCGCCATGTGGGTAGCTCCCTGCCCAGGGATCGAACTGCTACTGCAGTGGCTGCGGATGACTTCATAGGTTGTGTCTTAACCCCCTTCACCACCCTGAGGCTCACAAGGCCTAGATTGACTTCTAAGTCCCATACCAATGTGACAAGAGTGCTACATATTGGGAAAAACCTATCTGAACCTTATGGGGAGACCATCCCCACAGTATACAGATTGCGAATGAAGAAAAAAACTGTCTTTGTTGACAGATAGCATGACTGTTGAAAGGTTGGTCAGGGTAAAGAAAAGGAGAGCCAGGCTAAATTTCTCAAAGGCAGGGAAAATTTATTGCACCCCGGGCGGACCTCACGGACCCGAGATGGGTGTCAGTGAAGACACCCACGTTGTGAGGGGGAGGCAGGCTTTTATAGGGTGAGGAGAGGTCAGGTGGGAGACTGTGTTCCTATGGTGGTAAAAAGTTTGTAGGGCAGGGGTGGGGGGAAGGTTTCTTTGTCTGAGAAAAGATTTGTAGGGCGGGGGAGGTTCATTGTCTGAATCCTCTAGGCATGCTTCTGCATTCCTGTTCCCAGGTGGGCTTCCTGGTGGGTTCTTGCATTCAGGCCTCCTGCATGGACCTTTCATACCAGCCTTTTGTTGATAGGAAAAGGGGTGATGGTTCTTTCTTTGGCTCCTTCCTGCTGGAAGGGGGCGAAGACCAAGGGGGTGGCTCAGGCCTGGTTATGAAGGTCTTCTGCAGGGTTGCGAGAATGTGGGTGGAGGAGTTGGTTAAAGGTGGTACGGGATATTTCCCAAATGCAAGCCTGTATGAATTTTAGGCGGCAAGGAGGAAAAAGAAAAAATAAGGTTATTATTAATATTGGCCCTGAGAGTGGAAAGAGCCATGACACTATAGGATTTTGAAACCATGTCAGCGGAGAGTTGGAGCCCCCGCTTTTACTAGTAACAACATTCTTCCCTGAGCAACAGGCAGATACCCCCCTTATCAGATGTTAACAGGTTCAGAGCCTGGCGGTTTTGGAGAGTGGCCTGTGCCAGGAGGTGACCTGTCTTTGTGATGATACTAAAGACAGAGGATTTTTCTAAGGAGATATCTATTCGTTAACCGAAATGTTAGAAGTACAGGAATGAAGGCTGGCAAGGATGTCAGTTTACTAGCAGGGGTAGCTGTGATTGGAGCCCCATAGGGGGGACTGAGAGTTGGGGAGTCTGGCAAGCAGCATCCATTATCTTGGTCGTAGTGGTATTGAGATTAATTGGAACTGCCACCAGTAGAGGCCTCTGAAGGGAAGCACAGAGGAAACAAGAGGAGGTGTTACTCCCAAAAGAGGCATTTAAGGAAGGGTATAGCGTTTTGAATTTTGAATCCAGGTTGAGGGTATCTCGGTCTTTTCTGATGACGTTAGCTAATTTTACAGGACTTGTTCTGAATGGAGGATGTCCTGGGAGACTTGGACTGTGGCATTTTGTGTCAGGACATATTCCCTTGAGATGGACAGTGTTGCCACTGGGTAGGAATGCCAGCCAGTGTACCCTGCAACTTGGACTCCCTGTACCCAACGTTGGTCCCAAGGATCTGAAATAGCATAGCTAACTGATTCATATTGAAACCTGTATTATGACGGACCAGAGAGAACATTTGGCCTTTGTCTGGAAGGTGCACTGTACATGACTGGTAAGGGCACCCCCCTTATTCTCTATAGGTATTTTTGCAGTGATCTAAGGTTTGATGGTAAAGAAAAAAAACAAGGTGTTCATGGGGTTATTAATTGACGAGGTAGGGTGAGAGTGATAGGTGCTGTGCATCCGGCCTATGGGCACTCCACAGTACCCACCTAGTGGGTAGTCTCAGTGGATCCTGAGACAAAGGTCTCCCTAACTTTGAATTTCCATACACAGACACTGAGCTAGGGGAGATTTTGACAAGAAATGCGCATCCTAGTAGGACTCAGGTTATGACATACATACTGTTTGTCTTCGGGGGCACATTTGACCCGTGATAGATGGTGCCAGGAGGGGTCTCCCACAAGTTTTATTGCTGTAGGCGTGGTGAGAATGACCGTGTGCGGACTGGTCCACGGAGGCTGCAGTGGTTTTGGTTGAAGCGATTTGAGCAGGACTTGGTCTCCCGGGTGCACTGGTGGGGAAGGTCAATTGGAGGTCAAGATCCGAGGCAGACTGGGTAAGTACCGGTCTGCGTGTTCCCGGAGCAGTTGTCTGAGTAGGGAGAGGTCAATCCTGTCCAGGTAAATGTCCACGCAGTTGGTGAGCTGCAAAAGAAGAAGGTGGGCGAACTCCCCCTTGAGTTGACTCGCGAGCACAGGTTTGACGACGGGAACATATTTGTCAGACTTTTGTACTCAAGAAGGGGTGGAAGAAGAGCGGACTCAGGAAATGGCGCTCATTAGGCTCACAAGCCGGAGTGATGGAGGGGACAGATAGAAAGAGCATAGGGGCAGGGTCTGCAGCAGAGTCAGTTGGGAGAGCGAAAGCCCTTGCATCTGCTTTGTTATTCCCTGTGGTAACAAGAATTGTCAGTTGGTGTCCTTTACAGTGGATAATGGTGACTTCAGTTGGAAGTTGCAAGGCTATTTAAAGCTTAAGGATAAGTTTAGCGTTCATGATGGGGGACCCCTTGGTGGAAAGGAATCCCCTTTCCTGCCAAATCGCAGCATGACTATGAGCAATAAGGAAGGCATATTTTGAATCCGTATAGATGTTGACTTTATTATGTTTGCTGAGGGTAAGGGCCCTGGTTAAGTGCTATAAATTTTGCCTTTTGGGAGGTGGTTCTTCCAGGCAGTTTTCCTGTGTCGATTACCTGATTGATGGTAACAGTGGCCTAGGCAGCCCTCCGCTGACCGCGCATCTTCGCAAGAGCTGCCCTCTACAGAGTCCAGCAGGCATCTGACAAAGAGGAATCAGTTAAGCCCAGTCTGGAGGTTTGCATTTTTCTTCCAGGATTTGAGGACACGAATGAGCGCCAGAAGGGGGCCAGAGACAGGCAGAAGAGTGGCTGGGTTGAGAGAATTAGACTGAGTGAGACTCACCAGAGGGTTTTTGATAAAAAGTATACAGAAATCTTGTAAACGGGAAGGAGTAAGAGTGGAGAGCGAGCGGTGAGACAGGAGGTCCTGAAGGCAGTGTGAGGAATGTACTTGGATAGGTTTTCCCAGAGTAAGTTTGAGGGATTCCTGGGTGAGCAGAGCTGTCGCCACCAGGGCTCTAAAGCAAGGTTGCCAGCCCCTGACGGTGGGATCCATCTGCTTGGAGAGAAAAGCTATAGGACGCAGGGCTGGCCCAAGAGGTTGGGAAAGGACGCTTGCCGCAGTACCCCGACGTTCGGCTGTGAACAGGAGCAAAGGCTATTCTGGATCAGGAAGGGCAAGGACAGGTGCCTTAAGAAGGATATGTGTGAGTAAAAGGAAAGCCCTGTGGACCTCCCCGGGGGACTGGAGAGGTCCTTCAGGGAAGGCTTTTGCTGCGTCATATAGTGGCTTGGCTAGGAAAGCAAAAGTAGGGATCCAATGACGGAAGAGTCCAACCAAACCTAGGAAAGAAAGGATTTGTTTTGCCAATTCAGGGGAGGGAAGGTCCCGAATGACCTGTTTGTAGTCCACTGTCAGCTATTTGGAGGAAGGAGTTAGTCGAAGATGTAGATAGATGACTGTGGGAACTGAAAGTTGGGCTTTGGATGGGGAGACACAGTATCCTTTGGAGCACAGGAAGTTGAGGAGTCATGCAGTGTGTTGCTGAGATTGTGGCAGAGAAGGTCTGCAGAGGAGGAGGTCAGCAACATACTGAAGGAGAGTGCTAGGTGGAGTATTACATGACGAGAGATCACAAGCTAATGCTTGACCAAACAAATGACGGCTGTCCCGGAAGCCCTGAGACAGGACTGTCCAGGCCAGTTGCTGGGATGTGTGTCCAGATTTTCCCAAGTAAAAGCAAATAGGAAGTAACATTGAGGATTCAGAGGGATGGTAGAAAAAAAATATCTTTGAGGTGAAGTACAGAGAAGCGTGTGGTAGAAGATGGTATATGAGATAGGAGGGTGTAGGGGTTTGGCACTACAGGATGGATAGGCACCATTGCTTTGTTAATGAGGTGAAGGTCTTGAACTCGGCAACAAGAACCGTCAGGCTTTTTTAACAGGGAGGATGGGAGTATTGCAGGGCGGGTTGATAGGAGTAAGGAGTTCCTTTCCCAGGAGTCATTGCACGATGGGTTTGAGACCCTGACGGTGAGTAAGGGAAATTGGAAACTGGGGGTGAGAGGGAAAAGAGAGATCCTTAAGGCAAATGAGGACTGGGGTACGATGGGTGGCAACAATTAGGAGAGAGATATTCCAGACCATGGGGTTGACGGTGGAAGGAGACAGCAGGTAGTCCTGATGAGACACAGGGCTAGCTAGGAATTAGGCAGTTTTAGGGACAGTGCAGGAGGGGACCTCTGAAGAATTTAGGGAGGCTTCAGAGATAAGGACAACCAAGGGAAAGTAACCCATTCCACTAGGAAAAACAAACATCCCAGGACCAAGGACAACATTGTTAATGCTAGTCCTGTTTTCCTTCTGGTGGTAAAGGGAGGAGGAGATTGGAGAAATGGAGAGTGGTTTAATTTATGGACAACTTAGAAGGGCAGCTGTTTAACTTCAATGCAGGGATGCACATCCAGAGGACTGGGCCATAAAGATAAAGATGCAACAAATGGGGAAAGACAGACCTGTTAGATAAGGAATGTGAAGATCCCCCACTCAGTAGCAAATTCAGTGAGACAGCCAAAAACTGACCAATCACAAAGAGACTGGTGGAGCTTTAGAATAATGAGGGAAAAAAGGTATATATTCCCTGAGACACGACTCCACTTTGGCTTCCTTGCCCCTCCCAGGCCTGGTTTCCTGGCCTGGGAGTCCCACTTTATTTCTGTTCTTTTTCTCCTCAATAAACTTTTTCTTTCTCTAAACAAACTGCCTCTTCTCGCTTGCTTGCCTGAGCGTCTGCGAAGTTCCTGCTGCGGCTTCGTGAGACACCAACCAATGGGGGTCTAGTGGCTGGGGCTCAGCACTGCCCCTGCAGCATGGGATCCGTTCCTGGCTGGGAGACTAGGCCTGACAATTCCGGTATCACTGAGGAGGATTAGGAGATGTTTGGAGCAGTGGGAGGATGAGAGCAGCGCTAGAGTCTTGGAACTGTGAGTAGCCCCACGTTTGGTCAGGAGGTTATGACCCAGGAGTGGTGTGGGGCAAGAAGGCATGACTAGGAAAGAGTGGACCAGTAGTCCTGGGCTGAGAAGGAAGGCCGTCAACACCTGTAACTGAGGCCTGAGAAGGATACACTTGACCAGAATAGGAGGGGAGGACAGAGAAGATAGCCCCCGTGTCAACCAGAAAGGAGATGGACTTAACCTGCTACCTTGACTGTTACCCTGGGCTCCTCGAAAGTTATTGGAGTCGATGAGACCGGGCCTCTTCAGTCTTCAGCCGCCAAACCCAAGACCGCCGGTGGCAAGAGTTGCAGGGGCTGGAAGGACTGGCCCACCACAGCCAGGCATGGAGGGACAGTCACTTTTCCAGTGACCCTGGACGTTTTAGATAGGGCACGGTCCTGGCGGAGGGCGGGGGTTGGGGCATTGTCTGGACCAGTGGCCTTCTCGGCCACATTTGAAGCAGGCTCCCAGCGGCAGTCAGTTGGGGCCCATGAGGCCCATTGTCATCCTCTGTCGGGTGGCAGGCACTGCGATCATTGGAGGAGTAGGACCTGGTGGTCTCAAGGCAGCTACTAGGGCCTGAGCTTGAAGTTCAGCCTTCTGGTGACTACGGAGTTCCCTCTCTGCCCTGTCCTGTTACTCCCGGTTGTTAAATACTGTAAAGGCCATGTTCAGCAGATCCCGGATAGGGGTTTGAGGACCCTTTTTTTGGTGAGCTCTGCCCCAGGGGCCCGTGTCTGTCAGTCTGGTAATTCCACCCTGGCTCTGGGCGGGGAACTGCTTCAGAGCCTGGGGGCATGGTTGTGTCAGTCAAATGGACCTGATCTGCATGGTCTTGGGCAGACCTAAAACACATTCCCTTTTGTCAGAGGTTAAGGTAGAAGAGAAGATAACATGTAAATAATGACATCTAAGGTCATAGGCTTGGGTAAGATAATTTTTTGGTGTTGGTAGTGGGACTGTTAGTGAAAGAGCCAAGACGCTTTTCAATCTGGGAGAGATCTGAAGGAGAGAAAGTAACATGGACTCTACCTACTCCTTCAGTCCCCACCATTTCCCTAAGGGGACGGGGAAGAGGATGAGCAAGAGAGCGGGTGTGGCAGCCAGGAGGTGAAAAGAAAGGGGTGGGGGGCTGGATTGGAGAGCTGGAGGAGGAGAAGATAGAGAATTTAGAGGATCAGAGAATGCAGAAGTGGGGTTCGGAGAGGGCGAAGAGTGAGAGGAGTCTCGAGACTTAGAAAGTACAGCAGGTTTTCAGGAGGGAGGGAAGGGGCGAAGTGCAAGAGAAAAACAGCCTGGCCCTAAAGGATCTCTGACCATTTTCCATTGCGGTGACAGAATTGTTTAGGTCTGTAAGGACCGAGAAGTCAAAAGTACCCATGCTTGGGCCAGTGGGAGACATTGTCCATTGATACTGAGGCCATGTAGTGTTGCAGTAAAAGACCAGACGCTTAGGGCATTATCTGGCCTTAATTTCAATGGATTGAAATTTGAGAGGAGGCATCCCAGAGGGGTGGCAGGGCTTGGCTTAGAATAGGCAGATCCCATGGCTAACCTGGCTTCTTTTCCCAACCGACAGGGGGCACAGTGTCAGGAACGCAGCGTCCCACGATCCTGACCTGGCCTACAGGGGGCACAGCCCCGGATCATGGCGTCCCACGATTTGGTTCTGGCCAACAGGCAGGGGCAAACAAGCGAGGGGGACGTTTCCACCGCTCGGTTGGTGCCTAAACAGGGCACCTAGTCTGGACGGGCGTCCCCAAATCCAGGCCTAGGTGTAACAGGGGGTCGGCTGACGTGAGCCCACGGTTTACAGGACAGCAGACCAAAACAGGGAGTTAGGAGAGGAGCCGGATAGCCAGAGGTGAGGGCCTCCCAGGGTCAGGCAGGTGACTTACCCCAAGGATTAAGGCCGGTGGTGGATGTGAGGCGTCTGCAATGGAAAGGAGAGGTCCCAGGGACGAGAAGGCGGCCCCGGCGCCAGCGGGCATAGCCTTCCCGGGTTTGCGGCACCATGATGAAAGGTTCAGCATGGTAAAGAAAAGGAGAGCCAGGCTAAATTTCTCAAAGGCAGGGAAAATTTATTGCGCCCCAGGCAGACCTCACGGACCCAAAATGGGAGTCAGTGAAGACACGCACGTTGTCAGGGGGAGGCAGGCTTTTATAGCATGAGAGGTCAGGTGGGAGACTGGGTTCATATGGCGGTAAAAAGTTTGTAGGGCGGGGGGGATTTTCTTTGTCTGAGAAAAGATTTGTAGGGCAGGGGAGGTTCATTGTCTGAATCCTCTAGGCAGGCTTCCGCATTCCTGTTCCCAGGTGGGCTTCCTGGTGGGTTCTTGCATCCAGGCCTCCTGCATGGACCTTTCAATTGTCTATGTAGAAAATTTGAAATTTTATCAAATTTTATTTGAATGCTATCTGTCAACAAGAGGGGCCTCCCTGGTGGCGCATAGGGTTAAGTATCAGCACTATGAAGCAAACCACAGCTACTGCAGCACGAGTTCAATCCCCGGCCCGGGGGGCAACCCACATGGCGCAGTTGACCTCTCCTGTCTCACCTGCTGCTCCCCTCAGCAGTGTCTGCAGTCAATCTGTTACAGGGCAGAGAGAGGGGCAGCCCAAACCCCGCAAACCTGCCTATTCTAAATGGGTTCTGTCATCCACCGCATCAACACAAAACATGAGACTTTAATGGGAAGGAACTTTAATACAATTAGGAAACAATACAGGAAAGGCAAAGAATATAATTTCTAAATCAAGCACCCAAAGTTACCCGTCTCCTCGTGGGTAAAATTCCATCCAAATGGGATTGGCCCGGAGCAAGGCCTCAAAGCCTGCCACAAGTCTAAAGCATCTTCCAGCGGGGACCCACAGAAAAGGGTCAGAAACAGCCAGACAAGCCCGGAAGGAAAAGAGCAAAATCAACATCAAGATAAAAGCTGCCATTGTCACCTCCCCATGGGTCTCACCCACATCTGTGTCACCCAGTCCACGTCCAAAGACAAGCGCAGTTTCTTCACATGTCTCTATGTTAGGGGGAAAAGGATGTCCTAAAGCTAATTCCATACAGGCTTTGTGGACTCCACCCCCACCCCAGGCCAAAGCCGAAGACACTGGGAACTCCAAATCCCATCACCACCATAGGGAAGGTGGCTGGGACCTGAGGGTGGGGTTAAGCAGCCAGGTTGGTATAAAGGCAGACACGTGGGCTTTGGAGGGGGTCCCCCATTTTGACTCTCCGCCAGCTTGCAGCGTCCGGCCAGCTCGGAGAGTGCTTCTTGGGTTTCCAGGTTGTTGGATCTGGTAGGACGCATTAAAGACTTTATTTCCCTATTTTCTCCCTGAGTTGTACATTTTCCTTATTTCCTTTTCCCTTGTAAATAAACCTTTTATTAACATTTTGTGTGTGCCTGTAGTGGAGTATTAATAAGTCCCTTGTAAGCGCGCAGGTGAGGACCCACAGCCAGACAACCCATTCAATATCGCGGCTGCCCTACAACATCTAGGCTCCATGCACCTTCTCCAGGTCTCCTTCTGGCTCCATCCTCCTTCCTTCCTCAGTCTCCTCTGCAGCTTCTTCTCTCCCTGCTCAGCTCCACCCTCCCTTGGGTGGGGCAGGGAACCTGAAACCTCCCCCTTTCCTGGGGACCACCCTGTTACAAATCCACCTGTTCTGCTCCTCACTCTGTCTCTGGTGAATCCTCTCACACACATACATGCTACCTCTGGCACGTACCTCAGTTCTTATATGCATAAATAAACAAATCTTTGAAAAAAAGAAAAGTTGCCATTGTTAACTTCCCCACAGATGTCTCATCCACATCTGTTTCAACCAGTCCAAGACCAAGAAGCAAATGTAATTTCTTCACATGTCTCTCTTCTCTATGTGCCTCCTCCAGGTTTCCTGCTCTTATTTCCTTCTCGAGTCTCTTCTCCAGCATCTTTTTCTCACTGCTCAGCATTACTCTCCCTTGGGTAGGGCAGAGAACCTGGAATCTCCCCTTTCCCTGTGGCCCACCTTGTTACATTACAATGGAGCAAAGAGTCTTTTCAACAAATATTGGCTGAAACATCTGGATATTCACCTGCAAAAACAGGGATTTAGATCCATTATAAAATTAAATTAAAAAGGATCATAAATCTGGGCCTCCCTGGTGATGCAAGGGGTTAAGACGCAACCTATGAAGCTGTCCACAGCCACTGCAGCATCAGTTCAATACCTGGCTGACCAGGGAGCAACCCACATGGCATAGCAGACCTCTTCTGACTCGCCCGCTGCTCCCCTCAGCAGTGTCTGCAGTCAATCTGTTACAGGGCAGAGAGAGGGGCAGCCCAAACCCCACAAACCTGCCTATTCTAAATGGATTCTGCCATCCACCGCATCAACACAAAAACATATGAGACTTTAATGGGAAGCAACTTTAATAAAACTAGAAAACAATACAGGAAAGGCAAAGAGTCTAGTTTCTAAATCAAGCACCCAAAGTTACCCATCCCCTCGTGGGTAAAACTCCATCCAAATGGGGTTGGCCCAGAGCAAGGCCCCAAAGCCTGCCACAAGTCTAAAGCATCTTCCAGTGGGGACCCACAGAAAAGGGTCAGAAACAACCAGACAAGCCCGGAAGGAAAAGAGCAAAATCAACATCAAGATAAAAGCTGCCATTGTCACCTCCCCACGGGTCTCACCCACATCTGTGTCACCCAGTCCACGACCAAAAGACAAGCGCAGTTTCTTCACGTGTCTCTAGGCTCCATGAGCCTCCTTCAGGTCTCCTTCTGGCTCCATCCTGCTTCTTCCCTCAGTCTCCTCTTCAGCTTCTTCTCTCCCTGCTCAGCTCCACCCTCCCTTGGGTGGGGCAGGAAACCTGGAATCTCCCCCTTTCCTGGGGACCACCCTGTTATAAGTCTGCCTGTTCTGTTCTCAGCTCTGTCTCTGGTGAGTACTCTCACCCTCCACACCTCTGGCCTGTACCCCAGTTCTTCTTTGCATAAATAAATAAATCTTAAAAAAAAATCATAAATCTAAACTATAAAACACCCAGAAGTAACACGGAAAAAACTAAATCATTCTGTTTTTTTATATATCACACCAATGGCAAAACCAATAAAAGATATAATTGCTAAGCTGCACTTCATTAACATTAAAAACTTCTGCTCTGTGAAAGATAATGTCAAGAGAATTTTAAGACAAGCCACAGACTGGAGAAACAAAAGACATGTGTTAAAGAAATGTAATCTAGAATATACAAAGAACTCTTAAAACTAAACCATAAAAAACAGACATCTCACCAAGGTATATATAAAGATGACAAATAGGCATATGACATGCATATGTTAATGGGACTCGCAAATCAAAACAATGAGATAGCTCATTTTAGCTCATTTCCTTTTAGTTCTGGATAATGTTCCATTGCTAGGATGTATACCAGTTTACTTGTCCTCTCACCATCTTGCTTACTTCCAAACATTGGCAATTATGAATAAACTTGTTATAAGCATCTATATACAGGTTTTTGTGAACATATGTTTTCAAATCCTATGGGTAAATACCAAAGAGCACGGTTGGATGGCATTAGAGGCCACAGGTCAGGAAAGGGCACAGACCTTATCTGGTGACTTCACCTTCTCCCAGCGGGCCTGGGCCACGATCAGGTTGTTTTCCAAGCATACTGGATGTCCCACTTGGGGTAGGGTGGCACTTTTGTAGAGTTCCTTGACCCCATGCAGATGTACCACCACGGGCACTTCCAGACCAGCAGGACCACCTGGCTGTTGCCCCTCAGCCTCTGGGGGCGCTGAGCTCCCTTGCTGTGCAGCATCTGGAGCTGCTTCCCTGTGACCCACGATTTTGTTCAGGGGTGGACTGGGTTTTGGTCACCCACCAGAACATGGCTGGGTGGTGTGTATCTGCCCCTTCCTGGCATGAGATCGATAGACCCACCCCGGGCCTGGAGTCCAAACCAGGACAGTGGCAGTCTCCCCAGCACAGTGCGAGGAAGGAGTAACAGACAACAACCCAACATTCTGCTGCTGGAGGAGCTGGATTTTGGGGTATCCCAAGAGAGAGCTGGGCTGCTCCCCGTTTGCAGCTCCACCCAGACTCAAGTTCCTCTTTCTGCCATTCATGTATGAGGGATTTTATAATGGGAAAAGCTAGGCATTTGTGGGGGCACAGGATATATGGAAAATCTCTGTTCTTTGCTCTCAATTTTGCTGTGAACCTAAAACGCCTCAAAAAAAAAAAAATTGGCTTTAAAAAAAATGAGCAGATACAATTAGGTAATTCACAAGTAGAAGATGAATGAATGAAGAAAGTATTCAATTTCACAAGTAAAAATGTTACAGGGTAAACTAAGAAATGCCCCAGGACCCTCAAAGCTGCTTGCTCTAAATGGGTTCTGCCATACACTGCATAAAGACAAAACATACTCTTAGTGCAGAAGATCTTCAACAGAAAAGAACTCTAATGTGCAATAGAGAGAAGAGAACTTTAATGTGCGCTAGAGAGAAGAGAAAGAATATCATTAGTTTCCCCATGAAACACCCAAAGTTACCTATCCCCTAGAGGCTAAAACCCCAGCCAAAGTAGGACCACTGAGACCCAAAAGATTGCCACCTTCTGGCAGGGAACCACAGGAAAGGGGTAGAAGGAGCCAGGCTAGTCTAAAAGAAAAACAGCAAAATCATAGCTTAGCTATTATAAATAGTGCTGCTATAAACATAGGGGTGCAGGGGCCCTTTTGAATTAATGTTTCTGTGTCCTTTGAGTAAATACCTAGCTGTGGAATTGCTGGATCATATGGAAGCTCCATCTTTAACAAGTTGAGGTATCTCCACACAGCTCTCCATAGTGGTTGGACCAGTTTGCACTCCCACCAGCAGTGCAGGAGAGTTCCTTTTTCTCCACACCCTCGCCAACATTTGTTGTTGCCAGTTTTTTTAATATGTGCCATTCTCACTGGTGTGAGATGGTATCTCATTGTAGTTTTGATTTGCATTTCACTGATTGCAAGTGATGTTGAACATTTTTTCATATGCCTGTTGGCCATTTGCATTTCCTCTTTGGAGAGGTTTCTTTTTAGCTTTTCTGCCCATTTTTATAGCAGCACTATTTATAATAGCTAAGCTATGGAAACAACCCAAATGCCCAAAAATAGATGACTGGATCAAAAAGATGTGGTACATATACACAATGGAATATTACTCAGCAATCAAAAAAGATAATTTGCAGCAACATGGATGGAGCTGGAAGGGATCATGGTCAGCAAAATAAGCCTGAAAGAAAAAGAAAAATACCAGATGGTCTCACTCATAGCAGGAATTTAGAAAACCTAAATAATGGACCAGGAAAAAGACTAATTGCAATAAAGTAAAAATGAAAATTAACAAGCCGCTATAAACCAGAGACACACTACAGGTAGGGGAGGAGGGAGTAGGATCAAAACAAGGGAGAGTGGGAATTGTATGGGTACTATAACCAAGATGAAAATGCATACATTGTGCAAAAATGAAAAATGATGTAAAAATATATATAAAATTAAAAAATAATTTTAAAAACAGCAAAATCAAAACATAAGCCAATATAAAGGCTGCTATTGTCAGCCTCCCCTCACATCTCTTACCCACGTCTCTGTCTCAAATGCCTCCTTTCATGTCCCTCAAGACGTTGGTATAAGGCCAAGTACAAGGCCAAGATGCAAGTGCAGCTTTTTCGCGTTTCTCTGTTTCATCTGCCTCCTCCAGGTTTTGTCTTAGTTTTCTTTCCTTTTTTTCTTTCTCCTCCTGATCTTCTTTCTTGTTTTTTTCTTACCTACCTTTCCCAAGCCCCTCTTTAGCTTCCCCTAGGTGCTCAGCTTCACCTTTGGGTGGGGCAGAGAACCTGGAACCTCCCCTTCCTGTGGATATCACACTATTACAAAAAAGTGGGTTTGTTTTTTTTTTTGGTGTAGAAAAACACCCAAGAGCAATTTCCACTTATCACGTCAGCAGTCATAAAACCTAAAACTTCATTCTGTGAGGGAGGCGGAAAGAGAACATTCCTTCAGGCTAGCCAGACAGTAAATTGGTTTTGTAACAGGGTGGTCCCCAGTAAAGGGGGAGGTTCCAGGTTCCTTGCCCCACCCAAATGGAGGGTGGAGCTGAGCAGGGAGAGAAGAAGCTGAAGAGGAGACTGAGGAAGGAAGCAGGATGGAGCCAGAAGGAGACCTGAAAGAGGCGCATGGAGCCTAGAGACACGTGAAGAAACTGCGCTTGTCTTTTGGCTTTGGTCTGGAGTGGGGGTGGAGTCCACAAAGCCTGTATGGAATTAGCTTTAAGACGTCATTTTTCTCCTAACAGTTTGACCTTTCTAGAGTCACACATTCCTTCTTTATATATGCTAATGTCCTCAGCCATTCTCTGTCCCGTGGGTGTCTTCACACTCTTCTCTTATACAATGTTTATTTTATTTTTTATTCTTCTTGAGCAAATTTATATTCTCATCAAGCTTATCTTTAGTTCTGGTATAAGGTGGTGAAAGAATCTGAAAGGTTTGCATGCAGAGAATAGGAGGCAAAGTAAAGGGGCTTAGGATTACTGGTGATCCTGTTCTCTTTTGAATATGAAAGTTGAGAAGGAGAATGACTCTTGGTGTCACCACGTGTTAATTGCTAAGTAGTTGCTGGGTACTACTTTCATATGAGCAGGGGTCCTTGGGTTACCTCTGAGAAAATTTTCTGCAGAGTTCCCCTTCCTGAGGCACACAATTATCATGGAGATAATATCATGTAGACACAATTATCACGTAGACATCTACAAATATACAAGCAGGTAAAGTTTGCATTTTAAAAGGACAGGTTTATTAGGAAAAGGAGAAAGGAAAACAGAGACACCTATAATGGACACAAATGGACAGTCTTGGTGGGGGAAAGAAATGTATTTTGCCCAGACAAGCGTTGTTCTGGTATAGCATTCCTTTTTGGGGGAGGAGTTAGTTCCTTTGTGGGTTTTTTTTTGTTTTTTTGTTTGTTTTTTGTTTTCGCGTAGAAGAACTGGGGTATAGGCCAGAGGTGCAGGGGGTGAGAGGATTCATCAGAAACAGAATGGGGAGCAGAACAGGCAGTTTTACTGAAACACACTGCTAAGGGGAGCAGCAGGTGAGATAAGAGAGACCTGTTGCACCATATGTGTATTAGCTCCCTGGCTAGGGATGGAACTCAGGCTGTAGTGGTGAATAGTGCTGAGACTTAATCCCTGGGCCACCAGGGAGGATCCCTTTGTGAAATTTTTATCAATTGTTAAATTAATCACTTCTAGGGTTTGTTTGGGTTCATTTGTAAGGACGTGACAGTGACTCTCTGTAATGGCCCTCCATCTCCATGTCCCTACCTTTGGTCTGGGCCTATAGATATTTACTATAACAGTCCTTTTAATACCATCATTTCAGGTTTTTAGGGCTAGTCTCCTAGGCGGGAATTGATCCCAGGCTGCAGTGGCAGCGCTGAGTCCCAGCCACTAGACTACCGTGGGTTGGTGTCTCACAAAGCCACAAAAGAAACTTCTCTGACTCCCAGGCAAGCAAGCCACAAGAGGCAAATTTGTTTAGAGAAATAGATATAAGGTAAAGTTTATTAAGAAGAAAAGGAACAGAAACAAAGTGGTACTCCCAGGCCCCTAGAACCAGGCAAGGGAGGAGAAAGGAAGCCACCTTGGAGTCATGGCTCAGGGAATATATACCTTCTTTCCCTAGTTATTCGAAAGCTTCTCCAGTCTTTTTGTGATTGGTTAGTTCTTGGTAGTCTCACTCACTGTTTTTTTTTTGTTTGTTTGTTTTTTAAGATTTACTTATTTATACATACAAGAGCTGGGGTGCAGGCCAGAGATGGGAGGGAGTGGGGAGAGGATTCACCAGAGACAGAGTGGGGAACAGAACAGGCAGATATACTGAAATATACTGCCGAGGGGAGCAGCGGGTAAGACAGGAGAGGTCTGCTGTGCCATGTGGGTAGCTCTCTGGCCGGGATCAAACTCATGCTGCAGTAGCTGCGGATAGCATCATCGTGCTGCATCTTAACCCCTTGCGCCAACAGGCCCCTCACTCACTCTTTCTTAATTTCTCTGTGCCCAGAATTACATCTTGCATATCAGCCCTTCTCTTAGAGTCCTTTTTCTTTATAGACTGGAATGTCCTTTTGCCCCTAGTCGGGCCAAATTCCCATTTGGAATTTGTTGCCCATAATTCTGGAGTCTTCTTTATCCTGGTGGCGCAACGGCTGAGCGCAGTGCGGTGGGGCTGTCCACAGCCTCTGCAGCAGGAGTTTGATCCAGGCCGGCCAGCAAGATTCCCATATGGCAGAGCAGACCTCTCCTGTCTTGTCCGCTGCTCCCCTCAGCAGTGTATTTCAGTCAGTCTGCCTGCTCTGTTCCCTGTTCTGTCTCTGGTGAGTCCTCTCACCCTCCTACACATCTGGCCTGTGCCCCGGTTCTTGTATGCATGAATAAAAAACAAATCTTAAAAAAAAAAGTCTTCCTTATTCTTCCTAGACTTTTCCCTATTCTTTTCTTAACCTAGAAGCTCTCTGCTTGCCCTATTACTCACTTTGTAAGAATACAATTCCACGTCCCCATATCCAGGCCACACTGAAGGACTTTTCATCTTTATAGCTAGTTTAATGATGATGTTAATTATTTCTATGCCACCTTCAGTTTCCAGTCTTCTGATGCTTTCATCCCAAATTTTCCACTCTAAGCCTCCATCAGTAACTCCCTGCAAAATATTACATCAGTTATGTCCTGCTGTCTAGAAAAGGTGCTATTGTTCTGGAAACTGAAGCAAAGAGGACTCTGTAAAATTACTCCTTTATGGCCCACAGCCAGCTTCAGCCCGGACATTAATTATTCAGTGAGGTCTTTACTACATGGTGTGTATAACTTTATTTGGCTTTTAGTTTAAGGCAAGGATATGTGTCTAGTTTGGCAAGGACATGCAGAAATGATAGGCAGACTGGGAAACAAAATAGTTGAGCAAGATGCAGAGACATAGGAGTTAGCTACAAAGAGGAGAAAAGACAGTGCTGGCAGCCATAATCTCTCTCTCTCTCTCTCTCTCTCTCTTTTTCTCACACACACACACACACACACACACACACACAGAGCTATTGGTGCAGATCTTATTTCTTCCTTTTTAGTTCTATGGGTCCAGGACTTTATTCAGAACATTTTGGCATTTTCCACAGTATTGAGTCACTCCCAAAGAGTAAAAAGTAAAATAGCTGTTGAACATGTGATGTCAAATCTATGATACCCAACATTTTCCACTCATGTATATTATTTTTAATGCCCTAGATCTCTTAACTAAAGAGCAAACAATAACCCCAACAATATGTTTATGATAGCTAATTTTATGCATCAACTAGATACGGTACCCAGATATTTGATCAAACATTATTCTAGATGTTTCTATGAGGGTATTTTTTAAAAGAGATTAAATCTGAAATCAGTGAACTTTGAGTAAAGCAGAGTAACCTTTATATTATGGATGGGCCTCACCCAATCAGTTGAAGGTTTTAAAAGAAAAAGACTAACCTCCCTAGAGGGAGAGAAAATTCTGTCAGTAGACAGCTTGCAGACTTGAATTGCAACTCTTCCCTAAAGCTCCAGCTTGCCAGTGTACCCTTACAGATTCTGTACTTGCCAACCTCTACGATCAGATGAGGCAATTCATTTAATTAAATACCTCTCTGTTGACACATCCTATTTGTTTTGTTTCTCTGGAGAAAACTGACTAATACAATATTCAACTGATTTTTTTTCTTTGTTCTGAATGTACTACCCAATGTACATATAATCTGGTCCTGACTATTTCCCCACATATTAATCAGGCACAGATGTATAAGGTCAAAAAGCAGGTGTTGACCTCAGAAAACCTATCTCTGGAACATGACCTTGTAAAAAAAAAAATTGACTAGGGCCTCCCCTAGTGGCGCAGCAGTTGAGCGCTGGGTTGCGAAGCTGCCAGCAGCCTCTGCAGCGCCAGTTCATTCCCCGCTACCTGCGAGGGTCCCACAAAAAAAAAAAAAAAAATTGGGTATTTTCCAAACCTCTGTGGCTGTATCTATGATGCAGCAACAAAGTATATGTCTCTCCCTGCCCCACTAGATAACCTCTCCCATTTCCTTTCTTTACCCTCTAGATTTAACAAACTTTGTTTTCTTACATTGAGGGAAAAAAAGCATCTCTAGGAAGATAACATCAGAATTGCTGACCACCAGGTGATGGTTAAAGCAAGCTGGTGTCTACCAAAAGCTCCAGTCACTGTGTTGCAAGGATGGATGTGCTGACCCTTGCCCACTCCCCCTTCTAGTCCCTTGTAACTCTGGATACACACCCCTGCCTCTGCCAAACAGCAGGATGGTGGTCTTTCAGACACAATTGTTGACAGATTGACTTTCCTCCTCTTCAAACTGTTTCCTTTTATTGGCCAAGGGGACAGAGACCAGCATTCCAGTAACAGATACAGTGTGTGAATTCATGACTTATAAATATGGGTTTGGGCCACTTGCACATAGCCAGGCTCTCTTCACAATGACAGAAATGCTTATAGAAATAAAAATTGGAGATAATAGAACCAGGTCCAAAGCAGAAAAGATGTGACCTATGAAGTTTAATTTAGTGACCAAGTGGTAGAATTAGAGAGAAGGAACAGGTAGAGAGGCAAAGATGAGTCAGCAGTGATTCAGCAAGGCTATTTTGTGTGCGTGTGGGGGGGGGGGTGGACCCAAAAAGGAGAAGGCACCCATTGGAGAGGATTTTGCTAACTACACCATCAAGATGTCTCCAATCTTGTCTGGACTGCAAAATCTACTCTGAGTCAAGGGTGCAATCCAGAGAAGTGAAACAAAAAAACATTATTTCCACTTTATCCAAGGGAATTGAGAGAGAGGGCTGCAGCTCAGACAGGAATAGAAAACAGTTGTGTTTAGAAAATGAAAGAGAAACAATAGAAAAATCAGATGTGTTAAACCAGTCCCAACTGGCCAGATTAACCAGACAGTATGCTTGCAACTCAGCTACATGAATATAGGTGCTGGGAGACAGTAAGGGCTGAGGGACTTGGTGTTTTATGAGTAAAGAATTCCTTTAAGTACCAATAATAATTGGACAGTGAAAAATACAAGAAGACACTGCAAGGCTGTCAGCAGTCTTGAAGCCAAGAGATCTGCTCCAGGTTCTGGAGATGCAGGACTTTTATGGTTCTTTTTTTCTGGGAGGAGAGGGCTCCCTCTTGATTGTGCATAAATACCTTCTCCCATCACTCCTCCCACTTCCCAGAATTTGAGCTCCCCCTCCCTTTTCCTTTTTTTTTTTTTTTTTTTGAAGATTTATTTTTTATTTATACAAGAGCTGGGGTACAGGCCAGATGTGCAGGAGGGTGAGAGGATTCACCAGAGACAGAGCAGGGAGCAGAACAGGCTGACTGACTGACATACACTGCTGAGGGGAGCAGTGGGCGGGGCAGGAGAGGTCTGCGCGCCATGTGGGACCCTCACCCGGTGGCCGGGGATCGAACCGGCAACCGGCACTGCAGATGCTGCAGGCAGCTTCGCAGCCCAACGCTCAACTGCTGCGCCACCAGGGGAGGCCCTCCCTCTTCCTTTTTTTGAGTAAGGGTGAAACTGTGTGCAAAGAGTAACTATGCCAGCCGATAATAGTTGTTTTTCTTAGCTATAGACCAGGCCTGTTAAATAATTGTATTCTTCCCAGGTCTCCCAAACTGGCCAGATCTTATCTGGTCCTTGAAACAAGATGTTGCAGCCAGACGAATTTCAGTGGGATTTCTTCCCAGCGGATGACGGGCCACCCCTTGCGCTATCCCTGAAAATTGAGAGCACAGAGTGGATGCTTACTAAGTATTTGTTAGGAACATGTAAGTGGGGCCTCCCCGGTGACGCAGCAGGTTGAGCGCAGCGCCGTGAAGCTATCCGCAGCCTCTGCAGCACCGGTTCCATTCCCGGTTGGCCAGGGAGACTCCCACATGGCTAGTGGACCTTTCCTGTCTCGCCCGCTGCTCCCCTCAGCAGTGTATTTCTGTCCTTCTGCTTGTTCTGCTCCCTGCTCGGTCTCTGGTGAATCCTCTCACCCTCCCCGAGCCTCTGGCCTGTACCCCAACTCTTGTATAAAAATAAATAAATCTTGGGGCCTCCCTGGTGGTGCAGCGGGTTGAACGCCGTACTGTGAGGCTGTCTGCGACCTCTGCTGCGCGGATTCAATCCTGGCCGGCAAGAAACCCACATGGCGGGCAGACCTCTCCTGTCTAGCCCGCTGCTCCCCTCAGCAGTGCATTTCAGTCAGTCTGCCTGTTCTGTTCCCGCCTGTCTCCGGTGAATCCTCTTGCCCTCCCGCGCATCTGGCCTGTACCCCAGTTCTTGTGTAAACATAAATCAATCAATCAGTCAATCAATCAATCTTTAAAAAAAAAAAAAAAGAACATGTAAGTGGATGAATGAATGAAATACCTGGACAGCTGAATGAAGTAAGCCAAAGGGAAGTAACAGAGAAGAGGTTGGCTACCAAAATAGGTCTCCAGATGCCGTGGTGCCCCCAGTTGGGTAGAGGCAGCATGTCAGCAAGGGGGCCAGGGGTCGCTTCAGTCTGACAGCTCCATTCCCTGTGTCTGAGGCACAACTCTGTCCTAAAACAGGCTCAGTCCTACCTTCCTGTCTAGCATTGTCTAATGCTCAGTTATTCCTGAAGTTACACTATAGCAGGTGCTTTCCTTTCCCTTCTCTTTTAAAATATTGTTAAATTATTTAAGTGATATCTGGGGTTTTTTTTAAAGATAGATTTATTTATTTATTTACTTATTTATACAAGCACTGGGTACAGTCAGAAGCACGGGAGGGTGAGAGAATTCACCAGAGCCAGAGCAGGGAGCAAAGCAGGCAGAAGGACCGAAGTACACTGCTGAGGGGAGCAGCGGGCGTGGCAGGAGAGGTCTGCGCGCCATGTGGGACCCTCCTCTGGTGGCCGGGGAGCAGCCGGGGATCGAACCGACGCTGCAGAGGCTGTGGGCAGCTTCGCAACCTAGCGCTCAACCACTGCGCCACCAGGGAGGCCCAGTGATATCTGGTTCTTTATTGAAAATTAAGAATGTTCAGGCCTCCCTGGTGGTGCAAGGGGTTCAGACACAACCTATGAAGCTATCAGCAGCCACTGCAGCATAAGTTCGATCCCTGGCCAGGGAGCTACCCACATAGCGCAGCAGACGTCTCCTGTCTTGCCCACTGTTACCCTCAGCAGTGTATTTCAGTCAATCTGCCTGTTCTGTTCCCCACTCTGTCTCTGGTGAATCCACTCACCCTTCCCACACACACCTATGGTCTGTACCCCAGTTCTTGTATGCATAAAAAAATAAATCTTTTTAAAAAAAAGGAAATTAAGAAAACTCCAACAGGAGGGAAATCACCTATGCTCACCATCCAAAACACACACACACACACTCCTAACAAGTTATTTCTGATCCTTTTTTGTATATAAATTCGCATCTTGAAATGGTTATAATCATTCCACATATAAAATTTTGCATCTCTTAACATTACATGTAACTTTCTTGTGATACAACCTAACTTTGTAAGAAATATGGTACAGGTTATTTTTCTTGTAGTGAAATATACATAACATAAAATTTACCACTAGTGACATTTAGTACATTGGCAATGGTGCGTGATTATCACTGCTATCCAGTTCCGGAATATTATTCTCCACACACCATCCCTGGCCCCTGGCACCCACTAATCTGCATTTTGTCTCTGTGGATTTGCTGACTCTAGATATTGCACATAAATATCCATATTCATATAAATGGAATCAGACAATATGCAGTCTTTTGTGTCTGGCTTCTTTTCCTTAGCATAACCTTTTCTAGGTCCATCCATTTGTAGCATTTATTAGCACTTCATTCTTTCTTATGTGATACTGTTTTAAATTTTACTCTTTGACTCAAAAATCATATGTGGTTCTCCATTATTCATCCAAGTAAGTCCAAGCCTTCACATGGCATTCACTATTCTACAACATTTGTCTCTCCATCTGGCTTGCACCAGCTGATTCTACTTACTTGCCCCTGAACCTTTGCGTAAGCTCCAAACCAAATTCATAGTTCTCAAAGCAGGGTCCCCAGACCAGTGACTCAGTTGCACCTGTGTGGTTGTGTCATTTGATGTAGCGTGGATATATTAGTTTCTATTTATTTTCAATTTTAGTTTAATTTTGTTTTGTGGTATGGATTGAATTTATATATTGAAATCCTAACCCAAGACTGCCTGCAATTGGAAAGAAGGCCTATAAGGAAGTAATTAAGTTCAAGGAAGTAATAAGGTGGAGCCCTGATCTGGCAGGATTACTATCTTCACCAGAAGAGACACTGGAGAGCTTGCTTACTCACTTTCTCTGCACACACGCTGAGGTGAGGCTCTGTAGGGTGTGGCAAGAAGGTGGCCATCTGCATATCAGGAAGGGAGCCCTCACCAGAAATTGAGTAAGTTGTACCTTGATCTGACTTCTAGCTTCCAGAAATGTGAGAAAATTAATTTTCGTTACGTGATCCACCCAGTTTGTGGTATCTTTTTATGGCAGTCTGAACTCACTAATACATTTTGTTTTGTTCTTTTACATTATTTTTTTTTTTGCATAGAAGAACTGAGGTGCAAGCCAGTGGTGCAGAGGTTGAGAGGATTCACCAGAGACAAAGTGGGGAGCAGAACAGGCAGGTTTACTGAAATAAAGGGGAGCAGTGGGCAAGACAGGAGAGATCTGCTGTGCTATGTGGTTCAGCTCCCTGGCGAGGGATGGAACTCAGGCTGTAGTGGTGATAGCCCCAAAACTTAACCCCTGGGCCACAAGGGAGGCCCCATTTTGTTGATTTCTTATAAGAGTTTGAGATTTTTTTTTTCTGGAAGAGTCCTGATCAGAACAAACATACAGATAAATAATGAACCCAATAAGCAAGCATATATGCACCAGACACCCCTGCATAAATTGTGATTATTAATACTTCATAGGACTATTGGGGCAAATCAGAGCATATCTGATATAATTCTGTAGCAAAGCCAAGTCTGAGAGATTAACCTGAAATATCTGCTGGTCAATAATGAAACCAGGATCAAAAGTCACATTTTTCCTAAATCCAAAGCTTGTGCTTTTAGTTACCATGATATACTTCAAGGTCAATGATAGTTAATATGGATTAATAAGCATTTCAAGGATTTTGATGAGCCTGTAGAAAAACTTTTCATTATGTATTTATTTTAAAAATTGATAAATATATAAATGTATATATTTTTCTCATACATAAAGAAAAACAAAAAGATGAATTTGAATTTAATTTCCTAATGAAAAGTGCATAACTAAATGCATTGGAATGAATGACCAATCTTTAATACCAAGTCTTCCCAAAGGTACTCCTCACAGCAATGGCTCTTGGGAAAGAACTCACCCTTCAGAGAGAAAGAATTGAGGTATGCAAGTCTGGACAGGAAAGCTTAAGTTTGCTTCAGTTCCCCCCTTTCCAACAGGTGGGAAAGACCTGTGATGACCACACCCATGCCCACAATGGAGGAAGAGAGATGACCCAGGGTCACACATTGTGTTTTTTTAAAGATTTATTTATTTATGCATACAAGAACTGGGGTACAGGCCAGAGGTGTGGGAGGGGGTGAGAAGATTCATCAGAGACAGAGTCAGGAACAGAACAGGCAGACTGACTGGAATACATTGCTGAGAGGAACAGCGGGTGAGACTCGAGAGGTCTGCTGCACCATGTGGGTAGCTCCCTGGCCGGGGATCGAACTCGTGCTGCAGTGGCTGCAGATAGCTTCATAGGTTGCATCTTAACCCCTTGTGCCACCAGGGAGGCCCACACACACTGTATTTTTGAAGAGCATGATCATGTGGCATGAAAACTCTCATGATAAAGATTTTTTAGCCAGGGGGACAGAAGCGCCACCATAGATCCAAAATTCTAAGTCCAGTGTTGCATTTATCCCCAAGATCTCTCTGCCCTTGCCTAAATTTGGCTGCAATAGCCAATGATGCCCCCTTAGGCTAGTTGATGTTGAATTTCACTTGCAAGTAAAGATATCCATCATTCTCACTATCTTGTGGGGAAATTTATAGCCTTTTGCTGTTTAGTGATTAGAAAACTAAACCAGATACCTTAAGTAACTAATTTAAGGCCCAATATTTAGCAAATGACAGGCAGGATTTGAACCAAGTTCCTCTGAAGTTGAAGTACTTTTCACTGAATGATGCCATTGACTATGTTATATATCCAATCACTCATTAACAAAAAGTTTATGTTTGCTGGAAAAATACAGATTGTAACACAGTTTTTTCTTCACCTCCTAGTTATTATGAAAGGAAATAGGAATGTTAATTGGGAAACTAGTACATGCTGCATGCTTTTAGAAATGTGAGGTCATCACCCTCCCAGCAATGAGTTATAGATGAGGTTACTGAGATTCCAGAGAAAAATCTGTACTTCCATGTAGTCACACAGTACAAAGCAGGAAGAATAAAACACTTTCTTCTAACTACAATCTGGGCATTTTGTTTTGCTTTTTTCACTTGACAAAATTCCTTCTTCCTAGTGTTTAATTTGATTGTCTGACCTTCATGCCATAATTCCAGGCACTAACCATTGCCCAATAGTCTCTGTCTAGGGAGTAAAGTGAGCCCTTATAGAAACTAACCAGCTCTATGGATAATTTTCCACTTTCAACCCTGTTTCAATGGTGGCAAATGCTACAGCATTTTTTAAAGATTTATTTATTTATTCATACAAGAGCTGGAGTGTAGGCCAGAGGTGTGGGAGGTGAGAGGATTCACCAGAGACAGAATGGGGAGCAGAACAGGCAAAGTGACGAAATACACTGCTGAGGGGAGGAGAAGTGGGCGAGACAGGAGAGGTCTGCTGAGCCATGTGGTTCAGCTTCCTGGCAGCTACAGCTGTTGATAGAAGATAGCCTCATAGTGCTGAGACTTAACCCCTTGTGCCTGCTACAGCATTTCTTTTTTTTTTTTTTAAGATTTATTTATTTATTTATACAAGCACTGGGTACAGTCAGAAGTACGGGAGGGTGAGAGAATTCACCAGACCCAAAGAGGGGAGCAGAACAGGCAGACTGATGAAATACACTGCTGAGGGGAGCAGCAGGCTGCAGGAGAGGTCTGCGCGCCATGTGGACCCTCACCCGGTGGCTGGGGATCGAACCGGCGCTGCAGAGGCTGGGGGCAGCTTCGCAACCCAGTGCTCAACGGCTGCGCCACCAGGGAGGCCCTGCTACATCATTTCTAAGCCATTGCCTAAAACTAGTTGAGAGGTGCTTGTGACTTTCATATTTATTTGCAACAATAGATTTACAAAAACCAGAGTAAGGGTCAAGAAAAATCATTTAGTGATATGTAATAATCGTTTTGCTTGAAAAGAAGTTTACATTCGTAAGAAGCAATAGCAGAACACAGTTTGGAGAACCAAGTGTTTTCTTTGGTGACACTTTAAACATCCTAAACCGTTTCCAAAATATTTTTATCCTTCTGTGACCATCAATTAGTTTCTTCTTTTATTTATTTATGTGTAGAAGACTGTGGTATAGGCCAGAGTTGCAGGGAATGGGTGAGAGGATTCACCAGAGATAGAGTGGGGAGCAGAACAGGTGGGTCTGCTGAAATACACTGCTGAGGGGAGCAGTGGACGAGACAGGAGAGGTCTGCTGTGCCATGTGTGTGTTAGATCCCTGGGATCAAACTCAGACCTAAGAGGTGATATTAATGAGATGTAAACTCTAGGCCACCAGGGAGGCCCAAGTCAGTTTCTTCTTGACAACAGCAGTAGGCAATAAGTTGTTGTTTTTTTTTTAATATCATTTTTCCGGTACTATTCTTTTTTTTTTTTTTTAAGATTTATTTATTTATTTATACAAGCACTGGGTACAGTGAGAAGTGCAGGAGGGTGAAAGAATTCACCAGAGCCAGAGCAGGGAGCAGAACAGGCAGAAGAACCGAAGTACACTGCTGAGGGAAGCAGCGGGCGGCAGGAGAGGTCTGCGCGCCATGTGGGACCCTCCTCCAGTGGCCGGGGAGCAGCCGGGGATCGAACTGACGCTGCAGAGGCTGTGAGCAGCTTCGCAACCCAGCGCTCAACCGCTGCGCCACCGGGGAGGCCCGGCAATAAGTTCTTGACAACAGCAGTAGACACCATTTAAAATGTGTTACAAGTTTTCTTTGCTCTTATTGGCCCATAGACTCACAGTCTTTTTTTAAAAAAATTAATTTTTATACAAGCACTGGGTACAGTCAGAAGCGTGGGAGGGTGAGAGAATTCACCAGAGCCAGAGCGGGGAACAGAACAGGCAGACTGAGGAAATACACTGCTGAGGGGAGCAGTGGGCATGGCAGGAGAGGTCTGCGCGCCATGTGGGACCCTCGCCAGCAGCCAGGGATCGTCAAACCGGCACTGCAGAGGCTATGGGCAGCTTCGCAGCCCAGCGCTCAACCACTGTGCCACCAGGGGAGGCCTAGACTCACACTCCTATGGGCATTACAGGAATTTTTAAAAGTCCTCTCCTTATTACCAGAGGACTCCAAGCAGATTTATCTTTTGATTTTTAAAAAATATTTTAAGGTGTAAACATGCATGTAGAAAATCTCACAAATCAGGGGCCTCCCTGGTGGGGCAGGGGTTAAAAGACACAGCACTATCCAGTTATTGCCAGCCACTGTGGCACAAGTTGGATCCCTAGCCAGGGAGCTACCCACATGGTGCAGCAGACCTCTCCTGTCTTGCACACTGCTCCCCTCAGCAGTGTATTTCAGTAGATCCACCTGTTCTGTTCCCCACTCTGTCTGGTGAATCCTCACACCCCCACACCTCTAGCCTACACCCCAGTTCTTGTATGCATAAATAAATAAATCTTTAAAAAAAGAGAAAAAAAGAAAATCACACAAATCAAATGAATCATCACAAATTGCACACACTCATATAACCAACACCCAGATCAGGAAATACCAGAAGCATTCCACTTTGGTTCTTCTCCAAGTGACTCTCTAAAGGTAAATGTGACTCTTGCTTTTCATGTGATGGACTCATTTTGCTGCTTTAGAATTTTGTATAAATAGGAACATAATGTTCTGTGATTCATACTGCTGGATAGATACCAATTAGTGGAACCTCTAGGTCTTAAAATACACATATATTCAGTTTTAGTTAATGTCATTAAGCAGTTGTCCAAGTTGCTTGTATCAATTAATACCCTCAGTAGAGTTTAAGCATTACAGTTGCTCCACAATTTTACTAAGACTTGGCGTATTGCCTTTTCAAGAATTTTAGCTATTCTGATGGGTGTGTAGTAGTTGGGGTCTTGTTCAGCACATCTCTGATGACTAATAAGCTTGAGTTTCTTTCCTATCCTCTATGGCCATTTGAACAGTTTCTTCTCTCCAGTCACTAAATGAGGGAAATCCTCAAATCTTGGTGTTAGATATTCACTTGTCATCTCACTCTTACACTGTTTCATGAATGAATCTGTATCTACAGCTCAAATAACCTGCAACTTGCTTTCATTTCTTTGTTCACTTAGTAAACATTTAGCTAATTCCCACGAAGTATAGCCCTAGACACTAGGGAGCAGAAACAGATTTGGAATATATAAAGCCTTAACTCTCAACAATAAAAAATTGAACAACTTAATTTAAAAATGGGTAAAATACCTGAACCAGACACTTCACCAAAGAAGATATACAGGTGGCAAATAGGAATACGGAAAGATTTTCAATATCAGACTTTATCAGGGAATTACAAACTTAAACAGTAAGACACCAATTAGACCAGCCAAAATCCACTGTTGAGAACCATGCGGGAATCACCACAGAGGTGAGTGAACAGCTCCAGGCTCCATTAAAGGAAGATAAGGACTCCCTGATGAGACCTACAAATAGCCCAAGGTCAGCCAGTAAGCCTGTGCAGAAAAGCACCAGGTCCCCATGCCCATGACCAAGGTTCCTGGGGAGACGCCCAGAAACCGTCACTGAGGTGAATGACCCTCACTGAGTAATCAAAAACCAGGCATGAAAGGCGCCATATTTAAGACAGGGAGCTTAGCATCCAGACCTCACCAAAATTGTGTGAAACTGAGAAAGGGCTGTCCCCACAGTTAGAGGTGAGCTGACACCCTGCGCAAGCCAGGACCCCTGCTGGCTGCCAGTTGGTGCCTAGAGGGGAATCCAGCCACCACTGGACAGATCTAGGGCACAGGGGAGTGTCCCTTAGTCACCCCATCTTTAAAACAAGGGAGATTCACGTCCAGACCTCACCAAAACTGTATGGAACTGAGTAAGGGCTGTCCCCACAGTCAGAGGTGAGCTGACACCCCACACAAGCCAGGCCCCGTGACTGGCCATGAGTTGGAGCCCAGAGGGGGATCCAGCCACCACTGGGGCAGACAAAGGTCTTAGGGGGGTGCCTCCCAGACATGCCATATTTAAGACAGGGCCCTTCATGTCTGGGCCTCACCAAAACTGTGGAACTGAGAAAGGACTGTCGCCACAGTCAGAGCTTCCAACATCCCAGAAGAAGCTCACCAAAGAGATGCCAGCTGGTACCAGTGACACAGTGTCCCAATGCATAGGAAAAATCAGAAAACAAACAGCAGGGAGAAGAAAAACTACAACCAACCAAGCAAGTCCTCAGGGAAAGGACACACGCGAAAAGAAAATCAACCACCAGACTGCAACAACAGTGATTTGGAAGAACTTCTGAGCCTTCCCGATAGAGAATTTAAAATCGCCGTGATTAAAAAACTGAAAGAAGTCAAAAATGATATGGGAAAAATAATCAACAATCAGAAGAATGAAATTGAGTCCCAAAAGAGGGAAGCAAAAGAAATGCAGGAGATCAAAGGATTAATGGAAGAGCTAAAGAACTCTGGGAAAAGCAATGAAAGCAGGAGAGAGGAAATGGAAGAACGAATAAGTACCCTCGAAGACAGAAATATCCTTTCCCCCTGACAATTCCCCCCTTCTACTTTTTGCCATCATTTCCATGGCGATGAAGATCAAATGTATGGATGCTGGGGTATAGTCTCAGATGAAAATTTTTCTCAGAGTTGCCATTGGAAAGCAAACCAGTCTTTCCAGGTATTGTCCATTGTGGAGAGCAGCAGTCCTCCATTCCTGGAAAATAGTCCATCAGTCCAAGCCACCCCCCAAAAAAAAAAATCTGGAGGCACTAGCCAAAACAAGACAGCAAATACATCAAAATCACAGGAAAAAAATCTTAAAATTGGTTCAACTTATGTAGAAACCATTTCTGTCAACCTTGATCCCAAATTGTTTAAACAGCATAGCAAAAGTTTGCAAAAAATCTACTTTTAAACAATTTTACCTATTTTTGCATAAAATCACAGGACAGAATAACTAAACAGCAATTTTATCTGGCTTTGTTGGAATACTCCATATAGGACCAGAGCAAACTCTTGACATTCAGTCCATGTAGGTTTCAAGAAAAAAGTTGGTCTTGCCAGATTATACCTGGGCTTTCCTCTTCTCGAAGGTACCAGGACTTTTTTGTTTTCTGGGTTGTCCGGTCCTGCCAATGGAGGCAAGCTTCCTCACCTTCTTTGGAAGTCTCTGGAACCCTACAACAAACTAGAAAGTTCTCCTCTTCTTGGTTCAGCTCTATTTCAACTTCCTGGAAGAACTCCATTCAAAGCCACACAATGGAACTCATGTCCAATTTTTTTCATGTAAGCAGACAAAATCCCTATGGAAGTTATGCAAAAATAGACTCTGAGATGAGTAACAAAAAAATTACTACCACTATTTTTATGCTGTGTTGGTATCAGGGGAGAGAAAATGTGAACACAAGTTAAAAAATGCAACATTGCTGCAGATCCTGGCCATGCAAAGCAAGAAAACTTTGTTGAATATGAACAAAATGCAAAAAAAAAAAAATTACCAGTATTATGCCAAACAAAACTTAGTTAAAAAATCAGGTGTATCTCCAGGTCTATTCAGTTCTTTGTAGGAAATTGTCACTTTCAACAGTTCCATCAATAGGAATCTGTTGAGGCCTTTCCCCCCTACTTTCTCCAGAAACAATTTCTGTAGTATACAATATTGCAAGGCAACAATCAACATTGACAATTTACATACATATGAGGTACTGAGAGGTTGTATACATGTTTTAGGAAACCAATGTGAACATATCTGTACATGCCAAAGTGTTATCCTTTTTCCCAAATGACAATGCTTCCCTACTAGTTTTGTTAGGGGTAAAGGATGGACTGAGCGAATTTCATACAGGTTTTGTGGATGCCACCCCCACTCCATCAAGACACTGAGAACTACAAATCCCAGGATCCCCAAAGAGAAGTTGCAAGGACCTAAGGCCAGAGTTAAACAGCCATTTTCTCTGTTTGTAAATAAAACCAGCCATGTTAGTGGGGTTGGGGCTCACTTGGCTCCTGCTCTTGGACAGGCAGTTTTGGTCTCAGCAGGTCACTTGGGATTACAGGTCAGCGGACAGGTAGGACACATTTAAGACTTTATCTCCCTCTTTTCTCCCTGAGTTATACATTTCCTCATTCCCCTTTCCTTGTAAATAAACCTTTGTTAACTTTTTGTGTGTGCCTGCAGTATAACTCCCTTTTGAGCATGTGGGTGAAGACCCACAGTCAGGCAACCTGTTTTAGAGCAGAATTGCCCTGTAACAGTTTTACTTTACTTGGCAAGCAAAACAGGACAAATTCATCTAATGCCTTTCCCAGGAGGAAAGGGAGAAATTTTGTGGAGTGTCTCAGGAGCTCTACTGAAGTTCTGCAAAATTTCTATTAACCAAATGACAGGCTACCAAATTTTTACTTGAATTTAGATTTCTGGTAAGCTTTGCCATAAATATCAGAAAACAGCATCAACAATATTCAATCTCTATAAAATTACCGGCTTAGTTCGGTATTACAATGTTGACAATCAAACCATAACCTTTAGTTTTTTCACATAACTGGAGATTCCCCCCCCCCCAATGTCTATAGGCACCATGTATACCACTTTTTTTCTCAACCTCTAGAGGCCAAGACAAGGACACAAGGAAAAGACTTATAGACATACAACACACAGCCACAAAGAGCTCTTTAGTTACCATTTATCATGCATGGGCTATCTTATACACCTGCAGTTTCATTCATAGTCCAAAATGCAGTTAAAAGGAAATACCAAAATCAGGATCAAAAGTCTTTCTGTGTAAAACAATACACTGCCGGCACATGCATGATCCTAGATGTTATTTCACGTCTCCTCACCTTTGAAAAGAAAAAGATTGGTTAGAACATGTTAGTCATGGGCCTCCCTGGTGGCGCAGAAGTTGAGCGCTGGGTTGCGAAGCTGCCCGCAGCCTCTGCAGCGCCGGTTGGATCCTCCGGCTGCTCCCCGGCCACCTGAGGAGGGTCCCACATGGCGCGCAGACCTCTCCTGCCGCCCGCTGCTCCCCTCAGCAGTGTACTTCGGTCCTTCTGCCTGCTCTGCTCCCTGCTCTGGCTCTGGTGAATTCTCTCACCCTCCCGTGCTTCTGACTGTACCCAGTGCTTGTATAAACAAACAAGCAAACAAATAAATAAATAAATAAAACATGCCTCTATTAAAAAAAAAAAGAAGAAGAACATGTTAGTCATCTCAGGGTTTCTTCAGAAAAGTGAATCCTTTTTCTGCTACAATAACTGGAAAAGAAGTCAGTAACATTCAACTTTTTGTCTTTTTCTTAAATAAATATCTCAAGTCCTCAATGGGTTCACAAGATCAATGGGATTTCGTCTCTGAGTCAATTCATTCTGGGCATTTTTAGATCTAGTGGAGCCCCTAGGCCCCGCTATTGTTCATCTGAAACTTCTCTGTATAATATCATTTGTCTCCCTTCTGCTGTATTTGGCTCTTGATGGCGTCTCCATATTCCCTATCTTCAGCTGAGCCTCTATTCTGTGCTACCATGTAGGGTAAATGATTCTCAGGCTTTTTTGCCCTCCTGCCATTAGGATTGCCCTGCCTCATGGGGCTCTGCATTTGTTACATTGTTATAGTTGTGTTGTTTACTTCTGTGGACCATGACAGCAGTATTGAGACATTCCCTAGAGAAGCAGAGGCATGAGACAGGCAAAGAGAGGCAGGACAGAGAAAGAAGCCCAGAGTGAAGACTTGGGGAGGAGGGAGGGGGGGGGGGGGGGAGGAGGAGGGATGGGAATGGGGTGAGGAGGGATGGGGGATGGAGAAGGGGGTGGGAGGTGGGCTAAGAAGCCTGCCAGCCTCCTGGCCCTCCACCCCACCCCTGCCAGCAGTGTACCTGGTTGCTGCACTACATGTAAAAGCTCAATAAAAGCCTGAGAAAGCCACTGAGGGCTCCAGGACTCTCCTTTACCCCGTCTGCTCAGATCATAGATAACCTGTTCTGTCCCTGTACTGCCACTACACACCATTTGTCTCCTTTCCTCTTTCCTTGGTTCCGGTTTCCTTGTACTCCGTCTATGTTCTGTCTAGTAACCCCTGCATGAATCATCATGCTGTGGTGTCATCAGCCTTCTGTCATTATTTTGTCTGCTGCTTCCCTGTAATCTGGGACAACTGTACTTCCAATGTCCCTCTTCCCTGCTGTAAGCGCACTGATTTCTCCCTAGGGGTTCTCTTCTCATGGGTTCACTTCTCCTGGGTTCAAATCTCAGCCCATTACTGTTTCCTTGAAACCCTGTCCTGTGCTCCCTTTATACAAATACTATCACAGGTTTCGGTCTCCTGTCCCCTCTTATTGTTATAAGCCCAAAATGCTAAGTCCACTACCTGGGGCAGACTCATCTCTGTGACACATTCCACCTTTGCTAACTTTTTCCTTGTGTCTGGGGTACTATGTGTAATGAATGCCATAGTGATCAGACGAGAATTTTCTGGGCCATCTGGGTTTATGTCTGTGTGGTTGGTATATGTCTGAATAATTTTTTCAAGGAACTCTGATGGATCCTCATTAGCTCCCTGTTCAAGTTGTAAGCTTTTATTAAAATTTTTTTGTCTGGGGAATTCCCTGCTGTAGTCCTACCAATAAACATTTCTTATACCATTCTAACACCTCCATTCCTCCATTGTTGGGGTCCCATTCGGGATCTACCACTGGGACAACCATCTCTGGCTCTGGGGATTCTCCATCCTGTTGGTGGAGAGGGTCAGCCTCCTCCCTGACTTTCCTGAAAACCATTCTCTGTTCATCCAGAGTCAGTAAAGTTTACAGCATGGACTGTGTATCTGCCCAGTTAGGGCGGTGGGAGAGGAAGATAGAGGCCAACAAGTTTGCCATCCTCTTAGGAGTCTGACGGTATGAAAGGATAGAGCTCCTCCAGTTTAGGAGGTCCATGGTGCTAAGGGGATGGTGTGACCAAAAATACCCAGCAGGTCGCCCATGTTCATTCCAGTCACCCATAGGCATCTGAGAGGAAGCTATCCTGCTTCAGAGTGACCCATCCTGCCAAAGTGAGTGCCACATATAGTGTGGGGAGGAGACACCATTTTAGTTTCCTCCCTGGAGGACAGTGGGGGCTGTGAAGTCTCAGGAGTCTGCACAGGGAGAGCATTGCTACACTGAGGAGGAGTCTGTCCTGGTGTGTTTAAGGAGTGTAGCAAATGATAATCCTCTTCTTTCAACTCTGCCCGCTTTCAGCCCTCATGGGAAGGGGAAGGTTTATCCATTCTCTGTGCTATTAGCTGAGCCTCCCCCACATCCAGTTTTTGGAGGGAAGCCTGTATCTGGTCCTGCACCCTTTCAAGAACAGCACGGTTTTCCTCCCTCATACTCTGCACAGCTAAATTGAGAGGCAGGATTTGTTGGTGCATAGTCTCAATAGGTGGAGTGGAGCAGCTGGCTCTCAAAGAAGCAATAATGTAGCCAATGGCACTCTCACACACTACCAGAAAAACACCCAGAAGCAGAGATTGCAAAGCAAGGATGGCTTGCAAACCACCCACGTAAGAATACAAAAGCAAAATCAAACCAACTCAAGGAGTTACTTTGGGCTGGTCAACCAGGGTGTTACTTGGAAACAAAGCTGGGTGCCAAGCTGTTACAGGGCAACCCCCATCTAAAACTGGTTGCCTGTCTGTGGGTCCTCACCTGCATGCTTAAAGGGGGCTTAAACTGCAGGTACATATAAAAGGTTAACATAAGGTTTATTTACAAGGGAAGGGGAAATGAAGAAATATATAACTCAGGGAGAAAAGAGGTAGATAAATTCTTAAATGCATCCTACCCATTCTGCCGACCTGGAATCCCAAATGACCCCCCGAGACCAAACCTACCTAGCCAAGAGCACGAGCCAAGTGCCCCCAGACTCCACTAACATGGCTGGTTATAAACCCAAGCCAGAGAAAATGGTTGCTTAACTCTGCCCTTAGGTCCTCGCAAACTCCCTTTGGGGATCATGGGATTTGTAGTTCCCAGTGTCTTGATGGAGTGGGGGTGGCATCCACAAAGCCTGTATGGAGTTTGTGCAAGACATCCTTTACCCCTAACAATTCCACAGTGACTGGCAATACCTCGAGAGAGCTGAAACTTTAACCCTGCACCACCAGGGAAGCCCTCCCTTACTGATATGTTTTTTAATAATAATGAGTGTCTTCACTGCTATCCTCAGTTGTCTTAGTTTTGGATAACTCCCCTCTTATTACAGGATTCACCTTATAGAGTAGAGGGGCCTTCCTTTGCAATATGGAATCATGAAAGTTACCATCGAGCTCCACCTCCCCAGAAATAACATCTTCCAGTTTATTATGGCATTGTAGATCTCTACTCTTAAGTAATTTTTATTAATAAAAGCTACCAGAACTATGCTATAGCTACTGAACATGTGAAATGTGGTTAATTCAAATTCAGATGTGCTATAAGTATGAAATACACAAGATTTTAAAGACATAGTGCAAAAAAAGATCCAAAATATGTCATCATTTTATTGATTGCTGATTGAAATGATAATACATTAAATTAAATATTTGGTTGAAATGAATTTAACATGTTTCTACTTTTACAAATGTAGCTACTAGATCATTTGAAATTATGTATGTGGTTCACATTCTATTTCTGTTAGACAACACTTCTTTCAACTCCTAACTTTCAAAATATAAAAATTACTACATCATTAACATCTCCCAAGCATTTAGCATAGATTTTTATTTTTAAACAAATCAGGATCACATTGAAGTGAAACAGATCTGGAAGTAGTTTTGTCATGTAGAAGGAATCAACTGGGAGCTAGTGTAGGCCAGAAAAAAACTAGTAGCTTGGGGAAGAGTCCGAACAGCTTCAGGAATGTCTCTTAAAGTCAAGATGAAGAAGACATCTGGGGCTCAGAATGGTTCTGAGCAATGTCATCGGACCTTTCTTTTTCTGTTGGCACATCTGCTTAATTCTTTTTCTGTCTGCTGGCTGGGTTTCTCTATCTGTCTTGTTCACGTGGCAAGACCTGACCAGCACACAACCCTCAAACTGACCTACTCCAGCGATGGCCACACACAAACAGAGACTGGCTCTCAACTTCTCCTGAAGTCAAGGTGGGGGATTCAAAATGGAAGGCTTACCCAGGACCAAGAACAAGAAAGGAGTCTCAAACAACATGCAGGGAACACCCTCGCTGAATTGCCTCTGTCTCAGCTTGAATCTGGATGTTGTGAAAAGAACCCAGGGAAACCCAATTTTTCTGGATACAGTTGGGGAAGATAAAGAGCCAGAAAAAGGCCTCCGGATATCCAGGGAAGACCTGTGAGAACTGAGATGCACGATTACAGCAGAGTTGAGAAGAGAAATGAGGTGTCTTGACACTTGGACCTCACACATTTGAAAAAGAGAAACAAACCAAGAACAAAGAAGGTGAAATAGTTAAATGTGACTCCTAAGTCTGTCTTTTCCAGGAACTGACATGAATTCTGTTTGTCTGGCTACACAGAGTTGTGGTTAGGAACACATTTTTGAGGGCTAGGTTTCGTGTCAATGTTTTCCAATGCCTAGTAAAAACAGAACTATTAAAATTGATATTCAAACATTGTTGTTTGGGTTTTGAAACAAGAACATTTTGAAATACTGAATGTCATTCTTTTGTATTATTATTTTAGTTAAATTGGTCATTTTTAAGTAAAACCAAGATTCAGATAACATAAACACTTTAACTAGTCTTCCTTTTTGCTCCAAAATCTGTTACAGATATTGCAGTTCTGGAGGCAAGAAGGGAAGAAAGGAAAAGAAGAGGGGAGAAATTGGAAAATTTGAGACATTAAGCATGTACTTTTCTTTCTTTGGCTATAGAGATTTTTATAGAGAGTGTGACCTACTGGGAGAGATTAGAATTTATCTGGAGCAACTATTTGCATTTGATTTTTGATGTTGAAAAAGTATGTGTCTAGATGATTTCTTATTTATACATAAAAGAATCTGGATTCATAAAAATATATTTTTAAAAAGGAGGTTATAGACTTCTGACTCTGGCCAAAATAGAATAATAATGAATGGTCACACTCCCCCTCCCACACACACACAATAAAAACTAGGTTAATAAAAGCGGTTTCAAGACACTTGATTTAGGCAGCAAATAACAACGATCCCTCAGAGATGGAAACAAACTAGGTGAGGCCTATGATTGCCCCACCCCTTGTGGCCTTCAGTGCTTCCAGGCTGCTGTGTGGAGAAGGGAACAAGGCAAAGCACAGTGTAGTCCCTGAATTGTGGAGACAGAGATGAGAATATAGGGAGACCAAGGCAACTGGAATTCACAGGACCAGACAAAAGAGAGCTTCATACCAAAAAAAAAAAAAAAAAAAAAAAAAGAATACCAGGGTTCTGCAGAGGATCTCCCTCGAATATTCAAGAGAACACCTACTGGCAAGAATGTTCAGATGTTCAGAGACCGGGGACACGGCCACCAATCTCTCACCAGAGAGACATGAAAAAGGACTATAGGAGACAGTACTTGGTGCTCGCTTGAAACCAGGAATAGTGCCTATTCCTTCCAGCCACACTGGAAAATTTCATTACTCATGGGACATTTGGAAAGCACTAGGTTAAGGGAATAATTAGATTATGTACCAGGGGCCACCCTGGTGGCACAGGGGTTAAAGTCTCAGCACTATCAAGCTGTCACCAGCCACTGCAACATGAGTTCCATCCCCAGCCAAGGAGCTGACCCACATGGTAAGGCAAACCTCTCGTCTCACCTGCTGTTCTCCTCAGCAGTGTATTTCAGTAGATTCTCCTGATTCTGCTCCCCACTCTGTCTCTGGTGAATCCTCTCACCCCCTGCACCTCTGGCCTACACCCCAATTCTTGTATGCATAAATAAATAAAAATAAATCTTTAAAATAATTATATGCCATCTGAGAGGATCAAATTATTTCTGATTGTGTTTTGAAACAAAATGCAAAAACATTTTTGGGAATACAAAAATATCCAACATGCTGCAAGGTAAAATTCACAAATTCTGGGATCAATCAAAAATATCAGGTAATCTATAACAGTATAATCTAAAAAAGGGAGGTTCCAAGTCCCCTGCCCTACCTAATGAAGGTTGGAGCTGAGCAGCAAGGGGAAACTAAAAAGTACTTGGGTGAGAAGACTTAGAAAGATACTTGGAAGAGGAGACAGGAAGAAGTACATGGAGCTGAGAGATATGTGAAAAAGAAGCCACTCTTACTTCTCAGCCTTGGACTTGCACCAAGAATTTAGGGAAGGAAACATTTGAAAGAGATGTGCGTGATAGACCCATGGAGAGGTTGAGGACGGCAGCCTTTGTCATCATTGTTTTTTTTTTTTTTTTTTAAAGATTTATTTCTTCTTATTTATGCATGTAAGAACTGGAGTGTAGGTCAGAGGTGTGCAGGAGTAAGAGGATTAACCAGAGACAGAGTGGGGAGCAGAACAGGCAGATCTACTGCAATACACTGCTGAGGGGAGCAGTGGGCAAGACAGGAGAGGTCTGCTGCACCATGTGGGTTACCTCCCTGATTGGGTATTAACTTGTACTGCAGTGGCTGGTGATAGTTTCATAGCACTGAGTCTTAACCCCTGCGCCACCAGGGAGGTATGGCAGCCTTTATCTTGACTTATACTTTGATTTTGCTCCTTTCCTTTTAAACTTACCTGGCCCTTTCTTCCCTTTTCCTGTGGTTCCCCACCAGAAGGTGCCTTAGATCTGTGGCAAGCTTTTGAGCCTCAGTGGTTCTGTTTTGTGTCAACCCTGTTTGGCTGGGCATTTACCCAGGAGGGAATGGGTAACTGAGTGTTTTTATTGGAAACTATTATCCTGTTTTTTCTTCTATTGCACACTAATTCTATTAAAGTTCTTTTCCATTGAAGGTCTTATGCACTAAGGGTACCTTTTGTCTTTATGTGGTGGACTGCAGGACCTAATTAGAATATACATGTTTGGGGGTCCCCAGGTGCCGCTCAGTCTGCCCACCTACAAAACAAAAGGAAAATAAATCAGGAAAATAAATCCTATGATGAGTAGAAAATTCAGACAATGATAAGGAAAAACTAAAACTGAACCAGATATTAGAATTAGAAGACAAAGATATTAAAATAGTTACAAAAATTTCAAAAAGTTAAGAGACCATAAAGATAAAAAAAAATAAAGCTGGGCCTCCCTGGTGGCGCAGGGGTTGAGCGCTGGGTTGAGAAGCTGCCCGTGGCCTTTGCGGCGCCAGTTCGATCCCCGGCTGCTCCCCGGCCACTGGAGGAGGGTCCCACATGGTGCGCAGACCTCTGCTGCTGCCCGCTGCTCCCCTCAGCAGTGTACTTCGGTCCTTCTGCCTGCTCTGCTCCCCGCTCTGGCTCTGGTGAATTCTCTCACCCTCCCGCGCTTCTGACTGTACCCAGTGCATGTATAAACAAAACAAACAAACAAATAAAATAAATAAATAAAACATGCCTCTATTAAAAAAATAAATAAATAAAGCTTCTAGAGATGAAAGCGTGAGTGTCTAAAACCAAAAAATTCACTGAATGGGATTAAAGGCAGATTAGATATTGTGGAAGAAAATATGAATGAACTTTAAGACATAGCAATAGAAACTATCAAAAAGGAAATCAGGGGACTCCCTGGTGGCGCAGGTGTTAAAGACAGCACTATCAAGCTATAGCCAGCCACTGCAGCTAAGTTGATCCCCCTCACACCAGGGAGCAATACACCTGGCTTAGCAGACCTCTCCTGTCTCACCTGCTGCTCCCCTCAGCAGTGTATTTCAGTAGATCTGCCTGTTCTGCTCCCACTCTCTCTGGTGAATCCTCTCACCTCCTGCACCTCTGGCTTACACCCCAGGTCTTGTATGCATCAATAAATAAATCTTCTTTTTAAAAAAGGAAATCAACAGAACAATAAATATAGTGGGGGAGTAGGAGAGTAATAACATGTTCCATTAGAACAAGTTTGAGACCAGATCATCCAAGCACTCACAAAAATAATCTATCATATACAAAGCTCAGCAGATTCTTCAAACAAAAATCAATAGGTGTGACATATAAGACATTGGAAATGCAACTTAATCAAAAAGGAAGATGTCAAAAAGTAAAAAGAGAAATATGGCTCAATAATCACCTTAAATGTAAGTGGCCTGAACTTGCCAGTCAAAAGGTATACACTAGCTGAATAGATTTCAAAACAGAGTAAAGCTTTCTGTTAGTTACAGGAATCCTTCTTTTCAACAAAGATAAGCACAGGGTTAAGGTTAAAGGCTGAAAGGCAATCCTATAACAAATGGTAATCAAAAAACATTAACATCTATACTTATATCAAATGAAATAGATTCCCCATTAAAAAACACCAATAAGAGAACTTAAGTACCCTACTTCCAACTACTGACAAACCATCAAGCATAGAATAAATAAGTAAACAATATCCTTAAATGCAGCACTAGAACAAATAAGCCTAACAGAGCACTCCACCCAGTAACTGTTGCATAAACATTTTCTTCCATGGAACATTTTGTTGACCATATGTTGTAACAAGTCAATTGTCAATAACACTATAAAGAATGAAATCATATCAAGTAGTCTTTCTGATAATAATGCCATAAAGCTAGAAATATATATATATACACACACACACACACACACACACACATATAATGGACACATATATGTAAACTACAAATACATGGAGAGGGAATAATATGGTCCTTAACAATTATTGGATAAAAGGAGAAATTAAAACAGAAATCAAAAAATACTTTGAGATTAATGAAAATTAAGGATACAAGTTATTATAATCTATAGGATGCAACAAAAGCTGTCTTAAAAGGGAAGATAGTTGCAATACAGGACCACATTATAAAGCAATGAAAAACCCCAAATAAATAACTTAATACTATACCTAAAACAACTTCAAAAAAAGGACCAAAGGGGGGGGGGAAAAAAAGGACCAAAGATAACCAAAGTTAGTAGAAGGAAATAATAAAAATAAGCAGAAATAAATGAAATAGAGATCAAAAAGACTATACGAAACATCAATGAAACTAAGTTTGTTCTTCAATATGATAAAATAAACCTCTAACTAGTGTGAAAAAGAAAAAACATTTATAATCAGAATCATAAATGAAAGGTAAAATTACCACAGATGGCATAAAAATAGAAAGGATCATAAGAGATTACTGTGAACAATCATATCCCAATTTAATAACCTTTAAGAAATGGAGAATTTTCTAGATAAATATAGTTTACCATTAAATTTTTTTCTGATTTTATTGATTTGCCTGTCATTCATATTACTATATAATTTTGGGATTACAATTCCATCTTCATTTGTGCACATGTTCCATCCACCCTCCACCAAAACCCCAGTGCCAATACCCAATCACCTTCTCTTCTCTATGCTCTACTCAGTACTCACCTATACCCATTATATTTTTCACAGTCTAAGAATTATTTTTTTGTTGTGTTACCAGTTTGTTTTCTTTGGATGTTTGTGTTACAGAAATAAGTGAATATCTGGTAACTGTCTTTCATTTTCTGATTTATAATACTTAGTATAATCACCTCAATAGCCATCCATTTTGACCCCAAAGGCATTACTTCATCCTTTTAATAGCTGAGAAACATTTCATTGATTACCTATTCCACAACTTCTTTTTCTGCTCATCTGTCAATGGGCATTTAGGTTGGTTGCATGACTTGGATATTATGAATAATGTTGCTATTAAAATAGGCGTGCATAAATATTTTTGTATTAGTATTTTCATATTATATGGGTATAAAAAAAGTCTGCACCAAGTTATATTCCTATCAGTGGATGAGTGTTCCTTTTTCCTCATGTCTTCGACAACATTTTGTTTTCCATCTTTTTGATATAGGTCATTCTCACAGGTGATACCTCATTGTGGTTTTGATTTTCACTTCCCTTATAATAAGTGATGTCAACCAAGACTAAAGCAGGAAGAAACAGAAGAGTTGAATAAACTAATTATAAGCATAGAAATTTGGCCATAAAAAATCTTTCCCAAAATGAAAGGCTAGAGCTAGGTGGCTTTAAAAATGAATTTAATCAAAATGGGCATATTTACTCAGGTTATTTTTAAAAATCCAAGAAGATGGAATGTTTCCCAATACATTTACCTTAATATGAAAACCAAATAAGGACAAAAAAACATGAAAATTATAAATTAATATCCCTCATGAACATTGATGAAAAAAAATCATCAACAAAACACTAGCAAATTAAGTTCAACAATATATGATATATATTATATATTATGTATATAATATATTATGTGTATAATATATATTATATTCAACAACAATGTAAGAATTACACAACATGATCAAGTGGGATCAACCCCAAGGATGAAAGGATGACATAATTATGCAAATAAAGATGAAAGCTTTGACAGTGTCAGGAGATGCAGAGAAAGCATTTAATAAAATTTAACACCCATTTATGACCATAATTCTAAGCAACATTGGAACCTCTTAATACGTCCAAAACAAATAGCCAATATGATAGTGGTGAAAAAAAATCAAAATTTTCCTTTAAGATCAGGTATAAGACAAGGATGCTCACTGTCACAACTTTAATTTAGTATTAGAGATTTCAGCTAGCACAATCTGACAACAGGAAATAAAATTCAAGTCAGAAAAGAAGTGAAGCTGTCACTATTTCCAGATGATGTAATACTGTATATAGAAAGTCCTAAAGACTACATCAAAAGCTATTAGAAACAATAAATGAATATAGCAAAGTGTCAGGTTACAAAATCAGTATGCAAAAGCTTATAACATTTTTACATACAATGAATGAGAAGAAAAATATATTAAGAAAATAAGTCCATTCACAATCACTTGGAAAAAAATCAAATACCTTGGAATTAAGCTGCCCAAGTTGGTGAAGGACCTATAGAAGGAGAGCTACCAGATGTTAAGGGATTGAAGATGTGATGCAAGGAGATAGAAACACATCCTACACTCATGAATGGGGAGAAACAATATAACAAAATGACTATTCTACCTAAAGCAATATACATGTTTAACACAATCCCCATAAAAAATCCAACAATATTCTTCAAAGAATTTGAATAAAAAATATTGAAATTTATGTGGAGCAATGAAAGGTCTTGAACAGCAAAAACAATCCTGAGGAATAAGGGCAGAAACAGAGCATCAAGATACCTAACTTTAAACTATATTATGGAGTAACCATACTAAAAACAATATCATAATGGCATAAAATGGACACATGGATCAATGAACCATGTTGATATCAATTCTTAATTTATGGTAAAGCAGCCATGACAGTACAATGGGAAGCCTCTTTATAAATGGTACAGGGATAACTGGAAGGCTACATGTTGGATAACTCTCTAACTTCCATGCACAAAAATAAATTCAAAATGGATTAAAAACTTAGATAACCTGTAACAATAAAATACATAGAAGAAAATACTGGGAATTTGTTTCATGACATCAGTGATTTTTCTGGAGATCTTACCCTTAAGATAAGGGAAATGAAAGCAAAAAAAAAAAAAAAAAGTAGCTTGAATGACCTCAAATTAAAAAACTTTTCACAGCAAAAGAAGCTACAAGTTGGGCCTCCCCTGGTGGTGCAGGCAGTTGAGCGCCACGCTATGAAGCTGTCTGCAGCCTTTGAAAAGTTTGATCCTGGTCGGCCAGCGAGGGTCCCACAGGGCGAGTAGATCTCTCCTGTCTCTCCCACTGTTCCCCTCAGCAGTATATTTCATCAGTCTGCCTGTTCTGTTCCCTGCTGTGACTCTGGTGAATCCTCTCACCCTCCCTCACATCTGGCCTGTACCCCAGTTCTTGTATAAATAAATAAATAAATCTTTAAAAAAAAAAGCTGCGAGTATATTAAAAACACATCCTTCTGAGTGGCCAGGTAAAGCTATATGACAGGAGGCATCTGGGCTCAGGGGACACACATGGAGAAGGGCATTTGCTTCTTGGCATTGGACTTATACCAGCGACTTGGGCACCTGGAGGAGACCCATGGGAAGGCTAACAGTGGCAGCCTTTATCTGGACTAGTGTTTTCATTTTGCTCCTTTTGCCCTAGATTTTCTTGACCCCTTTGTCACCTTCCTATGGTTCCCTGCCAGAAGTTGCCTTAGACTTTTGACAATACATCAGGCCTTGGCGGTCCTGCTTCAAGCTGATCTTGTGTGACCAGGCATTTACCAATGAGGAGATGGGTCATTTGGGGTATCTTGTTGGGAAATTATTATCCTTTCTTCTCCTCTCTATGCACACTAATCCTATTAAAGCCATTTTGGTCTAAGACTCTGTCTTTGTATGCATGATGGCCAGATCCCTTTAGAGTATGAAAGTTAAAGGGTTCCAGTGTGTGCCCCACACCTGTGTGCTAACAGAAATGCTGCAGCCAGACCACTAGCTTCAGAAGATGGGTACCTTTTCCAAGTGCTTACTTAAACTACCAAAAATTCTAAGATTTTATTTACCATTTAATTAAAAAACCTAGGGACACCATGACAACTGAAGTTCCAGGTATCCATGTGTTACAGGACAGGGAGAGGGGCACCCCAGACCTCACAAATCTGCCTGCTCTAAGTAGGTTCTGCCATCCACCACATCAACTCAAAACATATGAGATTTTAATGGGAAAGAGACTTTAATGGGAAGAAACATATGAGACTTTAATGGGAAGGAACTTTAATACAATTAGGAAACAATATAGGAAAGGCAAAGAATATAGTTTCTAAATCAAGCACCCAAAGTTACCCGTCTCCTCATGGGTAAAAGTCTACCCAAGCAGGATTGGCCCAGAACAATGACCCAAAGCCTGACGCAAGTCTAAAGCATCTTCCAGTGGGCACCCACAGAAAAGGATCAGAAACAACCAGACAAGTCTGGAGGGAAAAGAGCAAAATCAAAATCAAGACAAAAACCACCATTGTCACCTCCCCACGGGTCTCTCACCCACATCTGTGTCACCCAGTCCACGACCAAAAGCAAGTGCAGTTTCTTCATGAATCTCTTGGTTCCATGTGCCTCCTCCAGGTCTCCTTCTGGATCTACATCCTGCTTCCTTCCTTCCTGAGTCTCCTCTGCAGCTTCTTCTCTGCTCAGCTCCACCCTCCCTTGGTTGGGGCAGGAAACCTAGAACCTCTCCCTTTCCTGGGGACCACCCTGTTACACATGTATCTGTTAAAAATTTTAGGAATTTTAGTCTGCACTTACTAACATGATGTACATTTACTGCACCGAACACTTCATATGTGTGGTCTTCTTTAATATTCACAATAAAGGTATCTGCCAGTGCTACGATTGCCCAGTTGTACAGATGAGGAAATGAGAAGCATGTGAAAAGCAAGGACTGGGATATCTTGGCAGGAATCGCCCTCTTTCCAGCACTCTCATTTCTCTGTACAGTTTCTGGTTCCTCATTAGCAAAAAGATTGGCCCAGGCTCCCTCCAGATTTAGAGAGCAGTGACTTTCAGGAAACACACCGTTGCAGGGACTGCAGTAAGAAGTGAAAAGGAAACACTTGTTATAGAAACTCAGAAAGGAAAGAAACATCTTTTATTGCCTAATAAACTGCTCCAGTAGGTTTTATTTTTGGTTCACATCTACTTACCACACATACAAGAAATGGTTAAATTGCTTGAGGAAGTATTCACCAAAATGACCTGATATTTGCATAAAGGTGAGAAAATGTCATTGGGCAAGATGGCTTTATTATTGGTGTCTCACCCCCCTTCCTTGATAGCTAGAGAACCACATGACTTGTTCATTCTAAGTCCTCATAGCTCACAAAGGTGTGGTTGTAGAGGTGGTACAGGTTTGAAGAAATCAATGTGAGGGAGCTATGACTAAGGCATCGCAGGAAATATGTAAATTATTAACACCAATCCTGAGAGCTGTTATTCCAGTAAGGACTGAAAGGCCATAATGAGGGAAACCATCCAAGCAATGACAAATGGAACCAGAGAAAAGCCAGGGCCTGCTGATTCAGGTTTAGAATTTGCAGAGAAGCATTCTTGTGACTCTGATAGTACTCATGTGCCAGGATGGTTTCTGGATTTGTATGTACAAATGTACCAGTCAGAGAAGCAGAACACTAGAAAGTATGCATAATAAAGGACTCATGTTCAGGGATTTGACCTTACTCAATTATGGGAGCTGATAAAACTGTCTCTGTTTGACTCTTTGTTCTGTACATGTGTAGGGTAAGGTAAAAAGTATCAGGCTTTTCTGCCCTCCTGCCATTAGGATAGATCATGGAACCCTGTGGTCCTGAATGCATGCCTGATGGTGGATACCTGGAGTAGGGTGTGGGCATATGTAGATGGGATTCACCTGGGCTAAGACAGGGCTTACAAGAGCAGCGTCACAGAGATGCCAGCAGAAGCAGAACGAACAGAAGCAGCAGAGGAAGCGGAACCATGAGCGAAGCAGTGAGAACATGAGAAAAGGCCGGAGGGCCCAGCCAGGGTGAAGACTTGCTGGGGGCTGGGAGGCCTGCCAGCCTCCCCACTCCCTGCCTGCTGTGTACCTGGTAAACCCCAATAAAAGCCTGCAAAAGCCACCGAGGGCTCCTTTACTCAACTGCTCAAATCACAGAAAACTTGCACTGTAACATTCTTGCCCACTACAACATGGTACTTAGTCTGTAGTTACAGGACTTAATACATGTGAAATGAGAAGAACAGGGTTTTCCTCCACATCCTCTTTCCTCATACCTGACCCAGGATTTAGAGAAGCTGAAGGAAGTGGTCCCATAGACACTGGGGGATTCTGTACTGAGATGTTGCCCAAACCAATAGATGAGATGGAAGATCCATAAAAATGTGCACGAGTTCCATGCACACACACATATACATACATATACACATACATATATACATACACACTGTCTATAAAGAACTCTATTGAATATAAATTGTGTTAATTCTATATATCTGTATGCATATAGATTATCTAAATTTTAATAGGAACCAAGCTACTCCACCCAGAGGAAAAAGACACAAAGATAAAATCAAGAGTAAAAACCATGAGCTAATTAATTTGAATAAAAAAAAGGTATGAATTCATGATACATTTTTCTCTTCCTAGCTCTAAAGTGAAAAGGTCTTGAAATAAGGTGTAGGGTAAGGAAAAATGTCAGGCTTTTCTGCCCTCCCGCCGTCAGGATAGATGATGGATCCTTGCGGTCCTGAATGCATGGCTGATGGCGGGCACCTGGAGTAGGGTGTGGGCAGAGGTAGATGGGATTCACCTGGGCTGCGACTGGGCTTTTAAGAGCGGCGTCACGGGGACGCCAGCAGAAGCTGAAGAGAAGCCGAGAGAGAAGCAAAGAAGCAGAAGCAGAGAACGCCAGAGAGCCCAGATAGAGTGAAGACTTGCTGGGGGCTGGGAGGCCTGCCAGCCTCCCGGCCCCCCAGCACCCCTGCCTGCCGTATACCTGGTAATCCCAATAAAAGACCTGCAAAAACCACTGAGGACTCTGACTCCTCCTTTACCCGGTCTGCTGGATCCTAGAAAACCTGCTCAAGTGGCTGTAGGGTAAGGTGAAAAAATCAGGCTTTTCTGCCCTCCCGCCATCAGGATAGATGAGGGAACCCTGTGGTCCTGAATGCATGCCTGATGGCGGGCACCTGAAGTGGGTACACCTGTGCTAAGACTGTGCTTTTAAGGGCAGTGTCACGGGGACGCCAGAAGAAGCCGAGAAGCAGCAGAAGCTGAAGGAGAAGCCGAAAGAGAAGAAGCCCAAAGCAGAAGCAGAGAACGCCAGAGAGCCCAGATAGAGTGGAGATTTGCTGGGGGCTGGGAGGACTGCCAGCCTCCCAGCCTGCCACGTAACCGCTGAACCCCAATAAAAAAACCTGCAAAACCACTGAGGACTCTGACTCCTCCTTTACCCGGTCTGCATGGGATCAGGAAACCTGCACCGTGTCTATTCCTGCTCCTTACATAAGGACAACACTGTAGTAATACACTTGGCATCTGTAGTGCCAGGAAGGGGGGGGGGGCACACGGAGAGGGAGAGAGAGACCTAGTTTCTGAAAAGCAGAGATTTTATTTTATTGCACTCTAGGGTAAGGTTCACCGACCCCCAGGGAGGCCAGAGAAGTCGTGCCCATTGGGGGATTAGGGTAGGCTTTTATAGGGTAGGGTCTGGCCTTGGTGGGAAGTAGAGAATGCTCAAAGTTGCTTTTCAAAGAAGTTTTTTTCTCTCAGAACTGGTTCTTTCTTTGCTGCTTATCAGGTCCAGCTCTAGCTGGTCTCTGGGATGCAGGTGGCAGCAGTTTCAAGTTCCCCCTTTTCTGCCCCATCCCTGCCCCAGCCTTGACCTTACAGAGCCCTCGGTGGCTTTCTAAGGCTTTTATTGAGCTTTACATGTAGTGCAGCAACCAAGTACATGGCAGGCAGGGGTGCGGGGGACCAGGAGGCCAGCAGGCCTCTCAGGCCACCGTGAATCTTCACTTTTTACTGGGCTCTCTGGCCTTCTCTCTCTTATTCTCTCTCCTGCCTCTGCTTCTCTTAGTAAATATATCAATACTGCAGCCATGGCCCACAAAAGCAAACAACACAACTGAAAACAACAATGTAACAAAATGCAGGTGCCTGCCATCAGGCATGAAATCCTAATGGCAGGAGGGCAGAAAAGCCTGAAAATCATTTACCCTGCAGTATCATCCTGTGGCTCTAAATACTATTTCTACCAAAGGGTTTGTTTTGTTTTTAAGTGGCTGTTCGTAGGTTCAGCACAGAAAAAATAAAAGTCAAGCCTCAAATATGTTATATCAGAAAGGAAGGAAGCTCTCAGAGAATTCTAGGTTTATGTTAAGGGAGAAGATTGAAACACATCGAATATATAAAAACTCTTTAGTACATCATGATACTAAAAGAGAAGAAGGGGAAAGAAACAGCCAACAACTCTTTGAATACCACTGGGGGAAAAAGGGACAAGGTGTTGGAAAACTATGTCCAAAAATGGGCCTCCCTGGTGGCACAGGGGTTAAGTCTCAGTGCTATCAAGCTAATCAAGCTATTGCCAGCCACTAAGGCATCAGGTAGATCTGTTACAGGGCAAACCCCGATATAAAATGGGGTTTCCTGACTGTGGATCCTCACCTGCGTGCTTAAAGGACACTTACTAATGCTAAACTGCAGACATACACAAAAGGTTGATAAAAGGTTTATTTACAAGGGAAGGGGAAATGGAAAATGAATAACTCAAGGAGAAAAAGAGGGAGATAAGTTCATAAATGCGTCCTACCCATTCCACTGACCTGGAATCCCAATGACCCAATGAGCTGGCAAAAACCTAGCATGCCTCCTGGCCAAGAGAGCAACCACCCCCACCCACCCCATAGCCAGTTAAATACCCAAACTGAGAGCCTAGTTGCTTAACTCCGCCCTCAGATCCTCGCAACCTTCTCTTTGGTGATCATGGGATTTGTAGTTCCCAGTGTCGTGGGGGTGGAGTCCACAAAGCCTGCATGGAGTTTGCTCAGGACATCTTTCACCCCTATCAGATCCCCAGCCAGGGAGCTGACCCACATGGCACAGCAGACCTCTCCTGTCTCACCTGCTGCTCCCCTTAGCAGTGTGTTTCAGTAGATTTGCCTGGCTCCCGGCTCTGTCTCTGGTGAATCCTCTCGTCCCCCAAACCTTTGGCCTACACTCCAGTTTTTGTATGCATAAATAAATAAAAATAAATCTTAAAAAAAACCCTATGTCCAAAAAAGGTATGCCACAACTAATTTTATGAAGGGACCCTAACCCTAACATGGAAACCTGACAAAACATCACGGAAAAGTAAACTACCATCAAATATCATTTGTAATAGTGTTACAGAGCAACCCCAATATAAAACGGGTTTCCTGACTGTGGGTTCTCACACGCATGCATAAAGGGGACTTATTAATGCTAAACTGCAGGCACACACAAAAGGTTAATAAAAGGTTCATTTACAACAGAAGGGGAAATGGGGGAAATGAATAACTCAGGGAGAAAAAAGGGAGATAAGTTTGTGAATGCGTCCTACCTGTTCCGCTGACCTGGAATCCCAATGACCCACGGAGTTGGCGAAAAACTATGCACCGTCAAGCCAAGAGCCCAACCCCCCTTCCCCAAACCCCACTCCTGCCACCTGGCCGGTTAAATACTCAAACACAGAACATAGCTGCCTAACTCTGCCTTCAGGACCTCGCAACTTTCCCTTTGGTGATCATGGAATTGGTAGTTCCCAGTGTCTTGATGGAGTGGGGGTGGAGTCCACAAAGCCTGTATGGGATTTGCTCAGGACATCCTTTCCCCCTAACAATAGGAGCAAAGATTGATTAAAATATTGAAAGTGGCATATTGTTACATTAAAATGTTGCTTTAATATTATCAAATAGAGTCAGTATTCAATTTTTTTCAATTGTCTTACAAATTATCTTTTTACAATTGGTTTGTTCAGATCAGGATTCAAAGTAGGTCAGACAACACAATTGATTGCTAAGTCTCAAAGCTCTTTTAGTCTTTATTTTTTTTTTAAAGAATTTATTTATTTTTGCATAGAAGAGCTGGGGTATAGGCCAGAGGTGGGGGGTGTTGACAGGATTCCCCAAAGACAGAGTGGGGAGCAAATCAGGCAGATGTACTGAAATGCACTGCTAAGGGGAGCTGCAGCAGTGGGTGAGACAGGAGAGGCCTGCTGAGCCATATGTTGGTTAGCTCCCTGACCAGGGATCAAACTCAAGCCACAGTGGTGCTAGCACTGAGACTCAACCCCTAGGCCACCAGGGAGGCACTCTTTCTCCCCTCCATTTATTTGTTAGTTGTTGAGACAATTTTCCTGTAGAATTTTTCACAATTTTACTTGTGATTTTAGTTGATCAAATCTTTATTGGGCATTTAATATGCCCCATATTTCCTGTAAATTGATGCTTAGACCCAAAATTTTGTTGTCATTCATATTCAATTTGATTGGGGGCAAAAACGTTTCAAAAGTGGAATGTATGTTTTCCGTTGCATTTTGGGAAGAAGTACTCTTAGACCTGAATCAGTCACCTCAGATTGCTTGGTGGTTCTGAGCAATGGTGTGATCTGCCTGACTATCCAGTGGAATGTTCTGTCAACCACTCACCTACTGACTTTAGAGGCCTATCTTCATCACTGTCTGCATCTACTATTTTATTAGAGGAGAAAACATGGCATTTTTCATCCTACATCTCCCCCCCACCCCCATCATTACCTTTGATGTTTCTATAAACAGCTTTTCCCATCAACTCTTTGCTTACTCTGAAATACAACTGAATAGGGAGGCAAGATAAATGATTGACCATATTTCTTTCTGTCTCAATTTTAGAAATAAGGAACTGGTGCCATACGAAACTTGAAGATGCCTCACTTCTTGTTCTCTGTTACCCAACCCCACTTTGGCCAAGTTGACTTTTATTTACCCATTAGAGGAATTCCTCTGGGAGTTCTGTTAGTCAAACCTCCCACCCTATGCTTTCATAGCACTCACTACTTCTTCTGCAGCAGTTAAGGATTCTTTTGGTGGCAAATAACAGAACTCAATTTGGGGAAGCTAAGAAAAAAAGTAGCAATTTATTGGAAAGCTAAGGTTATTACAGAATCCAACAAAGAACTAACCCAAAAGGGATGGAGTCAAGGCAGCTCTGAGCGCCTCAGCTGCAGGTGGCCTAGGACTTGTTTCTCTGATAGTCACCACTCATGTGACTCAGCAATATTGACCCCCAGAACCTAATCCTGGAGCTCAGCCTACTGTCCAGTTAGAGAGAACACAAAAGACCACCCTCACTTCTCACACCAATTGCAAGTTTGGGGATTTCCCGAAACAACCCTCCGTTTTGATAATCTACTAGGAGAATCCTTTGAAAACATTATACTCATGGTTATGGTTTATTTCAGAGAGAAGAAACATTAAAATAAGCCAAGGGAGAGACACATGGGGCAGGAGGATTCCAAAACAGTGCTTCTATCTAGTGATCCTCACCACATTTGTTGTGGATGGCCCTCCCCACCATGAAGTGACAATATGCAGGAAGTTCTGCAGACCAGGGGAGCTGTCCCAAGGCTTTGATGATCAATGTTTTTATTGTTCAGGGCATAATCACATGTTGCCCATATGACTGGCCTTTATTCTTTAACCTCTAATAGGTTAGGCTGATTTATCTCTTTTATCTCTAGTCTCTTTCAGAGACAGAACCAAAAGCATATAGCCCAAAGTTCCCATCATAGACCACATTATTAGGCCATCCAGTGCAAACAAAGACACTCCCTTCAGGCAGGACATTCCAGAGACCTAGAGTTTGCCTCCCAGTAGCCAAGGCAAAGGACAGACCTCTCTTTGGGTGATTGTTTACTGTACATTGGGTCTCTCTATTCCAAGTTTAAAATTACAAAAGAAACAGAAACTGATTGATCCAGTTTGTACAAAAATCACTTAGTTCAGATATGCCCACTTGTTTGTTGTTCTATACCTTGAGACATTGGTACATTCAGTCAACAATATCACATACAATATCAAACAGAAGAGAGAAAAACACCAAAAAATAGCAAATTATGACAATTTCTTTCAAGTCGGAAAAAGAATGGTTATTAGTTCACTCTGGCAGTAAGCAATAAAATATAGTTTGAAACACTTGGCTTGTTTTCCTGCCACTGGTTTTTAGGTTGGGCTGGTATTATGGGTTGAATTGTGTCCCTTTGAAAAGGTAGATTGAGGGGCCTCCCTGGTGGCGCAAGGGGTTAAATCTCAGCACTATGAAGCTATCAGCAGCTACTGTAGCAGGAGTTCAATCCCTGCCAGGGAGTTATCCACATGGCGTAGCAGACCTCTCCTGACTCACCCACTGCTCCCCTCAGCAGTGTATTTCAGTCAGTCTGCCTGTTCTGTTCCCCATTCTCTCTGGTGAATTCACTCACCCCCCACACCTCTGGCCCCCTGTACCCCAGTTCTTGTATGTATAAATAAATAAATTTTAAAATAAAAAGAAAAGGTAGGGCCTCCCCGGTGGCGCAGCAGTTGAGCGCTGGGTTGCAAAGCTGCCCGCGGCCTCTGCAGCACCAGTTCGATCCCCGGCTGCTCCCCGACCACCTGAGGAGGGTCCCACATGGCGCGCAGACCTCTCCTGCCGCCCTCGGCTCCCCTCAGCAGTGTACTTCGGTCCTTCTGCCTGCTCTGCTCCCCGATCTGGCTCTGGTGAATTCTCTCACCCTCCCGTGCTTCTGACTGTACCCAGTGCTTGTATAAACAAAAACAAACAAACAAACAAACAAATAAATAAAACATGCCTGTATTAAAAAAAAAAAAAAGAAAAGAAAAGGTAGATTCAAATTCTAGTGGACTTTCCTAGTGGCCTACAGGTTACATGTCAACACTACCACTGCAATGACCCACCTCAGCAGCCTGAGTTCAATCCCCAGCCAGGGAGCTAACCTACATGGCATAGCAGACCTCTCCTGTTTCACCGCTGCTCCTCATAATAGCGTATTTCCATAAATCTGCCTGTTTTGCTCCCCAGTCTGTCTCTGATGAATCCTCTTACTGCCCCACACCTGTGGCCTACACTTCAGTTCTTATAGGCAAAAATAAATAAATAAAATCTTAAAGAAAAGAAATTCTAACCCCCTGTAGCTCAGATCTAATTTAGAAATAAGGTTCTTTACAAAGGTAGTCAAAATTCATGAGGTTGGGCCTTATTTCAGTGTGACTGTATCCTTATAAAAAGGAGAAATTCAAACCCAGAGATAGACTTGCACAGAGGGAAGACAGTGAGAGGAGACACAGGCTAAAGATGGCCATGTACAATCCAAGGAGCAATACCTGGGACAGAGGTTTCCCGAGCACCTTCAGAGTGAGCACGGCCTTGCTGACCCCTTGAGGATGAATTTCTGTCTTTCTTAGCCAGCCAGTATGTGGTAATTTTTCACAGCAGTTCTACCAAAGTGATATAGTTGATATTTATAACTTTTCTCTTCTATAGTATATTCTATCTTCCCCTTGTTTAAGACCAATCCTTAACTGGTTGGGTCACTTTTATGGGTGAGAACACCTAAACTTTATTTAGGATCTAGCTTTTCAGCCAAAACTATGGAATTTATTATGCATTATATATATAAATTTATATATATATATGCATTATATATATATTTTTATATGTAGCCTTAGAGAAATTGTCCTGTGGTAATTTCACATTTTAATTCAAAGGAACCATCATTATGTTCCTTGTTGCAAACTTTGTCATGGCTCTTTGGACAAGTGATGGTTAAGGACCTACCTGTGCAAGACCTACTCACAGCACAGAGCCCACAGCACAACCAGGCTTCAGGTTCCACACAACTGATTTTAATGTTCCTGATCTTCTTCAACCTGTGGGGAGAGGGTGTGGAAGTGGAGGAGAAAGAAACCCTAGAGTGGAGTTGAATGTAACAATATCTCACCTCTCAGGCAGGATCAGGGTAAACTGACAGTGCAGGAGGGAGTCTGAATCACCCCAACAGACATTTTGCTAAGTGAGAGAAGCCATTTACATAGAAACAAGTGCTGTTTGACTCCATTTGTATGAGGGCCCTAGAGTAGTCGAATTCATAGAGACAGAAAATGGGATGGTGGTTGCGAGGGGTTAATGGGAGGGGCACGGGGAGTTAGTGTTTTAAGTATTATGCATTTTATCAGCATTTTTAAAATTTATTTTATGCATGCAGGAGGTGGGGAGTAGGCCAGAGGTGTCGAGGGGGTGAGAGTATTCACAAGAGACAGAGTGGAGAACAGAACAAATAGATCTACTGAAATACACTGCTGAGGGGAGCAGCAGGCGAGACAGGAGGGGTCTGTTGCACCATGTGCGTTAGCTTCCTGGGCTGGCATCGATTTGTGCTACAGTGGGTGCTGGACAGCTTCACAGTGCTGAGGCTTAACCCCTTGTGCCACCAAGGAGGCCCCTGTTTGTTTGTTTTTAACTTAGAAGTTTATCATAATGAAAGCATATATTGTAAAAAAAAAAGACCAATGTAAAAATATGTAAAATAAAATTTAAAATATGGGAAAAAATAAATAAAAAGAAAAAATAGAAGTTTATCATAATTATGCAGTCATTTAAAAATCTTTGCCTTGGGGATCTCTTCCACAAATTTAAATTCCTGAAGTCCTACACCTCCCTTCAATATCTTGATTTTTTTTTTAACTTTTTCTGTTTTTATTTTAGCTTTTATTATTTAATTCTTCAGTAGTCACAACATAATTAGTTGAATAGTTTTCCAATGATAAGAGATAATTCTGTAATTATATATTAAAAATTGAAAATAATAAATTTATCATTTGGCTTTCTGTTTTTCATCATTGATCAGAGTATTTTGTTTTACATCTCCATAGACCCATTTACTTATTATGGTTTGAACTTTTTTTTTTAATTCCACGTATAAGTGATACCATGCAATATTTGTCTTTTTCTGTTTGGCTTATTTGACACTGGGACTTGACAATGACCTCACCGTCCACCCAATTGTCACAAATGACAAGATTTCCTTTAAGGCTGAATAGTGTTCCATTTTATATGTATACCACATTAATCATTTCTTTCTCATTGGCCTGTGATATTATTTTCTTCTTCTTTTTTTGCCTTTTTTTATTTACAAATACTGTTTCAAAATATCACAGAATCACAACCATCTTTTTTTCTATGTGTTTTTTCCTAAATTTAAAAACCTCAAGTACACACCTAAAGTTTAATTAATGTTCCATTCTATTTTCTTCTAGTTTTCCTTGGGTTACCAGTTTATTCTTATTTCCTGATTCTGTTGTTAGACCAAAACCTTAGGAGACTGGGAACAAGTGGCTAAGATAGTTCTAAGGCTTCAGAAGCAAAGAATTAAAGCCTCAGATTGTTAACTTTCAACAGAGAAATTAGGATTTCCTGAGAGCTACCCTATTTGACTAATATATCTTAACTCCTTATAGGCTGCAGCATACCATGAACATCTCTTTACAATGAAAAAATGACACAGCTGCCTTAGAAGATAATTTGGCAGTGTTTTATAAAGCTAAATATAGTCTTTTAAGATTTATTTTTATTTATTTATGCATACAGGAACTGGGGTTTTGGCCAGAGGTGCAGGGGTGAGAGGATTCACCAGAAAGAGTGGGGAGCAGAACAGGCAGATCTACTGCAAAACACTGCTGAGGGGAGTAGCAGATGGGACAGGAGAGGTCTGCTACGCCATGTGGGTTAGTTCCCTGGCCAAGGTTAAACTTTGGTTGCAGTGGCTGGTGATAGCTTGATAACGCTGAGACTTAACTCCTTGCGCCACCAGGGAGGCCCAAGTCAAATTGCTTTATATAGCACTTGAATTCCAACTGATTTGAGAAATTATGTCCACTCTAAGTTTATAGCTACTTAGTTAACAATTGCCAAAAACTGGAAATAACCATGTTATCATTCAATAAATGAGTAAACAAACTGTAGTACAGGCACATAATGGAATGTTATTCAGAAACAAAAATCAATGGAAAAAAATGGATAAATCTTAAATTCATATCACAAGTGAAATAAGAAATAAGCTGGTCCAAAAAGGCAGCATATAGTATGATTCCAATTTTATCATATTCTGAAATAGCAAAAACATATTGAGACAGTAAAAATATCGCTCGTTGCAATAGATTCAGAAGGGAAGAAGGTGTTTGTAGGCAGAAAGAGGGGGTACCCTAGGACCCCCAAGCTGGTCTGATCTAAATGGGTTCTGCTATCTGCCACATGAAGACATATTCATAGTGTGTAAGAACTTTGATAGAAAAGAACTTTAACACAATTAATGTGCAATAGAAGAGAAAGAAGATAGTTAAAATAGTTTCCCCATGAAACACCCAAAGTTATGCATCTGCTCATGGGTACATGCCCAGCCAAAAGGGGTTGGCCTAAAGAAGGGCGCCCATAAGCTTGCTACAAGTCTGAGGCACCTTCTGACAGGGAACCATAGGAAAGGACCAGAAGGGGCCAGGCAAGTCTGCCTCCAGTCTTGTTACCACCACCATAAGTGTTTCACTGAGCTGTTTGTTGTTGGTGTGGGCCAACCTTCCTGGTGCTGTTGCCTCTGATATTGTTTGATCCAGCATCCCAACCTTCAGACTGTTGCAGTGGCATCATCTCAGCAGCCCTGCCTGAGAGCACCCATGGCTGCCATTGTGAGTTGGGTAGCTGCCATGTGCTCCAAACCCTTGGTGGCAGGACAGTGCCATCTTGGATGAATAACTTTTGTTTGGGACTTCTGAACACTGTGGACAGTATCTAGTAAGATAGCCAGCCAAGTGTCATCTTAGTAACTCTTTGCTTTCCCCATTGGTTAAATAAACCCCACTGTTGTTCCCTGAGTCTGAGTGGTCTAGTAATTGTGTGCACCGGTAAAGAAACTTCAGACACTGTCCTTGAATGGCTATGGCCCCATATAGCCTTGTTTCATTTCTGCCTGCCTGTGTCTGTGCAAATATCTTTGTCTCCTAGGTAAACTTGCCATATGCCCCTGAAAGGGGAACTCTGCCAAAAGTTTTCTAAGCGGTCACCCAAGGGCCCCGTTTACCAAGCCCAGCATCTCATCAAACAACATCAGTCCCCCTGCTTTACTCAAGGAAAATAATGTCTCTAACTAAGCCACCCCTAACATCGTCCCAAGCTTATTTGATTTACTTTGAGGCAAAAGTGTTTTTTTAACTAAACCAGATATCTCAGCCTATCTAGATCACCAGATTTCAACTATTCTTAACGAGTTGAGCAGGCTCCAGTGTATAAAGAAGACCAGTGTCTAAGTTCCTGACCCCAAATTCATACCAACTTCATTTTTTTAAAGTTGTATTTATTTATGCATACAAGAACCGGGGTACTGGCAAGAGGTGTGGGAGGTGAGAGGATTCACCAAGACAGAGTGGGGAATAGAATGGCAGACTGACTGAAATACACTGCTAAGGGGAGCAGCGGGCAAGACAGGAGAGCTCTGCTGTGCTATGTGGGTAGCTCCCTGGCCAGGGATCGAACTCGTGCTGCAGTGATTGCGGATAGCTTCACAAGTTGCATCTTAACCCATTGCACCACCAAGGAGGCCCCATACCAACTTTATTTTATTTTATTTTTTTAAAGATTTATTTATTTATATATTTATACAAGAAGTGGGTACAGGCCAGAGGTGTTGGGGGGGTGGTAACAGGATTCACCAGAGACAGAGTGGGGAGCAGAACAGGCAGACTGACCAAAGCACACTGCTGAGGGGAGCAGCGGGCGAGTCAGGAGAGGTCTGCTGCACCATGTGGGTAGCTCCCTGGCCAAGAATCGAACTTGTGCTGCAGTGATTGCAGATAGCTTCTTAGGTTGCATCTTAACCCCTTGTGACACCAACTTCACTTTAATACTGAAATTTCCACCAAGGGAATGAGTTGAGTCATCATTTTCTGAACAGCCATGATGTGGAAACATGAACCCCATCTGTGCATGCTCAGATACCAGTAGATGATCAGAAGGTGACCAGAAAAGCCCATACCCCAATATCCAAACACCAAGAGCTCCTCTGTCTTCTTCCTGCCTTTTTTATTCCTTAAAGGACCTTCCCAGTGGGGACGCAAGGAGTTAGTAGGTGGAGTAATTCACATTCTTTGCCTCCATTATCTACAGATAATAAACTTTTTCTCAGACAAAAGTTGGGTTTGACTTATTTAGGCACATCCAAGCCATGAACTATTAGAGTGTAGTGACAATTCTAATGAAATCAAGTTTTAGGGAAGAATTAATTTGAAGGAAATGACTAAATGCCATTGACTATGCATCTCTTTTTCTTTTCATTTGCTGATCTGTCCATATTGGTTTAAATGGAAGCTTTTTCTGCAGTTATAAGAATTTTGATGAATCACCCCTTGGAAATGATTTCCAAAGGTATCAACAAATTCTCTGTGCTTGGATTTTTTTAAGGGTTCCCGCCCAGTAAATGAAAGAGCTTCAGCCAAGTTCTTCCCTCTGCTCCCCTTTGGCACAGCACGTTACCATATTTAAGAAAAGGACTCAATCCCAACCCTGTTTCCCCTTGACTTTCCAAGAACCTTGCCCATACATAAATGAACTGGCAACTTTGCTTCTAAACAACAAAATGGAACTTTTTATTTAATACAGATGTCTAAGTTTATTATCAAATTGTCAAGAACACGTTCCCAATTACATTTCTAATTAAACCAAGTATTGTAAATGAGGGAACAAAATAGTATTAGGGTCCAAATTTTATTGTCCAGAAGGGACACTTTTTTTGTGATTGCCAAGTGAGGATAATGTGTCCTTTTAATACACAGTCAACTTTCATGTTTTGCCAAGCAAGCATGAGGCTTATTTTAAAACTCTCAGTGTATTCTATGCCAACCAAGAAGTTTTTATTCAGATCTGTCTGCAGAGCCTTAGCCAGTAGGTATGTTTTCACTTGTGTGTTTTTCCTCATAAGTGTTCATGAGAAATCTATTTCTAACTTTTCCCAAACAAATATTTCTGAATGGAATTCACACATTCAAAATTTAGGTGTGATCTAAATTGTTAGTGTTGATGGAGGGGTACCCAGGGACCTCAATTTGTTAAGGGGTGCATGCTCTAAAAGGAGTCTTGCCATTTATATGAACAAAGGCAAAAGAAGTAGACTCATAGAATGAAGGATTTTTAATAGAACTGGTGTGCATAGAGAGAGATAAAGAAGAAAGGATTTCAAATAAAAGTTTCCCAGTAGAACCCCCAAATTTTCCTATCCTCTGACAGGCAAATGCCAGCCAAATAGGCTCACTCTGAAGTAGGGCCACTGAGGTCCAAAAGCTTGCCACAAGTCTAAGGTCGTTTCTGGCAAAGAACAGCAAGAAAAGGGTTTGGCAGGTCCCATAGAGCTGGGACAGAAGGAGACACTCAAAATTCAAAATGTACCATAAAATCCAACTTAAGTGTTAGGGGGAAATGATGTCCTGAGTTAATCCCATACAGGCTTTGTGGACCCCACCCCCACTCCAGACTAAAGCCATCAAGACATTGGGAAAGACAAATCCCATCACCACCAAGGGAGGGTGGCTGGGACCTGAGGGTGGAGTTGGGTAGCCAGGTTGGATATAAAAACCAAACACGTGGGCCTTGGGCTCTCTCTGGCTCGCGATCGCTCGCCTCCTGGCTTCACCGCTCCTGGCTGGCGGCCAACTCTGAGAGCGCCATTTTGGGATTCATGATCGGCGGATTGGGTAGGACTCATTTAAAACTTTGTCTCCCACTTTTCTCCCAGAGCTGTACATTTCCTCATTTCCCCTTCCCTTGTAAATAAACCTTTTATTAACCTTTCACGTGTGCCTGCAGTAGAGCATTGATAAGTCCTTTTAAGCGCGCGGGTGAGGACCCACAGTCAGGCACCCCGTTTTGTATCGGGGTTGCTCTACAACATAAGGTCAAGATAACAGCTGCCGGGGCCTCCCTGGTGGCGCAGCGGTTGAGCGCTGGGTTGCGAAGCTGCCCGCGGCCTCTGCGGCGCCGGTTTGCTCCCCGGCTGCTCCCCGGCCACCTGAGGAGGGTCCCACATGGCGCGCAGACCTCTCCTGCCGCCCGCTGCTCCCCTCAGCAGTGTACTTCGGTCCTTCTGCCTGCTCTGCTCCCCGCTCTGGCTCTGGTGAATTCTCTCGCCCTCCCGCGCTTCTGACTGTACCCAGTGCATGTATAAACAGAAACAAACAAATAAATAAATTAAAAAAAAAAAAAAAAGATAACAGCTGCCATTGTCTCTGCTAAGGACCAAAAGAAGCCTCCCCCATCCCCATGTCTCTCTTCCGAGTATCTTTATGTGTCTCTCCTCCATGTGTCTCCCCCTAGTAGTATTGTAACAGGGTGGTCCCCAGGAAAGGGGGAAGTTCCAGGTTCCCTGCCCCACCCAAGGGAGGGTGGAGCTGAGCAGGAAGAGGAGAAGCTGCAGAAGAGACTGAGGAAGGAAGCAGGATGGAGCCAGAAGGAGACCTGGAGGAGGCGCATGGAGCCTAGAGACACGTAAAGAAACTGCTTGTCTTTTGGTCGTGGACTGGGTGACACAGATGTGGGTGAGACCCGTGGGGAGGTGACAATGGCAGTTTTTATCTTGATGTTGATTTTGCTCTTTTCCTTCCGGGCTTGTCCAGTTGTTTGTGACCCTTTTCTGTGGGTCCCCACTGGAAGATGTTTTAGACTTGTGGTAGACTTTGGGGCCTTGTTCTGGGCCGATCCCATATGGATGGACTTTTACCCACGAGGGGATGGGTAACTTTGGGTGCTTCATTTAGAAACTAGACTCTTTGCCTTACCTGTATTGTTTCCTAGTTTTATTAAAGTTCCTTCCCATTAAAGTCTCATGTGTTTTGTGTTGATGCGGCGGATGGCAGAACCCATTTAAAATAGGCAGGTTTGCGGGGCTTGGGCTGCCCCTCTCCCTGTCCTATAACAGTATGAGTGTACAAGTTAAGCCAGAAGAACAACAGAGCAAGAGAATTCATGTGTTCAGTTATAAGAGAAGCATGGCCCTCAGCTCCTCCCATAGTTCCCAACAACCCACATTCAGGAAGTCATGTTCATGGCACTCTGGGGTGCCTGAGACCTCAGTCATGGAGATGGGAGTGGTATCTATGAAAATAGCAGGGAGTGGATTGTTCCACTAACAGCTTTGCTTTGTACTAGAGTCTGGCCTCAGTCCCTATATATCCTTTAACAGAAATTCACTGGGCAAACACTTTCTTCCCATGAGCTCTCTTTTTAACTCTCCCAGTGCCATTTTTCTTTTAATTCCCTTTCCTTATCCTGAAATTCCTGTCTTCCCCACTTTGTGGTAACATTACATCCCACTCTGTCACCCACTTCCCAAACTTTCTCTGGTATTTTAGAAAATTTCCCCAACTTCTCCTTTAGTTATAAATCAAAGATATCCTCACCTCTGCCTGTATCTGCTGCCCAATGGACAGGAGGCACAAACACAGGAATTCAAAATCAGTTTGGGTGGGGAAGAAGGGAGGTTTGGATGGCTCTTTATTTCTAAAAGTATTTTGTAGTTTGGACTTTTGCATTTCTTTGTGATTGTCTGCAAGTATAAGTCTTTTAAACTATACATAGCTCTCACTCCAAGCTTTAATCCCTTTAACTTTGCCCTCTTTGGTCTTCAGATGAACTCAAATTTCCATCCTAACACTTATAGCATGAGTGAGTTTACTATGATAAGAGTATTATTAGTTCCACTCTGATCTTGAATTACATAGCAAAGCCTCCTCCATCATTTTGGCATTGTTAGGAGCCTGATCAAAGTGCTCTTCCCTAATTCCTGAGTAAATGAGTCATATGTTTTCAATGTTATCTATGTATTATGACTGATAAACACATTCTTACTTCTTCCCATCTTAGTTTTGTTCCTTCCTTTAATTACTATTTAAGGGCATGGAGTGAAGAAATTAGAATAGCTGTTTCCAAGTCCCACAAATAACTTTGGGTTCTCATTGTACCCAATCCAAGAAATGGGTAAAAGTCATTTTCATGGACAACCCAAGAAGCCTTGGTTAAGACACTGGAAAAGCTTCCTGGAAAAGTTTCAATATATTTTTGGCAGTCCTATTGAAGAATAAAATGCCATGCCCAGTACCTGACAAGGGCCTGACTCAGGCCACCATTAAACCAATACCTTCAACATTCATCTCCACAAGTCAAATGAAACTACCCTAAGCACCTTTGGGTGCTTACCAGCACATCTAAAACAGCATATCTTTATATATCCAGTAGTGGAGCACCTCAGGGTACTGACCACTTTCTGTGATTGTCTGAGAAGCAAACTCAGCAGGAAGGCCTACAACAAGTGCCTGATACCTCAGGAAGCTGTCCCAGGCAAGCTACAGAGCAGCAAGGTGGTTCAGCAGTTTCTCTCTTTAGATGGAGATCCTTTTATGCTGCTGTGAAAATTTACCCCACTAAGACAAATCACTAAGACAGTCAATAGCATTGTGTGGCGAAGGCTGCTAGTAGTCAATCATCACTTCTTCAGTATTAATAGAGGTTCAGTTGAGCATATGGCTGCCCAGCTAGAGACTAAATTTCCTGGATACCAGAGAGGTTAGGTGTGGCCAAGTGACTCTTACTAAGTGACTAACATTGATCAGCTTCCACTTCATTGCTTGAAAGGAAATTGCATGTCCTGAATTCTGCCTTGTGCTTCCTCAGGTTGGAAAACCAAAATGCCTAACTTTGAGCAGGTATTCGACCAGCTCATAGTTTGAGCAGGACTGTGATCTAATTGTCAGGGTCTTGGTAGATTTTGTGTCATGAACCCCTCTGAGATTCTGGTGAAACCTATGGATCCCCTCTCAGAAAAATGTTTTCTAAGTTCATAAAATAAAATACACTACAAAACACCCATAAACAGGGCCAAAGTTTAAAAGACAGATAATTCCTAATATTAATGAGAATATAGAACAATTGGAACTCTTATCAATTACTTGCTAATAAGAGTATAATGTCATTCAAACCACTCTGAAAAATAATTTGACAGTTAAAAAGAAATTTGACCGTTAAAAAGAAAACAACAGGTACAAAATGGAGTCTCTTGTTTAAAGGCCCCACATCTCCAAACTGGAACTTGATACTTAACCTAACTTCAGTTTCAACTTGTCCCAGAAATGTAACCCTTTAAAAGAACAGTCTACAATATCCTGGCCAGCACTTAAAAGGTAATTTTCCCAATAGGCCCCTACTGTCTTTTATAGAAAAATGACCAAAGTTAACCTAGCCTGAAACAATTCTCTTTCCTGTCTATAAAAACCTTTCATTTTGAACAGTTCTTCAATACTCCTTTTTGTTCCATAGAGGGGATGCTGCCCAATCCATGAATTATTGCACACTTAGATACAAATAAGAATGTCCAGGGCCTCCCCTGGTGGCGCAGTGGTTGAGCGCTGGGCTGCGAGGCTGCCCGCAGCCTCTGCAGCCCCAGTTTGTTCCAGGCCGTTGGCGAGGGTCCCACAAAAAAAAAAAAAAAAAAAAAAAAAAGAATGTCTATAGCAGCTTTACTTATAATAGTCAAAAACAGGAGACAACTCACATGTTCATCAACAGGAGAATAGATCAATTATTTCTATTAATAAAATAGAATAGTATGCAACAATAAGGAGAACAAATTAGCAATGCACACAAAACTCAGATGAATTTTATGAATGTTATGTTTTGTGAAAGAAGCCAACACAAAAGTGTACACACAATATGATTTCATTTAACACATTAATTATTTTATTTTTATTTATTTTTATTTTTATATTCCCCATACCATTGCAGCCCCCTGATTTTGACCCCAATCCTGCCTTTCCCTGCCCCCACCCCCAAAGTGTGTCTCTGGTTCATAGTTGTTTGTTGATTTTGATTTTTTTCTTTCTTATAGTTATTCTTTTTCCTGGTCCCTCATTTAGGTTTTCTAGATTCCTATTATGAGTGAGACCATATGGTATTTTTCTTTTTCTTTCTGGCTTATTTCGCTGAGCATGATCACTTTCAGCTCCGTCCATGTTGCTGCAAATTGCATGTAACACATTAATTAATGGCTACAGAAGCCCACATAATAGTTGGGGCCTCCCTGGTGGCACAAGGGGTTAAGTCTCAGCAATATGAAGCTATTGGCAGCCACTGCAGCACGAGTTCGATCCCCAGCCAGGGAGATACCCACATAGCACAGCAGACCTCTCCTGTCTTGCACACTGCTCCCTCAGCAATATATTTCAGTCAATCCACTGTTCTGTTCCCCACTCTGTCTCAGGTGAATCCTTTCATCCCCACACCTCTGGCCTATACCCCATCTCTTGTATTCATAAATAAATAAAATAAATCTTTTTTTTAAAAATGAAGTCCATGTAATAGTTAACTTTGCAAGTGAGACCCCACAAAAGAATTGGAAAGAGCCACAGGAAACTTTCCAGTATAATGAAAAAGTTCTTCATTTCAGTTTCATTAAATGTATAATTTCACAAAACCATACACTTTAAGATTTGTATTTTATTGACCTTCTGTGTATACAGAAGGTGAAAACAGCAGGATATACAAATAAATACAAAATAAAATTCTTAAAATTATAAAGAAATTATTTTGAAATAAATTGTTAAAAATATTTTAAAATTTTAAACAAATTTGTGATGTAGTGATGTGTTTCTTTAGTGATGCTTCAAATAACAAGTAGCAGCATGTCTAATAATGACCATAATTTCAAAGTAATGGTAAATGTAAATGATATTCTATTATAATTGAAATTAATATAAAAATCTATCATTTGGATTAGTGATAAATTCCTAACTGCATAGAACTAGTAGTTCTATGGTTTGTTACCTGTATTCCTAATTGAAGAAAATACCAAAAACAAAAGATATGTAACTTCTTTCCCATCCAAATTTATGGAGCTTCTGCTCTCTATCCAGGTACCCTTTGGAGATCCATGGAATCTCCAGGTTAAGAAGCCATGATGGATAGTAGAGCAACATATCAGGTTCCTGGGTTCTAGAATGACCAATGCAGAGCAGAGCCTCCCCATTAATCTGACTCATTTACTATCTGTTAAGGGAGATGAAATAAACCCCTATTTTTGATGAGGGACCTTATTTTGGTCCTCTTTGTTATAGCAGCTTAGTATTTACCCTAATATAGACCACTATTAGGTGATTTCACAAACTTATGAAACTTTTCCACCAAATCCAAGTGGGAACCTATTTCTCAGGTTATTTGGGAATCAGCTGCCTGAATATGTTTACCTGGTGAGACCTCTAGCATTTTCATGCTTCCTCCATCTCAGGCCTGAGGCATGAATCAGATGGAATAACATATTAAAGAGGCTTATAATTTAACACCACTTCTGTATATCTAAAATTGTTTCAAAATAAAAAGATGAAATATGTACAATTTTGAGAAATTATAACCCCACATACTATGTTCTGATTCCTCAGTCAGGTAGCTCAAGACATATAATCCCACTACTGGATGATGTGCAGAGCCTGGGCACTATGTCTCCTGAGAGCAGTCTCTTCAGCAATGGTGATTATAATTGACCCAACCAGGACTGCTACCTGAGAGCTGTAGGCTAAAACTCTATTTTTTTAAGATTTATTTATTTATGCATACAAGAACTGCGGTGTAAGCTAGAGTTGTGGGGGATGAAAGGATTCACCAGAGAGTGGGGAGCAGAATGGGCGGGTCCACTGAAATACATTGCTGAGAGGACAGTGGGGGAAAAAGGAGAGGTCTGCCTCACCATGTGCTTTAGCTCCCTGGCTGGGGATCGAACTCATCCTGCATGGTGATAGCTTGATAGCGCTGAGATGTAACCCCTGCACCACTAGGGAGGGCCCCCACATATTGATTTTTAATATCAAATTGTAAGAAGAACAGTGAGAAGCAATCTCCAAGTCAGTGGGTGGTGATCACAGTCAACTTGGTAGTAAAGGGTGTATCTTTTCAAACTCCACTCCCTGAGCAAGGGCTGTTGGGAAATAGGGGTGGAACTGGGTTCTTGGACACTTAACTGCTATGACACTTGACCAGATAAATTGCTCTGGTAGTTAAAACCACTGGACTGTGGGGCAGTCCAGCTGCTGGGTTTCTGTCAGTTAAGCTGTTGGTAAGGAGGATGTCTGTGGAGAATCCACCAGCTTGCCACACCCAGGTTGGGCTTGGTGCTCCATCTCTGTTCAGCAGATTCTATCTAGGGGACAGATGGCATCTGGTCACATGCCAATCTGTAAATAGTCTCTTTTTTTTTATTCCCTATGTAAATAAATCTTACTATTGTTGTTTCACACTGTGTTCTGCTTTTGGGCCATCCCCTGCAGTTGTAAGCTCAAGGTTAAGAACCCACCAACTGAGTCATCTTTCCTGGCAACCTCCCACCCCCATCCCCAGCACCACCCCTTTTGGTCAGTTTCAATTAGGTCTTTGAATGATCAGCAAAAACTCTCTTTTAACCAAGACTAAACCAGGACATCCTTTCTGATAACCAACTACCTAGAAACTCCTGTTTGTGAGCCCCTCACATGGGACTGGTTCTTGAAGGCACCTAAGAAGTTTAAAATGCAGTCTAATTGGCCTTTGCTCTAAACTGAACCAGAAACCAGTATGAGGTCTAGGAGCCACAGAAAGGCAGACTTCTAGTGCATTGAAGTCTGCTTAATATTAATTTCACTCATCACCATGCTTTCAATGGAACTTAAAATGCTTTACATACAGGGGCCTCCCCGGTGGCGCAGAGGTTGAGCGTTGGGTTGCTAGGCTGCCCGCAGCCTCTGCAGTGCCGGTTGGATCCCCGGCTGCTCCCCGGCCACCGGAGGAGGGTCCCCATGGTGCGCAAACCTCTCCTGCCGCCCGCTGCTCCCCTCAGCAGTGTATTTTGGTCCTTCTGCCTGCTCTGCTCCCTGCTCTGCTCTGGTGAATTCTCTCACCCACCTGCGCTTCTGACTGTACCCAGTGCTTGTATAAATGAATAAATAAATAAATCTTTAAAAAAAAATGCTTTACATACAATATCCAATTCAGGTTAATATCAGAATAACCTATAATCATAACTCCAGGCATAGTGGATTTACAAATGTCTCCATGGTAACAGTTCACTCTCTGGTTTCCATGGTGAGGTTTACAAGGACCCTCAAATTTACTTAAATTTTAAATAATTTTGCTCACATAAAGAGCTGAGTTTTAAAAAATAACTCTCTAGTATTATTTTAAGAATACTATAAAGGAAAGGGAAAAAAAGGATGTAGAAAGAAAAGTAGTAGTAATAAATCAATTCCCCTTTTGAAAACTCATTTTATGTGGCAATGAATTCGACTATCAAGGTCAAATGATGTAAAATGGAATTAAATAGCTAATGTAATTTTCAAATCTGGCACCCATTTGTCAGAATTCATTTTTGCATTCTTTAATACATAAATTAACTCATTGCTCAACTAGATATTGTTTTTAAAAGTATATGTATTTAAAGTATATACATCTTCTCATCCTTTATATAGGAAACATTTCTCTTTATACAACACAAAGCTTACTCAACCACACACAGCTTACACAGATGTCTGCTGTTGAATCAAACTGTCAGTCCTTAATAGGGAAAACATCTCACAATTAAATTAATGATTCAAAAAGAAAAATTATAGTAGTAATTGTACCTTCAAAAATGTCACAGAAGGGCCTCCCCTTGTGGCGCAGCGGTTGAGCGCTGGGTTGAGAAGCTGCCCGCAGCCTCTGCAGCACTGGTTCGATCCCTGGATGCTGGTGAGTGTCCCACATGGTGCGCAGACCTCTCCTGCTCCCCTCAGCAGTGTATTTTGTTGGTCTGTCTGTTCTGCTCCCTGCTCTGGCTCTGGTGAATTCTCTCACCCTCCCACACTTCTCACTGTACCCAGTTCTTGTATAAATAAATAAATAAATAAATAAATAAATCTTAAAAAAAAAAAAAGTCACAGAATAAGTGTACCGTTTTTCCTTTTTGTTAAAATTTGGCTTAAATTACAAATGGAATTACTAAAAAAAAAAAAAAAAAAAAAGAGGACTACCCTGGACATTCCCATCCCAACACCCAACACAGCAGTAAACATATATTTGATTGCTTGCCTGAGAGTTGGAAGACTCTACTTACTAAAAAGACTGAAATGAACAGATTATAAGTGGTCTGTTGAGTTATAACAATAGTTTCCATGGGATGATTAAATAGCTCTGAGCACCAAACAAACCCATACTCTTTATTTTATGATTTTATTTATTTATGCCACTGGGGCCTAGGCCAGAGATGGGGGGAATGAGAAGACTCACCAGATATAGAGTGGGTCTGCTGAAATACATTGCTGATGGGAGCAGCAGGCAAGACAGGAGAGGTCTGCCTCACCATGTGGTTAGCTCTCAGGCCGGGGATAGAATTCAGGCCATCACGGTGACAGCGCTGACACTTAACCCCTAGGCCACCAACCCAAACTTTACTTTAAAAATCTGACCAATGATCATTGCCTTCGAACTGGCGTATTAGATCTTTTTTTTCCTTCAGATATTTGTCCAAGTGTGTATCTTTTTTTCTGGATTTGGCCTCTGGAGGGCATTCTGCAAACGCAAGCATTCCTAACTGTAATATTTGCTGAGGTTGTACTCACCTCAGTGGATTGTTTAAAGAACTTGGTTGTGTATGAAAGTTTGGTACTACTGAAAACTTTGCTGGACACTGAATGCCATCAAGTCAACACCCACAGGATTCCTCTTTGTTTTTTTGTTTTTTTTTTTTCTCATTCTCCCAGTCCTTAATGCACTGTGTCTCAGAGCAGACACATAGTAAATATTCGTCGGCTAAGAATGAATGAATGAATGACTATAGACAGCATGAGTAAGGGCATAGGGAGAAGTATTTGCATAGTTTGTATAATTGTTTCCCCAGGTCAGCAGGTTGGGACCACCAGGATTGGCATGTGGTGAGTTCCCACTCTCATCTCAGGATCTGGGGTGCAGGGCTGGGGAGGACTATACTCTTTTGGCCCCATTACTACATATAGAAGAACTACTAGGAGAAGTTACCCCCCTCCCTAAGTTTGACCAGAGCATGTGAAAGCAGCCTGTTCTGAATGCAGAATAAACTACATTTTCACTGTGTAACTTTCTTCACTTTATTTTACATCTTTTCTCACTTATATTTTTGGAACAAAGAATTTTTGTTCTTCCATTATCAAGGCACAGTAGTTTTGTAACACTTAAGTAACATTGACCATGCTAAAAACCAATATTTTACTGAAAGAACTGTAGATTTTACCAGTGGCGATTTGGAAAGAGAACTGGGTAGGTTCTGTAACTACCTTCTACTCTCAGGCTGCATTGCCTTTATCTACAAAATAAGCTGAAAATAATAGATGATTTCTAGGCTCCTTTCAGATTCAGAAGGATCTTTGCTGCCTGATTGTCATGGTGTTCAACACTGTGTTCAACACCGAGGTAATGCCCCTGAGACTTGTGACCTCAAGTGGCACAACTGGTGTCCTGGGACCAAAGGAGATTAAGTTCAGGGTTGTGCTGGGCTAACAGCAATAAATAAATATATGTCATTTTTTTTCTGTTATCTGAAATGAAGCATAAAAAGGATAAGAAATTCATTTGAAATCTCCATTTGCGCTTCTGGAAATCTGGAAACTATAGAAAAGCTGACCAGTATCTTAGTCATCTGTATGGTTTCTTTTTTTTTTAAATTAATTAATTAATTTAAAAAATTTATTTATACAAGCACTGGGTACAGTCAGAAGCATGGGAGGGTGAGAGAATTCACCAGAGCCAGAGCGGGGAGCAGAGCAGGCAGACTGAGGAAACACACTGCTGAGGGGAGCAGCGGGCGGCAGGAGAGGTCTGCATGCCATGTGGGACCCTCCTCCGGTGGCCGGGGAGCAGTCGGGGATAGAACCAGCACTGCAGAGGCTGCGGGCAGCTTCGCAACCCAGCGCTCAACTGCTGCGCCACCGGGGAGGCCCTCATCTGTATGGTTTCTATTAAATAGCCACTTCATTCTTGGCAACCTTCCACCCCCAACCCCACCCCCAACCCCACCCCCAGCACTGCCCATGCATAGAACTAGTAGTTCTATGGTTTGTTGTCTATATTCCTCGTTGAAGAAGATACTGAAAACAAAAGATATGTAACTTCTTTCCCATCCAAATTTATGGAGTTTCTGTTCTCTATCCAGGTACCCTTTGGAGGTCTGTGGAACCTCCAGGTTAAGAAGCCATGATGGATAAGAAGCAAAATCTCCTTAATCTAAATCTCCTTAAAGTAATATTTAATCACTAATATGTTAAGGGGTGGGTGGAATAAAACCCAAACCCCACTCCACCAAAGATGTCCGCATCTGAATCCCTGGAATCTGTGTGTATTTTAGGTTACATGGGAAAAAGAAATTAAGGTTACAGATGGAATCAAGACAGCTAATCAGCTGTCTTTAAAGTTACACCTGGATTATCCAGATGAGTCTAATGTAATCCCAAGAGTCTTTTAAAGTGGAAGAGGGAGACAGGGTGGGGGAGATACTTGAAAATGCTTCTGAATTTGAAGATGGAAGAAGAAACCAGGAGCCAAAGAATGCAGGTGGACTCTAAAAGCTGAAAAAGGTTAGAACGGGGATTCTGCCCTAGAGTTTCCAGATGACCATAGCCTACTGACACTGTTAAGGGAACCCATTGTCTCAGTGGTGGGAGCCAACAGTACCAGTGGTGTTCTTTCACCCTGCTACTCCATCACAAGTCTGTTGTGGCATTTGCTCCTTAGAGCCCTTTTATGTAGCAGCATACTTCCTGGATCGTGGAATGGACCAATCAGGTTTGAACTGTGAACTGATTGGTGCTAAATGGTCCAATCAGTCACAGGATTGAAAAATGGTCAATCAGACTTGTGGGTGGGGCACCCTGAAAGAGGATATAAGCCAGGGTCAGCAGGAGCTGAAAGGAGAGATAGTTCCAGCCCTCTAAGAGGAGAGACCTCTCCAGCTCCAGAAGAACGAAGGGGAAGACTCCATCCCTGGCCTCCAAAGAAAGAAAACAAGGAGCATCCACCAGCCAACTGCCGAGAAGAGAAGAAAAGCCAAAGACTTCTGTCAGAGACAGGGCCTCTGGCTGTGCCTCTGATATTACCTGAAAGGAACACCAAAGGCCCTGGGACTACTGGTGGCTCAAATAGCTGTTTGCTATTGGTATAGCCCAACAACTCACAGAGAGCTGTTAACACTGGGTGTCTCTGACACTGCCTCTGGGAGACCACCAGTGACCATCACTACTGACCAATGCTGTCCAGCACTCCTGGTGACCAGCGGCTGATGCTATCTGGGTGAGGCAGCCGCCACTTGTGGCTAGAGTAAGCTCTTTGTTTCCCCTGTTTGTAAAATAAACCCTACGGTTGTTCCTGGAGCCTGAGGTCTCTTGGAATTGTACATGGTGGGGTGGGGGTGCGGTGAGAACCCCCAGACAGTGACCTGTATCAGGCACTGTCCTTTGTTTGGCTATACCCCATAAGCCCTTAGTGTGTGGGTGTTGTATTGCTATAGCCTTTGGTTTTGACCTTTTGGGGCATTTTGGAGGCTCTCTGGTCTCAGAGCCCAGGCAGGTAGGTGGCTGTTCCATCCGTCCATCAGGTGTTGCCTAGTCCACACCTGTTTCAACACCTTGATTTTAACTCAGCAAGACCCATTCCATATTTATGGCCTCCAGAATGGTAAGAGAATAAATTCATGTTGTTTTAAGTCATTATTTTTTTTTGTAGTTTATACCAGCAGCAATAGAAAACTAGTAGTTGACATTATCCTTCAGAATTTTGCTACAATAATTTCATTAAGAAGACTGAAAAAATGATACAGTAATCAAATGATAAGTTTAAAATTCCAGAACAAAACTACTAGGAAGTGAAAAGTTGAGTTGAAAAAAATATAATTGTTCCATTTTTCATTGTCACTATGATTTGTAAGCACTAATTGATCACAGAAACTGGGTGATGTGCCCAAACTGAAAAAAAGGGGGGAAAAGTAAGCACCAGGCATGAAACTGGTCAACCTGGAAGCTGCTCAAACACAAGTTTCCAAATTCCAGAGAGACATCGGAAGGTTGGAGCTCTGAGCAAGGCATCTGGACAAGCAGGTGTTGAAGACCAGGAGCTGGATCACGCAGGCATCCAAAGATCAGGGAAGGCCAGAAACAGGCTGAAGAAGATGTCAGGCAACACCGGACACCCCCCACAGGGGAGTTTTTAAAATAAGAGAATGTTGATTTATAATGAAGCATGCCTAAAACCTATCCAATGTTATAAACCATTGTTACCTCAATAAGAAAAAGAAAATTAAAACAAGAGACATTCTACAACAGCCAAGATGCCTCTTATATACTCCCTGATGTTCAAAAGTTATTCTGTGGCCTCCCTGGTGGCCTAGAGATGAAGTCTCAGGGCTATCAATGCCATGGCCTGAGTTCGATGCCTGGCCAGGGAGCTAACCCACATATGGAGCAGCAGACCTCTTCTGTCTCACCTGCTGCTCCCCTTAGCAGTGTGTTTCAGTAAATCTGCCTGTTCTGCTCCCAACTCTGTCTCTGGTGAATCCTCTCACTTCTCACCCATCCACACCTCTGGCCTACAGCTCTTCCACGCAAAAAAAACAAAAAAAAATTATTCTGGGACATTGAGGTGGGATGGGCTGTGGAGATGCTGTTCAGGTTAGCCTTCATGCAGGGGTTGTGGGGCCACAGCAAAGGGCCTTTGCTCAATTATAAAATCAGTAATTTTGTTAATCTTGTCATTTAGAAAATCTTTTACCCATGAAAAATGTCAGACAGACCAAAGAAGAGATGGCCAATTTTATCTGCACCTTCAGTTGCAGACCCAGGGTCTGAGTCCCAAACATCATACCACTTCTTCTGTAAATATTTCAGTATTTGCCTCTAAGAGGTCCAGACTCTACCTAACCAGTTTTTAACAAAAATAATCATGCTCAGTTGTTTCAGCATTGCCCAACCTACTTCTCCAGGCCCTGCTCTCCCAGCAGCCTGACTTACTTTGGAAATGCTGTGATTGGTTAGCAGGTGGGAAATCTGTGAACCATCTCTGAAAACCAAGCTCACATCAATGCTAAATCCCAGGTGCAGTGGATTTTACAGTTTACAAATGACTTTCGCATAGTTACACCCAGTGTCTCCAGAATGCTTCACCTTCCTACCGACATCCACAACATTTCTTTCAGTACCTTCTTCATTCCAGATATAGAGACAAATGGACTAGGGTTATAGCCAGGAAAACAGGTTTTGGCAAAACTATTTGAAATAGGTAGCATCACAGTTTTCTGATGACTAATCCTTTCACATTGTTCAATATATGAGGTCAGGCTGGCATTTTAAGTGTGTTATTTCATTGAAACTGTCTTCTGAAGTTTGAAGCACTTTTACAAGTGATAGTGACAATTTCCTCCTTTCATAGTTGAAAAAACACTGGCTCTATCAGGTGGAGTCATTTGTCTAGTATCAACTATGGAACATTCTGGAATACCCCTCCACGTCTGTCTGGCTGCTATGCCTGTACTATGATCAGTTTAGTTTGTCTACTCCATCCCATTCCAAACTTCCTTCCCTCACTCTCATCCTCTCCTTCTATTCCAGCTCCTGGAACTCTAGTATCCCAACCTCCCCATATAAAACCAATATAAAACACTTGGGAAGTTTTCACTTCATTTTTTTTTTTTTTTAGGTATTTTTTTTTTTTTTATAGAGGCATGTTTTTTTTATTTATTTGTTTGTTTGTTTTGTTTATACATGCACTGGCTACAGTCAGAAGCGCGGGAGGGTGAGAGAATTCACCAGAGCCAGAGCGGGGAGCAGAGCAGGCAGAAGGACCGAAGTACACTGCTGAGGGGAGCAGCAGGCGGCAGGAGAGGTCTGCGCACCATGTGTGACCCTCCTCTGGTGGCCGGGGAGCAGCCGGGGATCGAACTGGCGTCGCAGAGGCCGCGGGCAGCTTCGCAACCCAGCGCTCAACCACTGCGCCAACGCCACCGGGGAGGCCCAGTTTTCACTTCATTTTAATGTAAGACAAACAGATTCCAAGCATTCCAAATCAGAGGTGGATTTTCCAGAAAGTTGATGAAGCTTAAACTTCAGGATCGCTCACTTGCTGACACCCCTGTAAGGTCTTGGGTGGGGTCCAACCAATATGTTCACACAGATACATGTCTTTGTAAAACTGGCAAAAGTGATTTTTCAGTTCTTTAGTAGGGTCCCCTAATATATGTTAGCATCAGGTCCCATAACCTGATTGTTCCATGCAAATCTTCCCCCTCACAGAGACCCTCACCATCCTTGTGTATTGGCTTGAGGCCTGAGAGGTCAGCAGTTAGAGAGAGAAGCTGAGGATGGGAGGCTCGATTCTGTGGCTGGACAACAGAATTTCATGTTCATACTTCAAAAGTCTGAACACCGGGGACAGGGGTTGAAGTCTCAGCACTATCAAGCTATATTGCCAGCCACTGCAGCACGAGTCTGATCCCTGGCCAGGAAGCTGACTCACCTATGGTGCAGCAGACCTCCCCTGACTCCTTGCTGCTCCCCTCAACAGCATTTCAGTAGATCTGCCTGTTCTGCTCCCCTCTGTCTCTAGTGAATCCTCTCACCCCCTGTACCTCTGATCTGTACCCCAGTTCTTGTATGCATAAATAAATAAAATAAACCTTAAAAAAAACCCACAAAAATTAAACATAGCCTGATTTTTCTCATAGGAACCCTGAGATGATATATATGTATAATTGAAAAAATTTATCTTCAGTAGTCCTGAAGTATACCATTGGTTAAATGAGCTTTTGTGGACAGATCAGAGAGACCAAAGATAAGCTAGATTATTGTTTCTATGCAAAATGTGCTCCAGATACTAATTGTCAACTTAAAAGGAAATTGTCTATGACCATTGAAAGAAGTGGTTTTGATCAACTCCACATGTACGGATTCTGCCTCTTCTACCAGGCCCAGTTTAAATATCTGCTTTATGAGCTTTCCCTCCTGGGCTGGCTCCAAGCTGAATTATCCTACGTTCTAAAATTCCAACACATTAATCTCTACCTCTCTAGTTCACATTACACCTTCTTGGTTTGTCTATTTTAATACAAATCCAAGGGGAAGACCCCTTTTTTACTCTTCTTGAAATCCCCTGAACATCTAAATACATAAGTTCATCAATTGTGATGGGTTGAAAAATGAATGAATTGGTGATTGAGCAAATGAAATTTGCTATGGGTCCACCTATCTTCTCAACTTTTAAAACTTATATTTACTTCTTTTCTAACAATTAATTAAACTACATATGCCTGATGATAGGATGGTTTTTACCTTTTGTTCCCTAAGAAAAAGCTAAGCTTCTTTAAGAAGGAATCATATATTTTATGCTCCATAGTAAAGATCATTGGGACTTGTATAGAATAGGAATTTGATAAATATTATTGGCTGAATGATTAATTTTCAGGCAGAGTTATTTTGGAGTATATAGGATCATGTAATTATTAAACATAAATAGACCTTGGTGTATCAGTCATTTATTTACTCTCAGGAAAAATGAGCCATGAGAGATTTAATCTTGATCACTGTAACTGACAGCCTTCACCCATTTAAATGCTTTTATTATTCTAGAGCACTGTTGCCTTGGAATGTCTTAAACTGCTGAGAAAGAAAGAGTGACTCCTTTCATTTTCAAATTAAATGAAATCAAAAGTGAAAATTGAATAAAATCCATTACTATGAAAGTAAAAACAAATAAACACTTGTTGATCTGCCTCATTATCTTATAAACACTACATGCTAACCAATTTTGCAAGTGGAGCTACACCAATTACCATTCTTAGACTGAAATTTTTTCTTATAGGGAATTAACACTTTTCTTGTAGGGAATGGGTGTGCTGAGTCTTTATCCCCATATGCACAATGGAAAGCTGGCAGAATCTATTTCCTTTTAGGCCTTGTGAATAATCTTAACTTAGAGAGTTCTGCCCGAGGCCCTTCCTAATACAACTTGAACAAGGACAGGTGTGGTTCAGGGACAGTTACAATACAGAAATAAGTCACCACAGGCTGTGACCACAGGCTGAATCACTTGCCTTAAGTCCTTACCAGAACATTCTTTCACTTTAAAGTGATCTGAAATGAAATGGTACTTGTTAAAGAGGGAAATTCCATACATGTTTCAGAACAAGATAAGAGCTAGATCAAGAGCTACCCAGTTCAGATTGTATTATATAGTAGTCCTAGGGTTACAAATTAGTGACTTGTGAGAGGGTCTCTGGATTCAGGTCAGCAGTAGAACCCAGACTCAATGGCCCAGAGGGTGTAAGCATGCAGTTAGTTATGTCAAACTGCATAGGAGTCATTTGGGTCAATTTCACCATTTTATCAGTTCAGTTTATAGATGAGGCAAGACAGATCCTGAGTGGATAGTTCAAGATCTTGCCTGAATGCTGGAAATGCTAGAGAGGGGAAAAGGGAAATGGAGGCGAAGGAAGGATTATGGATGAGGGATCCAGTGCTCCACCCAAACTCCCCATTCGAGGTCTTCCTGTTTTCCTTTCTTTCCTCATGACACAACACACCCAGTGATTAAAGCTGTTAACGACTTTACTCAGACAGATTTGGGTGAGAATCTTACTGTTCACACTTGCTAGTTCTGAGCTAGCAAGTTGAGCAAGGTTGAGCAAGATACATAACTTCTCTACCATTTCAGTGTCTCATCAATTTTCTATCACTGGAGATAGTTCTTCCTCTCAGGGTTATTGAGAGCACAAAAGGTCATATGCATGGAGTATGAGTTACAATAGACACCCCATGAATGATATTCATATCCCTCCACATTCATATTTCAAAAAGGGATTGTACATTCTACAACATCTAGCTTTGTGTGTGTGTGTGTGTGTGTGTATATATATATATATATATATATACATATATATATATATATTTTAACCAAGTCTTTAACCTGAAAGGACCTTTGGTTTTAAGAGATCAAGAGGTGATGGACAACCCCAGAATCACTTCTTGCTTTGCATTTGTACAAGTTACCTTTTGTGAGAAGTCAAAGGTGATTGAAAATGGCTGCAATGACTTCCCCTTTGTTTCCAACACCCCTTCAACATCTCTAGTCTGCTTACTGTACATTGCCAATTCTGGGTAGCTTTAAGTTTTATGTACAGATAAGAGTTGGGAGACCAGCAATGTTGTTCATTCATATTGTTTGCCCTAGACTTTTATATCGCACAGGACAGTAATGGACGGCACAGCCTAATGGCCTTAGTATGGCTTCTAACAGACTGGAATTTCCTGGAGCACACTCATTTAGTGTCAAGCATTTATGTGCTCTTGGCCAGAAATGAGTAAATGATACATAAAAGAAATACAGAAACTTAATTGTCTTTGGTGTCCAAACTTGTTCAGTGGACTTTTGCAATCTTCAATTATTGACACATTGGGAACAACAAAAAACTAATACAATTTCACAAGTCTCGTTATCAGCCAGGGTTTAAAAGAGACTAAGCTGCATTAGCAAGTGCAATAGGTGGAAAGAAAAATTTAACACAGGGGACAAATCAGGAAAGAATTGTGAATGCCACAAATAGTATCATTCATTTTAAAGGGACAGTGTCAATATTCTTTTACAGTTGACATAAGTGGCTTGTTTTTAGTGTCCCAAGTTATAGCATGTTGGTGCCAGTCTGTTATCTGTAATAGAACTAGGTTTTATTTTACAGAACTTGAGATGGGGTATCTTGCCAAATTTCTTTATCTTTTACTTGAGAGAATCTCATGTTAGGAACTTCTATTTTTGAACATTCAAAAAGATGGGCATTAAGAAATTACCTAGGTAACTACCAGCAAGTACAGTTCTGACTTTGCTGGGCCTGAATTCTGAAAGCAGAAGTTGGGAGATTTTCAATGAGAAACAATGGTTATTTGTGAAAGAGAGGCCATTGATAGCTCAGTGTCTTTATAATAGAAGGCAAAAATCATGTTGACCAATAAGGTTTCAAACCTTTATTTAGTGAAATTGTAACTGGGTGGTCCCCAGAAAAGGGGGAGGTTCTAGGTTTCCTGTCCCACCCAAGGGAGGGTAGAGCTGAGCAGCGAGAGAAGAAGCTGCAGAGGAGACTCAGGAAGGAATAAAGCAGGATAGAGATCCAGAAGGAGACCTGGAGGAGGCACATGGGGCCTAGAGACACGTGAAGAAACTGTGCTTGCCTTTTGGTCATGGACTGGGTGACACAGATGTGGGTGAGACCCGTGGGGAGGTGACAATGGTGGTTTTTATCTTGATTTTGATTTTTCTCTTTTCCCTCTGGGCTTGTCTGGTTGTTTTTGACCCTTTTCTGTGGGTCCCCCCTGAAAGATGATTCAGACCTGTGGCAGGCTTCAAGGCCTTGCTCTGGGCCAATCCTGCTTGGGTGGACTTTCACCCACGAGGTGACGGGTAACTTTGGATGCTTGATTTAAAAACTAGATTCTTTGCCTTTCCTGTATTGTTTCCTAGTTGTATTAAAGTTCCTTCCCATTAAAGTCTCATATGGTTTGTGTTGATGCGGCAGATGGCAAAACCCATTTAGAATAGGCAGGTTTGCGGGGTTTGGGCTGCCCCTCTCCCTGCCCTGTAACAAAATGAGTTTTTAGGAAATAATGTTGGTTGTTAAGAGCTCATTCATCCATCAGAACTGAGCCACATCAAAATTTTAGTATAAACACAAGAGAACTGCAAAGGCAATAGATTTCCTCAATTATCTGTGGCTTTGTGTAAATATGAATATACAATATTCATATATATTATATTATTATTCTGCTCTAACACTGTTTTAAACTTTTACAGGACAGAGACAATAACAAAAACAAAGAGAAACCCCACCAACTGGGAGAACATTTTTGCACACAACACTAATGATAAAGGACTGATGACAAAAATCTGCAAAGAGCTGATGAGACTCAACAAAAACAAAGAAAATAATCCTGTCAAAAAATGGTCAGAAGAGCTAAAAAGAAACTTCTCTGAAGAGGAAATGCAAATGGCCAACAGGCATATGAAAAAATGTTCAACATCACTTGTAATCAGGGAAATGCAAATCAAAACTACCATGAGATACCATCTTACACCAGTGAGAATGGCACATATTAAAAAAAAATAGCAACAACAAATGTTGGCGAGGGTGTGGAGAAAAAGGAACTCTCCTGCACTGCTGGTGGGAGTGCAAACTGGTCCAACCACTATGGAGAGCTGTGTGGAGATTTCTGGACCTACTAAACATAGAACTTCCATATGATCCAGCAATTCCACTCCTAGGTATTTACCCAAAGGACACAGAAACATCAATTCCAAAGAGCACCTGCACCCCTATGTTTATAGCAGCACTATTTACAATAGCTAAGCTTTGGAAACAACCCAAATGCCCAAAAATAGATGACTGGATCAGGAAGATGTGGTACATATACACCATGGAATATTACTCAGCATTCAAAAAAGATAAACACATGCAATTTGCAGCAACATGGATGGAGCTGGGAGGGATCATGCTCAGCGAAATAAGCCAGAAAGAACAAGAGAAATACCGGATGGTCTCACTCATAGCAGGAATCTAGAAAACTTAAATAAGGGACCAGGAAAAAGAATAACTATAAGAAAGTAAAAATCAAAATCAACAAGCAACTATGAACCAGAGACACTCTATGGGGGGGAGAGGGGGAGGGGAGTCAAAATAAGGGGGTCGCAATTGTATGGGGAATATAAAAATAAAATTTATAATAAAAAAATAAATAATAATAAACTTTTACAGGATACATAATTCTGTGAGTGATTTATTAAGCTTCTAGAATGCAACAATTATCATTTTAGAAGAGAAAATAATTATATTTCTGCTGAGCAAATAATGCTTGTCATATTAACTTCAGGCTATATTATCTTGATAAAAAGGTAACAAAACATAAGTGATCACAGGGTTATAGCAATGTTGTATTTTGTTAGAAGACATTGATTTTCTTAGAAGGAGGGAAAGGATTTTAGTATCCTCATAGGAAACTTTTAAATAGATTTCATTTGATTTGAAACACAAGAGGGCCTCCCTGGTGGTGCAAGGGGTTAAGTCAGCACTAGGAAGCTATCTGCAGCATGACTTCGATTCTTGGCCAGGAAGCTAACACACATTGCGCAGCAGACCTCTCCTGTCTTGCCTGCTGTTCCCTTCAACAGTGTATTTCAGTACATCTGCCTCTTCTTTTTTTTTTTTTCAAAAGATTTATTTATTTATGCATACAAGAACTGGGGTGTAGGCCAGAGGTGAGGGGGAGATGAGAGAATTCACCAGAGACAGAGTGGGGAGCAGAACAGGCAGATCTACTGAAATACACTGCTGAGGGGAGCAGCAGGCGAGTCAGGAGAGGTCTGCTGCGCAATGTGGGTTAGCTCCCTGGCCAGCTAGGATCGAACTCTTGCTGCAGTGGCTGGTGACAGCTTTATAGCAGTATGTCTTTAACCATTGTGCCACCAGGGAGTTGCATATCTGCCTATTCTGCTCCCCACTCTATCTCTGGTGAATCTTCTCACCCACCACACCTCTGGCCTGTACCCCAGTTCTTCTATGTAAAAATAAATAAAATCTTTAAAAAAATTAAAAAATAAAACAAGCACAGGAAATAGCAGAATTTTGCCTGAATCATAAAAATTTCCATCTATATAATCATTTTGCTTTCAAATTTTCCATTTACAAATTTAAAATCCCTTAGGATAGCAAGTGAAATAATTTTTGGACTGTCTAAAATATACCAGATATTTTGCTGGGAATTTTGATACATTGCTTCCTTTGATTCTCACCGCAAGCTTAGGAGATTTGTGGTTGGGAGCTGCCAAGAGAACATGTTATTGTACTACTTCTGCTTGTATCAGAGATAAGACAATTATTTATATCTATCACTTTCCAATGTCTTTGTTATCAAAAAAAAAACCTAGGGGATGGAAATTCTTTTCTCAGAGAATATGACTTTATCATTGTTAAGCCATTGTATCTTGAGTGATTTTCAAGCTAATAAAATACTGTAAAACTTTTCCTAGGAAAGGAAACACCAGGAGTTTTTCATCTAAGTTTTTCAATTGTAAGTTTTTGCGCACCATCTTGAGATATAACTTGAACTATGTATATTATGGTTATTGTGAAGTAAGTACATTCATAATAGATCTTAACATACAATGGGGGAGCATTAAACTATTTCTAAAGGATTGGGGCTTATTTATTTTGAAGATTACATTTTCCAGTACCATATTTGCTCAAATAATACTCTTCTATCAGAATCCAACAGTACTACTGAATTTCTACAAACATTTCTTGGTCATGTTTTCTGTTTAATAAATGACTTTTACTTTGGAAGGACTGTTGAAAGTAATATCTAGTAGGTTTTTGAAAATGATTTCCAAACCCCTAAGTAACTGTGCTCATTCTTCATCCCGTAGGTCATTTTTATATAAATGTATAATCATATGGCTGGATGCCCTAGCAACCACAAAGAACATGTCAAGAGAAAGTCATCCGGCAGCATTCCATACTCATTAGTCCTTCCTGAGCTAAATGCAATACTTACTCTTTCTTTTCATAAATGTGGAAACAATTAAATTATTTCTAATGTAAATCTAACTAAATGTATAAGGTGAGAGGGTTGGGGAGAAAAACACTAAATATATGCTCAATGTCCTTTACCAGAACTGATTCCTCTTCATTTTGAAAGACAGAATTTATTTTGGATACTTCTGAATTATCCAAATCGGTCACCACTAAGGAAAAGAAACATGGGGTGTCTACTCATTGATGAGTTGATTGAGTTGATCCCTGTTGAAGTGTCAAAATGACATCTTAACTTGTTTATCCTTGGAGAGTTATTTATGGTTTGGTTGAGAGATCTAGAAAGTGAAAGTCCTCCCAAGATTCAAAGGAATATACCCCAAATGGCATTCAGGCATTTTGTGCCATGAGAAGACAATTAGGCAGACATGTTGAGAAAAGCAGCCCCACACCCTGTCCAGCTGTCTACTAGTAAGCCTTAGGACTGACTCCACTGAGTCTCACCGAAAGAGTTAAATTATTCCAGTGTTTGGAATGTCATTCCATCCATATGAAAGATTCCATGCAGAATATATTTGGACATGATCTTCATATTTTACTTAACAATTGCTACTTCAATAAATATGATGTCCAAATGTTCAGGCACAAAGCTGTATGTTTCAGATTAAACTAAAATGGAATTTTTTCTATGCATGAGAACTGCTGCTAAATTTTATCACAGAAAATATATGTGATAACCTAATCACACTCTACTAATTGCAAATTTGCTATATGCTCAATTCCGTTTATCAAGGTTTTGTTCATTAATATTTCCTGAGTATTCAACCTCTGTCCTGCACTGCCCTAGTTACCAAGGCTACAGCAGAGAAGGGAAAAAAGACTGTTCTTATGAGTCATATTTTTATTATCATAGAAAATAAGGAATTTACCTTGATCTGTTTGAGGGTTAATTTAAAATAGGAAGTAAGATACCAATTAAATTTAGGTGTAGAAGGGGCCTCCCTGGTGGTGCCTGGGTTAAATTCTCAGCATTACCAGGTATCTCCAGCCACTGAGTTCGATCCCCAGCCAGGGAGCAAACCCACATGGCACAGCAGACCTCTCCTGTCTCACCGCGTTGCTCCCCTCAGCAGTGTGTTTCAGTAGATCCGCCTGTTCTGCTCCCCACTCTGTCTCTGATGAATCCTCTCACCCCCCGCAACTCTGACCTACATCCTAATTCTTGTATGCAAAAATAAATAAAATAAATCTTTTTAAAAAAACTTTAGATGTATATTTTTCAAACCCATAGTTTTTAAATTTTTTAATGAAGTGACATTATATAGGTTTTAGAGGTACATCATTGTAAGTCAATGTCTGTTTATACTTAAATATTGTATATAATACATTACTTTCATTTTTTTCACCTTCTTTTACTCAATTTACTCACTCCCCCCATCCCTTCCTCCTAAACCTATATGTATTTCTTGCTGGTTGAAAAGTTTAGCATTCAATGTTATATAACTCTAGTTACATCAAATGACTCAGAATGGCACCAATAGCAGGTTGTATTTGTGTATCTGCCTAGAATTCCACAGAGTAAAATGTTATAAATATCTTGTCGATCTATTATTAAACACTGTGAGGTTATTATTTATTAAACACTGTGATGGTTAATTTTATGTGTCAACTTGGATAGGCTGTAGCACCAGATCAAACCTTACCGTAGATGAGGCAATGAAGGTATTTTTTCATAAGATGAGATTAATATTTAAATTTTTAGACTAAGGTAAGCAGATTAGCCTTTACATTGTAGGTGGGACACCTCTAATGAGTCAAAAGCCTTAATGGAACAAACACTGAGGTCCCTTACAGAGGAGGGAATTCTGCCAGCTGACTGCTTTAGACTTGAACTATATATATTTTAGCATTATCTCTTCCAACTTGCCAGCCTCTACAATCACCAAATCCTTAAAACAAATCTCTCTGAAGAGAGAGCTTATGTTCACATTTCCCCAATTGTAACAAATTTGTCTTCATCGGTTTATTCAAGCCAAACTCCAGTTTGGTTGTGTAAAAAAATTAAAATTTCCTTTTAATTTTAAACATTACTGCTCTCCCCACTTTTAATCTTCACATTGACTTGTTGATGTGACCTGCATCACTGTTTAATTTCTTACTTTTTTAAAAAAAAGATTTATTTATTTATGCACACAAGAGCTGGGGTGTAGGCCAAAGGTGCGGGGGTATGAGAGGATTCACCAGAGACAGAGCAGGGAGCAGAATAGATGGATCTACTGAAATTCACTGCTGAGGGGAGCAGCAGGCAAGATATCAGAGGTCTGCTGTGCTATCTGGGTTAGCTCCCTGGCCTGGGATTGAACTCACGTTGCAGTGGCTGCTGATACCATCATAGCATTGAGACTTAATCCCTTGCGCCACCAGGGAAGACCTAATTTCTTACATTCTGGAATTCTGTATTTTCCCAGAATGCTCCTCTATCCCTTGATTTTCACTAACCCGGAAGTTAGATTTTAAAACTTGATTATATTCAGGTTAAACATGTTTGTTCCCTAGTATATCATCCTGATTTCTCTATGGAGAAGTCTTTCCCATAATAATCATACATTTAGTTGTGTCAGTGGCTGCTTTGTTTTGCGAAGTTGAAAACCAGGAAATACATTAATGAAGACTTTGGCATGCTGTGGCAGGCTTCAGTGCTCATATAAAATGGGCTCTTTACCTCTTGCTGCATTATTTATAAGTCTGGGTAACCAACTGACTGTTTTAGCTGTGAGTGAAGTTTTCCTAGGCATGGAAAATGCTCTGTGTCCCTGATTTTCCCTGGTGTGACTATTTGTTTTTGTGCTTTTTTAAAAATGTTATTGTTTCCTTTCCATTGGTTTATTTATTTATGTATTTATTTGTGTAGAAAAACTGGGGTGTAGGCCACAGGTGTGTGGTAGAGGTAGAGGGAAGAGGATTCACCAGAGACAGAGTGGGGAGCAGAACAGGCAGATTTACTGAAATATACTGCTAAGGGGAGCAGAGGGTGAGAGGGGAGAGGTCTGCTGCGCCATATGTGGGTTAGCTCTGTCTAGGGTTCAAACTCAGGCCATGGCAGTGATAGCTCTGAGACTCAACCTCTAAGCCACCATTGGAGGCCCCCTGGTGTGACTATTTGAAGTCTACTCATGTGCTTTGTACTCATGTGTTTTGTATAATAAAGGAATAAGTCTCCTTGAATGAGAATTAGAAGAAAGTGCTACTAATCTGTGACCAGAAGGAACTTTGGACTTTTTTCCAAACCTTCCTGCGGTGGGCATATAGGCAGGCACCCATTCTGGCCCAGACCCTTTAGTGACTAAGGGCTTTGAAGAAGCCTGAGGCTCTAGCCTGGCACAGGCCTTATTCAGGATCACGACCTGATTTCACTAAAGCTATGCCCCTGCCAGCTAATGAGGTAAGTATTAACTCAAAGTCTTTACCAGAAATAATCTGGGCCTCCCTGGTGGCCTAAGGGTTAAGTCTCAGCGCTATCACTACTATGGCCTCAGTTCCATCCTCGGCCAGTGTGTCATGCCTGCTGCTCCCCTTAGCAGTGTATTTCAGTAGATCTGCCTGTTCTGCTCCCACTCTGTTTCTGGTGAATCCTCTCACCCCCAGCACCTCTGGCCTGTACCCCAGTTCTTCTATGCCAAAATAAAAATAAAAACAAGTAACACAGCTCCATTCCTTGATCTGTAAGACTCCAAAGAAAGACTTATAAGCTTGAGCAACAAGACAACCTCAGGAAATTCCTGGGAAATTACCTCTCCCTTGACTTAAGAACTCACTGCACAAATGATTGGTTCTACTCAGATACTGGGTGTCTTGTATTTGAATCATGCCAAAATGATCTATATCATTGTGCTTTAATTTTGTAAAATCAGAAACTTCTTCACTCTTCTGCAAGGAGCGAGAGAGCATTAGAGAAGTCATATCCTAGATGTTTCATTTACTGTGCCTTCTAAATGTGATGCCGATGCAGCTATCAGAAAAGAAGAAGGGATTGGTCATTTCACCCTGATCCTATCCTGGGGGGATTTGGAACTTGCTACTGCTTTGTTGCTTCCTTGTCTTTCAACACAAAGGTGTCTTCTATGGAAATAATTATGTTTCTTAGTATATGAAATTTCTTAGTATATGCAATTTTGAAAATCTCTCTATTTTTAAAACCTTTCCATCGCAGTGTAATATCTGTTCTATTTCAGAAGAGAAAAATTGAAAAGAAGCAATTATTTAATGAACATTTGTAAGATTAGTGCATGATCTCATTGCAACCTTGTATATATCAGAGGTACACAATGTCTGGCTTGTAGACCAGCAACATCAGCATGTCAGAAATGTGCATTCTCAGACCTCGACCCCGACTTACTGAATCAGAACACCTTGGGATGGGGCCCAGCAATCTATGCTTTGAAAAACCCACAGCTGCAATTTGAGACTCTCAAGCTGCAATTTCAGAAACACAGATATAGGTATTAGGCAATTTGCTTAGCAGACAGCTAAAGCAAGTCAATTCTATAATTTTCTCAATATGATACTTGTTGAAATATATTATATCCTGAAATAAATATCACCTCCTTAGTCAAGAAATACAATTTTAATACACTACATAAATTCTTCCCACATTCTTGAGCTAGTCCTCTGGACTTAGGCAAATACAATAGAATAGTTGGTGGGAGGGTGACAGACAGACATAGGAACAAACACAGAAATGTGAGCCTATGAGGGCCCATTTGTGTCCACTCATTTCATAAACAGACCTCAGGCAAACTATACGCGCTACGTGTGACCCTTCCACAGCAAGCTATGACTTGGGTCAGCAGATCAGTGGTCAGTTACCTGAAATGTGTTTACAGGAAATCTGATCACCCAATCAGGTTTCCCCAGACACACACTTATAGACAAGCAAAGAACACAGGTTCTTGATGAATTCTCTTTAAATTCGGTAATAGAAAAATAAATTTTTAAAAACAATAAAACATTCAGATTTAATTCTAAAAAAAATAGCTAATGGAAATGTTATGGAAAATAAAAGTGAAAAAAATGATGCCAACAAATATATAAACAAATGGGACCATGCATGTTACTATAGATTGAAAGTTAATTTAAAATAATAGTAATTATTTAAGATTCAAGGTTTACAAGTATCCTTTTTTCTTCACTGTGCCTCTGTACCTACTTGAAAATAAAGGACCTCCTTTAATACTTTTGACTGAGTCAGGGACAGGTTTCAGTCCAAAACCTGCTGTGGGCTATCCCCATGGTTGACCCTGAGTTTCTGTTTCTTCAGTGCTTCAGGCCCATCATCAGTAAGTTGAGCTAATATCTGCCTTTTAGGCTCACAAGACTGTTTTAATTAACAATTGAAGTACTTAAAAAGAGATCTCTATAAATTTCAAAATGGGGAAAAAAAGGATTTTTTACTTGGCAATGCTGAACTCATGCAGGCATATTGACCAAACGTCCTATGCAGGATCTGCTCTGCAGTATCGAATGGGGATGTGCAACAGGGACTGAGCGTGGTCCTTTTGACCAGGGTGCACTCCCCACATGCTGGGTGCCACTGTCCACTGTATTACTGGAGAGGTGGCAGGAACAGAAGCAAACAAATTCAGAAACCAGCATTTATTGATCATTCACTCTGTGTCCAGTACCATCTGACTCTGCGTAAATCAGGTCGTTTCATTATCCCAGCAACCCTAGTACCAATTCCATTACACAACCAAGTGAAATAAAGATCACCGGTGACTCTTGAAATAAGTGGGAGGCTTGGGCTGGAAACCAGGTCTATATCATTTCTGGCTATGCAGTTTTGCCCTTCTATGCAGACACATGTGCCCTGATAAAACTGGTGTGTCTGCATAACTGTCTGATAAAATCAAATGTGGCACTTGGCATCGTCATGGTGACTTTGGGGACCTTTCTTGTTTTTATCCTACTTGTTCATCTGAATCAAGCTGGGAATCCTCCGTTAACTCTCTCCACTTCCACCCGCAATGGGTGACTATGACTCTGAAAATGTCTATGACTTTTTGATGCAGCTACTGCTCTCAGATGACATTCCAGCTTGTAATTCAGCGGGGAGGTATCTGAAAGCTTGGTATTTTCAGCCTTCTTGCTTGTTGGGAGAGGCAGAAAGATGCGGCTCTCCCCTTATATACCCAGGCAACACTCTTCTGATGGAGTTATCATTTCTGGACTGAAAATGGTACCTGGTTTGGAAATGGTACCTGGCTTACCTGGGCATGCTGGACTTTGAGGCCTATATAGTATGTCCAGCAAACTCTTGGTCCTTGTTTCATTGACTGCTCTTTGATATGCAGTTGTTTTCTTATTAAAAACACCATACCCAGAGAGTTCCAGGAGAATCTCACGAGAAAGCTACAGGAGAAGGGTCTTAGGCCTAAGGGTTTCCAGAAACCATGTCAGCTGACCTAGGTCTTGGTCACAGAGGCTGGAGAGTTGGAGACAAGATTCTGGGTGCCAACAAATGGGTGGGAGCAGGAAGGTCAGTTAATCTTGATGTATTGTGTTCATAGTGAGCTGAGGTAAGCTGACTCCTCCAATCCTCCTCATTCCCCTCCCTTAGGGTGGACATAGCAAATGATACTTGCACTGATGACCAGCATTCACCAAAGAGAACTCTCTCCCGGAGCCATTCTACAGGGTCTGCCCACGGAGAAGGCTTCCTTTAGCCTCTCCAACCAGGGATTTCTTTGGCCTGGTCTTTGCAGGTTCATCTTGAATGTTTCCAGAGCACCCTCTGCCTCCCTCCATCAGAGCACTTACTGCTTTTTTTTTTTTTAAACCATAGTTGTTTAATTTATTCTATACATTTCACGACAGAAATAAGGTTAGCTTAGTATGATTTGGTCTTTGTCATTGGGGCTTCCTCGTCTGAGGGGTCACTAATAATTTTTTGTGAGCAAACTGTCCTGAATTTTCTCAGGCCCTGTGTCAAGTTCATTGGTTAATGCCTTGCAGAACTTACTTTCTTCTTCTTTTTCAAGAACGGTCATGGCCTCTGCCTTTCTCCAGCTTCTGGCAAGGTCAGAAAACCTTTTTGTTAAGCGAAGAGATGTGCGAGAAACCAATGGTCTGAAGGTCGTGTGCACAGCACTTACCGCTTTTTATTACGATTGTTTTGCTATTATTATGTCTGGACTGTGAGCTCCTTAAACAAGTATAACCTACAGAATCCTAATACTGAAGCAAATAGTAAGCACTCAGTAAATATTTTTCTTTTTTTTTTTTTCTTTTTTTTTTTATTTATTTATTTGTTTGTTTGTTTTGTTTATACATGCACTGGGTACAGTCAGAAGCGCGTGAGGGTGAGCGAATTCACCAGAGCCAGAGCGGGGAGCAGAGCAGGCAGAAGGACCGAAGTATACTGCTGAGGGGAGCAGCGGGCGGCAGGAGAGGTCTGCGCGCCATGCGGGACCCTCCTCCGGTGGCCGGGGTGCAGCCGGGGATCGAACCGGCGCTACCGAGGCTGCGGGCAGCTTCGCAACCCAGCGCTCAACCGCTGCGCCACCGGGGAGGCCCAGTTAATATTTTTCTTTATGAATGAATAAAACACATGTAATAGGCCTGGTTCTTAGACAGCTGCCTCCATCTGAGGCCAGGACTTCTTAAAAAAAAGATAAACACATGCAATTTGCAGCAACATGGATGGTGCTGGAAGGGATCATGCTCAGCGAAATAAACCAGAAAGAAAAAGAAAAATACCGGATGGTCTCACTCATAGCAGGAATCTAGAAAACTTAAATAAGGAACCAGGAAAAAGAATAACTATAAGAAAGAAAATATCAAAATCAGCAAATAACTATGAACAAGAGACACTCTACGGGGGTTGGGGGGTGGGGGTGGGAAAGGAGGGCTTGGGGTAAAAATAAAGGGGTTGTAATTGTATGGGGAATATAAAAATAAATTTTAAATTAAAAAAATAAAAATAAAAAATTACAAAAATAAAACTACCACCCCTTCAACTCAAAAAAAAAAAAAAAAGAATAAATTGTGATAGGGCCTCCCTGGTGGGACAAGGGGGTGAGCACAGCACTGTGAAGCTGTCCGCAGCCTCTCCGGCTTGAGTTCAATCCCTGGTTGGCCAGGGAGCTACCCACATGGTGCAGCAGACCTCTCCTGTCTTGCCCGCTGCTCCCCTCAGCAGTGTATTTCAGTTAGTCTATCTGCCTATTCTGTTCCCCACTCTGTCTCTGGTGAATCCTCTCACCCCCTGCACCTCTGGCCTGTATCCCATTTCTTGTATGCATAAATAAATCAATATTTTTTTAAAAAAGAATATATTGCAATAAAGGTGAAGGTGTATTTGTCCATCAGCATCTGCAATGAACATTGGTGTTACTTGAGAAAAATAATACCAAATCCTGCCCTAAATGGATGGGCGGGGTCCTGGGCATAACTTGTCTGGATTTGTGTATGAGGTTTTGGAGCCTGAGTTCAGAGGCCTTCACAGACCCTTGAAAGTTGACTTACAAAGTCATGGAGACCAGCCAAAAGGTAATTCATCCAGAGGTGAGTCATAGAGGAAGACTTTACCCTGAGGGGTCAAAACAAGAATGGCCAGGTGGTAGAAAAGCTTCAAGCAGAACTTGGGAGATTGGGCCTGAGCTGCTCATGTGCCGGGATCTTTAAAGCCCCGGGATCTTTAAAGCCCCCGGCCCAGTGTTGTGGCTTAAATGGGTAAGTGCATAGAACAGTTACTGCTGGCCACCAGCAGCTGGTGCTCTACATATTTTTTCCGTTGGATCAACTATCATACTCCTTATCCATCACTAAGATGGACCCCACCTGCATACAGCACTACTACTATAAGAAAAAACCTTTCTGACAAGACAAACCTCTTGAGTATTTGATGAGGTCCTTTCCCCTCCCACCACCCCTGCTGTTTTCCAAGGATAGATCTGGGCATCTTCCACATTTCCAGGATTATTGAAAAAGTTCTCCAGTGAAGTAACACAATGGCATTTAGCACAGCATGGTCAGGCTAGTTACCATCTCCCATCCAGTTCCCTAGTTAACTCCCTCACACCTTGATCTCATTAAGGGCCATTTGACCTTGGCATTTGCATGTGACTCAGTTTCTCACCTTGGGATGTGCCCTCCCCAACCTTGAAGGCTTTGGTGTGGGCCCCAAGACCTCCCAGTCTTAGATCACCTAAAGCAGAGTATTCATCCTGGCTCAGATCCCAAGTCCGGGCCCTGGGTAGTGCTGGGCCATTGGGAGATTGAATCTTTTCAAAAACCTCCTCTCTTTCTCTGACTACTAGTGCCCTAGGAAAATGTTTCACCTCCAAAGTCAAAGAAACTTGATCTGTGTTCTCTATCCCTTTTACTTCTTCAGTGTACCTCTTCCTTATTTGGACATTGTAGTCAAACATATTTACCACATATAAATGTTTTAATATAAAATAATTTTTAAATTATGGTAACATACATAACATAAAATTTACCATTTTTTAAGTATACAGTTCATGGACTTTTAGGTACATTCACACTGTTGTACAACCATCACCATTATCTGCCTCCAGACATTTTTATCACCTTAAATGAAAACTCTATATCCATTAACACTAACCCTCCACTCCCCCTCCCTGCTACCCTAACAAACACCATTTTACTTTCTGTCTCTATGAGTTTGACTGCTCTAAGTACACCATATAAGTGGAGTCAGACAATCCTTTTATGACTGATTTACTTCACTTACCATAATGTTCTCAAGGTTTAACCATGTTGAAAATATGTCAATTTCCTCCCCATTTTTTAATTTACATTTTTTATTTTATTTTTTTACATCATTTTTCATTTTTGCACAATGTATGCAATTTCATTTGGTTATAGTCCCCATAAAATTCCCACCCCACCCCTCCTTGTTTTGATTCTACTCCCTCTTCCAACCCCCCTGTAGTGTGTCTCTGGTCTATAGTTGCTTGTTGATTTTGATTTTTACTTTATTATAATTAGTCTTTTTCCTGGTCCCTTATTTAGGTTTTCTAAATTCCTGCTATGAGTGAGACCATCTGGTATTTTTCTTTTTCTTTCTGGCTTATTTTGCTGAGCATGATCCCTTCCAGCTCCATCCATGTTGCTGCAAATTGCATGAGTCTATCTTTTTTGAATGCTGAGTAATATTCCATGGTGTATATGAACCACATCTTCATGATCCAGTTATCTATTTTTGGGCATTTGGGTTGTTCCATAGCTTACCTATTGTAAACAGTGCTGCTATAAACATAGGGGTGCAGGGCCCTTTTGAATTAATGTTTCTGTGTCCTTTGGGTAAATACCTAGCTGTGGAATTGCTGGATCATATGGAAGCTCCATCTTTAGCAGGTTGAGGTATCTCCACACAGCTTTCTGCCGCGGACCAGCGCAGCGGTAGACTTGCAGGACTGTCTCAGGATTGAGAAACTGTGAGGATGCTCAAGGAATCGGCGCATAAATGACAGACAGACACACTTCAAGAGTGAAGATCTGAATGTGATTTGCTCCAACCATTATGCATATTTATACATTTTTAAAAGGCATTAGGTCACACAAAATTTATTTTCCCAGCATAACAATGTTTTTTGTTACCTAGGCATAGAATACAATTTTTTAGTTATTGGTTGACCAGTTTGCACTCCCACCAGCAGTGCAGGCGAGTTCCTTTTTCTTCACATCCTCACCAACATTTGTTGTTGCTAGTTTTTTTTAATATGTGCCATTCTCACTGGTGTAAGATGGTATCTCATTGTAGTTTTGATTTGCATTTCCCTGATTACAAGTGATGTTGAACATTTTTTCATATGCTTGTTGGCCATTTGCATTTCCTCTTTGGAGAAGTTTCTTTTTAGCTCTTCTGCCCATTTTTTGACTGGGTATTTACTTTGTTTTTGTTGAGTCTCTTCAGCCCTTGTAGATTTTTGTGATCAGTCCTTTATCATTAGTGTTATGTACAAAAATTCTCTCCCATTCGGTGGGGTGTCTCTTTGTTTTGGTTATTGTCTCTTTTGCTGTGCAGAAGCTCTTTAATTTGATGTAGTCCTAGTCCCAGCTGATGTAGTCCTATCTTTGCCTTCACTATCACTGCTTTGGGTGATGTGTCTTTAAAAATATTACTGAGGTGTATGTCATGTAGTGTTTCACCTATATTTTCTTCTACATATTTTCTGGTTTCAGGTCTTCTGTCTAGTTCTTTTTTTTTTTTTTTTTAAAGTGACAGTCTTTTATTTATTTATTTATTTGTTTGTTTTGTTTATACAAGCACTGGGTACAGTCAGAAGCGCGGGAGGGTGAGAGAATCCACCAGAGCCAGAGCGGGGAGCAGAACAGGCAGAAGGACCGAAGTACACTGCTGAGGGGAGCAGCGGGCGGCAGGAGAGGTCTGCGCGCCATGTGGGACCCTCCTCCGGTGGCCGGGAAGCAGCCGGGGATCGAACTGGCGCCGCAGAGGCCGCGGGCAGCTTCGCAACCCAGCGCTCAACCGCTGCGCCACCGGGGAGGCCCTAGTTCTTTTTTTTTTTAAAGATTTATTTATTTATACATTTAAGAACTGGGGTACAGAGCAGAGTTGGGGGGTGTGCAGTGAGAGGATTCACCAGAGACAGAGTGGGGAACAGAACAGGCAGACTGAGTGAAATACACTGCTGAGGGGAGCAGCAGGCAAGACTGGAGAGGTCTGCTGCGCCATGTGGGTAGCTCCCTGGCCGGCCAGGGATCGAACTTGTGCTGCAGAGGCTGCGGACAGCTCCATATATTGTGTCTTAACACCATGCACCACCAAGGAGGTCCTTCTGTCTAGTTCTTTAATCCATTTTGAGTTGGCTTTTGTGCATGATATGAGGTAGTAGTCAAGCTTCATTCTTTTGCATGTAGTGACCCAGTTTTCCCAGCACCATTTATTGAACAAACCTTCTTTGCTCCATTGCATATTCTTTGCTCCTTTGTCAAAGATTAGTTAACCGTAAATCTGTGGGTTTATTTCTGGATTTTCTATTTGGTTCCATTGGTCTGTTCTTGTACCAATACCAAGCAGTTTTGATTATTATAGCTTTGTAGTATAGTTTGAAATCTGGGAGTGATACCTCCATTCCCTTCTATTTTTTTCAGGAGAGCTTTGGTTATTTGGGGTTTTTAGTGGGTCCCTATGAATTTCATCAATATTTTTTCTATTTCTTTGAAGAATGTCATTGAAATTTTTATTGGAATAGCATTGAATCTGTAAGTTGCTTTTGGTAGGATGGCCATTTTGATAGCTAATTCTTCCAATCCATGAGCAGGGGATGTCTTTCCATTTCTGTCGTCTTCTATTTCTCTTAACAGTGTTTTATAGTTTTCTTTGTATAGGTCCTTTACCTCTTTTGTTAGGCTTATTCACAAGTACTTGATTTTTTTTTGTTTCAATAATAAAAGGGATTGTTTTCTTGATTTCTTCTTCAGATTTATTGTTTGTGTATAGGAAAGCTACTGATTTTTTGTGTTGATTTTGTATCCTGCTACTTTACTAAACTGATTAGTTTGATTTTAGTTTTTCTGTGAAGTTTTGGGGTTCTTTATGTGTATTATCATATCATCTGTGAATAGTGATAGTTTAACTTCTTCCTTCCCTGTTTGGATTCCTTGTATGTTTTTCTATTGTCTTTTGCTCTGGCTAGGACTTCCAGCGTTATATTGAAAAGCAGTGGTGAGAGTGGACATCCTTGTCTTGTTCCAGATCTTAATGGAAATGCTTTCAACTTTTCACCATTGAGAATGATATTGGCTATGAGCTTGTCATATATGGCCTTTATGATGTTGAGGTATGTTCCTTGTATCCCAAGAATTTCAAGGGTCTTTATCATAAATGGGTGTTGCACTTTGTCAAAAGCTTTCTCAGCATCTATTGATATTATCATATGGTTTTTATATTTCTTTTTGTTGATGTATTGGATTACACTGATTGATTTTCGGATGTTGAATCATCCTTGTGTCCCTGGAATAAATGTTACTTGGTCATGGTGAATTATCTTATGGATACATTGTTAGATTCTGTTTGCTAAAATTTTATTGAGAATTTTTTGCCTCCGTGTTCATTAGAGAGATTTGCCTGTAGTTTTCTTTTTTTGTGTTGTCCTTGTTTGGTTTTGGTATTAGTGTGATGCTGGCTCATAGAACATGTTTGGTGAAGGATAGGCACTAGTTCGTTTCTGAATGTTTGGCAGAATTCATTTGTAAATCCATCTGGTCCTGGGCTTTTGTTTTTGGGGAGGTTTTTGATTACCATTTCAATTTCATTGCTTGTAATTGGGCTGTTTAGGTGTTCTTTTTCTTCCTTATCTAGCTTTGGGTAGTTGTAACGTAGGAATTTGTCCATCTCTTCTAGATTGTTGAACTTGTTTGCATATAACTGTTCATAGTAGTTTCTGATTATTCTTTTGATTTCTGCTGTGTCTTTTGTGATTTCTCCTCTGTCATTTGTGATCCTATTTATTTGTGCTTTCTCCCGTTTTTCCTTTGTGAGCCTTGCTAGGGGTTTGTCTGTTTTATTTTTTCGAAGAACCAACTTTTGGTTTCATTAATCTTTTAGATTGTTTTTTTAGTTTTGATTTCATTTATTTCTGCTTTGATTTTTATTATTTCCTTTCTTTTACTGGTGTTAGGGTTTTGTTGTTCTTTTTCTAGTTCTTTGAATGGGAGATTAGGTTGTTTCTTTGAGTTCTTTCTTGTTTTTTTGTTTTTTTTTTTAAAGATTTATTTATTTATACAAGCACAGTATACAGTCAGAAGCGTGGGAGGGTGAGAGAATTCACCAAGGGCAGAGCGGGGAACAGAACAGACTGACAAAATACACTGTTGAGGGGAGCAGTGGGCGAGGCAGGAGAGGTCTGCGCACCATGTGGGACCCTCTCGGGTGGCTGGGGATCGAACCGGCACTGCAGAGGCTGCGGGCAGTTTTGCAGCCCAGTGCTCAACTGCTGCACCACCAGGGGAGGCCCTCTTTCTTGTTTCTTGATGTGAATCTGTATTGCTATATATTTTCCTCATATTACTGCTTTTGCTGCATCCCATACATTTAAGACATTGGTGTCCTCCTTGTCGTTCAACTCAAAGTATTTTTTAATTTCTTTTTTGATCTCCTCACTAGTCCAGTGGTCTTCCAGTAGTGTGGGTTTCAATCTCCATGAGGTAGGAGGGTTCCTTTCCTTCTCTCTATGGTTTATATCTAGCTTGATGCCTTCATGGTCAAAGAAGATAGCTGGTATGATTTCAATCTTAGTGTATCTGTTGATGTTGTTTTGTGTCCCAGTATGTGATCAATCCTGGAGAATGATCCATGTGCACTTCAGAAAAATGTGTACTCAGATTTTTTGGGTGTAGTTTTCTATCGATATCTGTTAGGCCCAAGAGTTCTAGATCCTTGTTTAGAGCTTTAGTGTCTTCACTCATTTTATTTTTAAATTGTATTTTTTTTAAAAGATTTATTTATTTATTTATACAAGCAATGGGTTCAGTCAGATGTGCAGGAGGGTGAGCGAATTCACCAGAGCCAGAGCAGTGAGCAGAACAGGCAGACTGACGAAGTATCTGCTTAGGGGAGCAGCAGGCGCGGGAGGAGAGGTCTGCATGCCATGTGGGACCCTTGCCAGTGGCCGGGGATTGAACTCGCGCTGCAGAGGCTGCAGGCAGCTTCACAGCCCAGCACTCAACTGCTGCACCGCCGGGAGGCCTCTCACTTATTTTTTGTCTCATTGTTCTATCCATTGTAGATAGTGGTGTGTTGGAGTTTCCTACTATGTATGTATTTTCTCTGATGTCTGTTTTCAGAGATAATAGTTGTCTGACGTATTTTGGTGCTCCTTCATTTGGTGAGTGTATGTTAATGAATGTTATGTCTTCTTGATGTATTGCCCCCTTGATCATAATGTAGTAACCATCTGGTTTTTATATGGGTTTCTTTTTACCTTTTCGAGTTTGAAATCTGTTTTATCTGATACAAGTATAGCTGATCCTGCTTTCTTTTTTGGTCCATTTGCTTGTAGGATTGTTTTCCATCATTTATTTTTAGTCTATTTTTATCTTTTTTAGTTAGATGTGTTTCCTGGAGACAGCAAAATGTTGGAGTTTGTTTCATAATCCAGCTTGCGACTCTATGTCTTTTTTTTTGAGGAGTTTAGTCCATTTACATTTACAGTTAATATTGATATGTTGGCATCTGTATTTGCCATTTTGTTTGTCTTTTCTGTGGTTTTATTTTTTGTCTTGTTTCGTTCTAGTTCATCCCTCTGTTGGTTCCAGTTTTAGGACTCCTTTTAGTATTTTTTTGGAGTGGGGGTTTAGTTGTAATGAAATTCTGGAGTTTCTGTTTGTCTGGGACGGTCCTTATTCTTTCTACATAGAGGAAGGAAAGCTTTGCGGGATAAAGTATTCTTGGTTGGCATTTGTTGTCTTGGAGTTTGTTGACTATGTTCCTCTACTCTTTCCTTGCCTTAGTGTTTCTTTGGAGAAGTCTGATGTCAGCCTGATTGGTTTTCCTTTGTATGTTATCTGTTTCTTCCCTCTATTCAGCTTCATTATTTTTTCCTTACCTTGGATTCTTGGGATCTTTACTATTATGTGTCTTGCTGTATTTTTCCTTTCGTCATGGACTTTTGGTGTTCTTCTTGCTTCTTGTATGTTTATTTTCAGCTCCTTCTTCATGTCTGGGAAGTTCTCTTCAATTATTTCCTTGAATATTTTCTCTCTTCCTATGTCGCTCTTCTCTCCTTTTGGGATCCCTATCATCCTTATATTTCCTTTCCTCATGGAGTCAGATAGTTCCCGTAGTCTTCCTTCATTCTGTTTCCATCATACTTTGCTTTCATTTTCTGTTTTGGTTCTTTTTATTTGTGTGTCTTTGATAGTGCTTATTCATTCTTCCATTTCATCTATTCTGCTTTCATTGCTTTTCCCAGAGTTCTTCAGCTCCTCCATTAATCCTTCGATCTCCTGCATTTCTTTCACTTCCCTCTTTTGGGACTCAATTTCATTCTTCTGATCATTGATTATTTTTCCCATATCACTTTTGACTTCTTTGAATTTTCTAATCATGGCAATTTTAAATTCTCTATTGGAAGACTCAGAAGTTTTTCCAAGTCACTGTTGTTGCAGTCTTGTGGTTGATTTTCTTTTTGTGGTGTGTCCTTTCCCTGAGGGCTTGGTTGGTTGGTTGTATTTTTTTCTTCTCCCTGCTGCTTGTTTTCTGATTTGCCCTATGCATTGGGACACTGTGTCACTGGTACTGGCCGCCATCTCTTTGGTGAGCTCCCTCTGGAATGTCAGAAGCTCTGACAGCTTTGGTGAGGTTCTGATAGGAACCTCCCTGTCTCAAAGATGGCGCATCTGGGGGATGCTCCCTTACACGCGCGGTATGCCCCTTTGGTGGTGGCTAGATCCCGCTTTGGGCTCCGTTTCACAGCAGTCATGTGGGCCTGGCTCCTGTGGGGTTTCAGCTCACCTCTGACTGCGGGGACAGCCCTTTTCCATTCCACACAATTTTTGTGAGGTCCAGACGAGAACCTCTCTGTCTCAAAGATGGCACGTCTCTCCTCCCCTTTTTAAGGCTGACTAATATTCCACTGTATGAATATGCCACATTTTATTCATCCTTTCACCAGCCAGTGGACACATGGGTTGCTTCTAACTTTCAGCAGTTGTGAATAATGTGAATAATGATGCCATGAACACTGACACAAAAGTCTGTTTGAGTCCCTGCTTTCAATTCTTTTGGGTATTTACCAAGAATTAGAGTTGCTGGATCACCTGGTAATCCTGTTTAATTTTCTGAGGAACTACCGTACTGGTTTCACAGTGGCTGCACCATTTGATGTTCAATAATACAAGAGTTCAATTTCTCTATATCCTTGCCACCACATTATTTTCTGGTTTTTGGTTTGTTTGTTTTTTTTAATAGTTATCCTAACAAGTGAGACATAGTTTTTTATTTGAATTTTCCTGATAATTATTACCATCTTTCATGTGCTTTTTTTTGGTCATTTATGTATATCTTCTTTGGGGAAATATTTACTTAAGTCCTTTGCCCAATAAAAACATAAAACTATTTTACTGACATTCAAGGAAACTCATTTTTATTATTCTTTAATATATTTTTAAAGTATTTTTATCTTCACAAGCTAGTATTCTTTATCAACCCAAGCTGATTTGAAAGAAATGGAAGAAAATTAAATTGTAGTAAGACACGTGCTGTGCATGTACATACCATATTTATTCATTATGTGTAAGCAGTACTGAATACATATCACAGCCAAATGCCAAATCACTCAATCTTACAAACAATATTCAACCAAAGCTGGGAGAGCTCCCAATTCATTCAACACTAAAGCAGAAGCCGACTATCACATCACAGATTAAGCGGCTGGAGTGCGAAAATAAATGGCATGTTATCAAAATGTTAATTATGACTTTAATTTTACCCTTAAATATTTTAGCAAGCAATATTTTAAAGGCTGACACTATAGTGTAGGAACAAAATTTGTCAATGTTCTCATCTGTAAAATCACTTTTGTAGTCACCTACTGCGCATTCGTGAGACTAAATTTCTACCCATACACTGAGCGGCACCACGATTAGGGTTTTCAGTGCCACATTTTCTCTAAGGAACTGGGCACCTTGGGTTCACAGTCTGGGAAAATCTTTAAAATATATATCTTCCCACTACAAACACTGGTTGGCAGATACAACAAACGATGTTTAGTTTTTTTTTTTATTATAAATTTTATTTTTATATTCCCCATACAATTGCGACCCCTTATTTTGACCCCAGTCCCTCCCCTCCCTGCCCCCCACCCCCCATAGAGTGTCTCTGGTTCATAGTTGTTTGTTGATTTTGATTTTCACTTTCTTATAGTTATTCATTTTCCTGGTCCCTTATTTAAGTTTTCTAGATTCCTGCTATGAGTGAGACCATCCGGTATTTTCCTTTTTCTTTCTGGCTTCGATGTTTAGTTTCTATGGACGCTAACCTATAAGAAATTGCTTGCTGCTTCGGATATGCTTGTGAAGTTTAATAAACGGAACAAAAATGTATTTAGGAACCTAGTTTTTCCCTAATACCTTTCCCCCCTGCTGTTTATGTGTTTTAGTTTATCTATTTGTATTAAAGATATAGAATTATGGATTTATTATATGTTGTTTTGGATTTTGTTTTCTTGTGAAATTGAGGTCGCTAAGTTAACATGATTTTAATCCACTTTCATCAGATGCAAAGAGTCTTCAAATAGGACTTTAAAAAAGAGATTCTTGACTTAAAGGCAATTTTTTGAAAGTTAAAATCAAAAGCAGGTCTTAAAGATTATTTTATTTAATGATAGAATTGTGAGTATAATCATTTTGAAAAGATTGAAGTCATGATATAATCACCATTCTATTACCTTGTTAGTAGTTAACTTTTACTATAAATTTATTGACTCCAAAAGTACATAATGTCTTTATTTTAAATTAACTAAAATGTCCTCTTTCCCATAACAGCTTTCACAATACTCATTGATATTGTGGTCTTTGCTCTGGCAATTATAAATTTATATGGAACTTTAATTCACAGAATTTCAACATATGAAGATCCCCCTCTCTCCACGTAAGGAGATTCCCCCTCCTAAATTATATTTAAAATGCCTAATTATATTTGAAGGGGCATCTTTAGATATTAATAGCAAATTTGTGCCATGGTTATTCCTGTCATTGACACTGTCACTCTGACTTGATGCAATAGGGACCTTTGCCTGCACTTCATCGTTGAGCAGCAGCAGCTCAGGGCGCTAAAAATGAACTTTATGTATTTATTTTGGAAGATTTATTTATTGGGGGCATCCCTGGAGGCTTAGGGGTTAAGTCTCAGCACTATTACCACTAAGGCCTAAGTTTCATCCCAGACCAGGAAGCTAATATGGCACAGCAGACCTTTTCTGTCTCGCCTGCCGCTCCCCCGTAGCAATGTGTTTCAGTAAATTCTCCTATTCTGCTTCTCAGTCTCTGGTGCCTCTGGCCTGCATCCCAGTTCTTCTATAAATAAATCTTAAGATTTATTTAATTATATAAGCCTTAGCTGAATTCAAAGCTGAAGTTCAATAGTAGATTTGGGGTAATCACCAAGACTAAAGTCAAATGCCATTATAATCCTGAGAGGCGAGATTTTTTTTCTAAAATGGTAGATAGAAATGAAAGCTTTCTGAGTCTGGGGATCTCCCAGTCCCTCTGAAGCACCATTAAATTTGGGGGACTGTAATTTCCATTTACTGAATAGCAATGACAGCTAAAAATAGAAAGCAATCAGAGGCAAAGTTAATTGAAATTCGGCTAGATCTAACTATTACTTCCTGTATCAGTAATTTTGGATGCTCACAGTGGATGGTTATTTAATATGTTCTCTGCATTTACTTACAGAGTTCTCCCCGTGTGCAAGACCCGCTCAGCACTTCACACATACTGACTCCTGCAGCCCTCACAACAGCCCCTGAGAAAGGCACTTTTTAAATTTCCATTTCTCGAGCATAGAAAGGAAATCAGGAAGAGGGGAAACAACTATTCGAAATCCACAGACTAGCAATGGCAAAGCCAAGGATTCAGAGGGACAGACCCTGCTGACACCAGGATGCTGCTGCTCTAAGGAGGGGGTGCTGAGTCTCTCAGGGGAGGGGCGATGTCAGGACAGGCACTAGCATTTCCTTTGCTCACAAAGTTCAGGTTTGGGCACATTCAGCAGTGGTTTCCACCCAGGGGCTGGCTGAAGGTGGGCATGAGGGGCACTGAGAATCCTAAACTTGCCCTGAGGGAAGGAGGTTTGAAGACTTAAAGGAAGGGAAGAGATGGAGAACAAGAGAGAAACAACAGATGGGACTCAAGAAAGGGGATACACTGTTTCTCTAACTTGCCCCCTTCAAGCTAAAGTCTATGTTTTGACACTTTGGTTCAAAAAAGAAAATAATTATTAAGTGGTCAAATTAATTTTATAAAAGATTTATTTATTTACGTTTGCATAGAAGAACTGGACTCTAGGGCCCTCCGTGGTGGTGCAAGGGGTTTGGATGCAAACTGTGAAGCTATCCACAGCCACTGCAGCACGAGTTCAATCCCCGGGTGACCAGGGAGCTACCCACATGGTGCAGCAGACCTCTTCTGACTCGCCCGCTGCTCCCCTCAGCAGTGTATTTTGGTCAATCTGCCTGTTCTGCTCCCTGCTCTGTCTCTGGTGGATCGTCTCACCACCCCCCCCACCTCTGGCCTGTACCCCAGCTCTTGCATGCACAAAAAAATAAATCTTTAAAGACAAAAAATTAAAAAAAAAAGAACTGGAGTCTAGGCCAGAGGTGTGGGGGATAAGAGAATTCATCAGAGGCAGAGCAGGGAGCAGAACAGGTAGATCCACTGAAATACACTGCTGAGGGGAACAGTAGGTAAGACAGGAGAAGTCTGCTGTGCCATATGGGTTAGCTCCTAGCGCTGTGAGGCTGGCTGTAGCTGTGGTGGTGATAGTGCTGAAACTTACCCCTATACCACCAGGGAGGTCCCAAGTGGTCAAATTCACTAAGTCAGGTAAACATTTTCATTTCCCCCTCCTCCTTTTTCTTGTTCTTTACCGCTCCCCCCCACCCCCAATGTGCCCCCTACACCTTCTCCACTTTCTCATTCTTCTTCCTTCCTACTCTTCTTTGCCTCCTTCATCTTCTCCTCTTCATTTTCCCCTAAAGGTTATATGAAGGAAAATACAGAGTGTATAAATTTTTTTTTTTTTGGTTTGACTTATATACTGTGAAATGATTACTAACCTCTGTTCCGTTAACATCCATCTTATCACACAGATACAATGAAATTCTTAAGTGTTAGGGTTTAGATTTTGTCACACAAGTTTTTCTGGAAGAAGCAAGTCATTTTTTCTGAATAATTTTTTAAATTGTGGTTTAAAAAAAAGGCATGGGTCTCCCTGGTAGTACAGGGGGTTAAGTCTCAACACTTTGAAGTAGCCACTGCAGCCAGGGAGCTACCCACATGGCACAGCAGACCTTTCCTGTCTCGCCTGCTGCTCCCCTCATCAGCATATTTCAGTACATCTGCCTGTTCTGTTCCCCAGTCTGTCTCTGGAGAATTGTCCCACCCTACTCCCACCTCCACACCTCTGGCCTACACCCCAGCTCTTGTATGCATAAATAAATAAACCTTTTTTTTTATTAAAAAAAGGAAACAGGAAAGAAATCAAATAAACAACCTAATCTCCCATCTCAAAGAACGAAAAACGAACAACAACAAAAAAAACCCTAAAAGCCAGTATAAGAAAGGAAATAAAAATCATAGCAAACATAAATGAAATAGAAATTTAAAAAACAATCCAAATGATCAATAAAAGCAAGAGTTGGTTCTTGGAAAAAATAAACAAAACAGACAAACCTCTAGCCAGACTCACAAAGAAAAAACAGGAGAAAACAAAAACATATAGGATCATAAACAAAAGAGGAGAAGTTACAACAGACTCAGCAAAAATCAAAAGACTAATCAGAGACTACTGTGAACATTTATATGCAAACATGTTCAACAATCTAAAAGAGATGGGCAAATTCCTGGAACTATATTATCATCCAAAGCTAGATAAAGAAGAAATAGAACATCTAAAGAGACTAATTACAATCACTGAAATTGAAACAGTAATGAAAACCCTTCCCCAAAACAAAAGCCCAGGACCAGTCAGCTTCACAAATGAATTCTACCAAACATTCAGAAATGAACTAGTGACTATCCTACACAAACTCTTTCAAAAAATTGAGAAAGAAGAAATACTACCAAATGTTTTATGAAGTCAACATTACACTGATCCCAAAACCAAACAAAGACAACACTAAAAAAGAAAACTATAGGTCAATCTCCCTAATAAACACTGATGTAAAAATCCTCAATAAAATCCTAGCCAACCAAGTACAACAATGTATCGAAAGATAATACACCATGACCAAGTGGGATTTATCCCAGGGACACAAGGATGGTTCAACATCTGAAAATCAATTAATATAGTCCAACAATTAACAAAAAGAAAAAGAAAACCCATATGATCATATCAATAGATGCTGAGAAAACATTTGACGAAGTTCAACATCCATGTACGATGAAGGCCCTCAAAATTCTCAGGACAGAAGGAACATACCTTAATATAATAAAAGCCGTCTACGACAAACCCACTGCCAATATCATTCTCAATGGTGCAAAGCTGAAAGCCGGGCCTCCCTGATGGATCTGCAGCTACTGCAGCATGAGATTGATCCTTGACCAGGGAGGTGACACACATGGCGCAGCAGACGTCTCCTGTTTGCCCACTCTTCCCCTCAGCAGTGTATTTCAATAGATGTACCTGTTCTGCTCCTCACTCTGTCTCTGGTGAATCCTCTCACTGCCCCTCCCCTCCGGCCTGTACTCCAGTTTTTGTATGTATAAATAAATCTTAAAAAAAAAAAAAAAAGCTGAAAGCCTTCCCATTAAGATCAGGAATAAGACAAAGATGTCTACTCTCACCACTGCTTTTCAATACAATACTGAAAGTGGGGCCTCCCTGGTGGTGCAGGCGGTTGAGCGCAGCGCTGTGAGGCTGTCTGCAGCCTCTGCAGTGCCGGTTTGATCCCCGCCAGCCAGTGAAATGCCCACATGGTGCGGCAGACCTCTCCTGTCTTGCCCACTGCTCCCCTCAGCAGAGTATTTCAGTCAGTCTGCCTGTTCTGTTCCCCACTCTGTCTCTGGTGAATCCTCTCACCCTCCCACACATTTGACCTGTACCCCGGTTCTTGTATAAATAAAATAAATCTTTAAAAAAAATAAAATAAAATGTTAAAATATTTAAAAAATATATAATACTGGAAGTCCTAGCCGGAGAATTAAGAGAAAGGCATACAAGGAATCCAAACAGAGAAAGAAGATGTAAAACTATCGCTATTTGCAGATGATTATGGTAATATACATAGAGAACCCTAAAACTCTGCAGGAAAAGTAATTGAAATAATAAACCAATTTAGTAAAGTAACAGGAATCAAAATAAACACACAAAAATCAGTAGTCTTCCTATATGCAAACAATCACTCTGAAGAAGCAGAAATTAAGAAAACCATCCCTGGGCTTCCCTGGTGGCACAGGGGTTAAGTCTCAGCACTATCAAGCTATCACCAGCCTCTGTGGCATGAGTTTGATCCCCAGCCAGGGAGCTAACGCACATGGCACAGCAAACCTCTCCTGTCTCACCCACTGCTCCCTTCAGCTGTGTATTTCAGTAGATCTGCCTGTTCTGCTTCCCATTCTGTCTCTGGTGAATCCTGTCACTCACCCCAAAACCTCTGGCCTACACCCCACTTCTTGTGTACATAAATAAATAAAATAAATCTTAAAAAGAAAGAAAGAAAGAAAGAAAGAAAGAAAGAAAGAAAGAAAGAAAGAAAGAAAGAAAACCATCCCATTTACAACTGACACAAGAGAAAAATCAAATACCTGGGAATAAACCTAACAAAGGAAGTGAGTGACCTATATAAAGAAAATTATGCAACATTGTCAAAAGAAATAGAAAAAGACAGAAAGAAATGGAAAGACATACCCTGCTCATGGATTGGAAGAATTAACATTATTAAAATGGCCATACTACCAAAAGCAATTTACAGATCCAACACAGTCCCAATAAAAATCTCAACAACTTTCTTCAAAGAAATAGAAAAATATTCATGTAATTTACATGGAGCCACAAAAAACCTTAACATCCAAAGCTCTCCTGACTAAATAGAAGGTGAATGGAGGTATTATACTCCCAGACTTCAAAGTATGTTACAAAGCCATAATAATCAAAACAGTATGGTACTGGAGCACACACAGACACACAGACCAATGGAATTGAATAGAAAATCCAGAAATAAAGCCACATATCTTTGATAAAGGAGAAAAGAATATGCAATGGGACAAGGACAGTTTGTTCAATAAATGGTTCTGGGAAAACTGGACCACCATATACAAAAGAATGAAACTGGACTACTACCTCACACCATGCACAAACACCAACTCAAAATGGAAAAAGAATTGAACATAAGACCTGAAACCGTACAATACATATAAGAAAATACAGGTAAAACACTACCTGAAATATATCTCAGTAACATCTTTAAAGACTCATCCCCCCAAAGAAAAGAAAGTGAAGGAAAAGATAAACAGCTAGGATTACATCAAACTAAAAAGCTTCTATACAGCAAAAGAGACACTGACCAAAACAAAGCGACAGCCTACTGACTGAAAGAAAATCTTTGCACTCCATATAACTGATAAGGGACTGTTCACAAAGAACTACAAAGAGCTCACATGACTCAACAAAAACAAAGTAAACAATCCTGTCAAAAAATGGGCAGAAGAACTAAAAAGACACTTCTCCAAAGAGAAAACACAAATGACCAACAAGTATATGAAAAAATGTTCAATATCCCTTATAATCAGGGAAATGCAAATCAAAACTGCAATGAGATGTCACCTTACACCAGTGAGAATGGCACATATTAAAAAAAATTAACAATAGGGTCTCCCCTGTGGCGCAACGGGTTGAACGGAATACTGTGAAGCTGTCCGCAGCCTCTGCAGTGCAGGTTCAATCCCAGCCAGCCAGGGAGATACCCACATAGTGCAGCAGACCTCTCTTGTCTCGCCCAATGCTCCCCTCAGCAGTGCTTTTGGTCCATCTGCCTGTTTTGGTCCCCACTCTGTCTCTGGTGAATCCTCTCACCCTCCCGTGCTTCTGGCCTGTACCCCAGCTCTTGTATAAATAAAATAAACCTTAAAAAAAAATTAACAGCAACAAATGTTGGCAAGGATGTGGAGAAAAAGGAACTCTCCTACACTGCTGGTGGAATGCAAACTGGTCCAATCACTATGGAAAGCTGTGCGGAGTTTCCTCAAACTACTAAAATGGAGCTTCCATATGACCCAGCAATTCCACTCCTAGGAATCTACTTAAAGGACACAAAAAAATTAACCCAAAAGGATGCCTGCACCTCTATTACAGCACTATTTACAATTTACAATAGTTAAGCTATGAAAACAACCCAAATGCCCCAAAATAGATGACTGGATCATGAAGATGTGGAATATACACACAATGGAATATTACTCAGTGATCAAAAATGATAAAATGCATGCCATTTGCAACAACATGGATGGAGCTGGAAAGATGACGCTCAGTGAAATAAGCCAGAAGGAAAAAGAAAAATATCAGAAGGTTTCACTTACAAGAGGAATAGGGGAATCAAATAAGGGATCAGGGGACCTCCCTGGTGGTCCACGGGGTTAAGTCTCAGTACTATGAAGCTATCTGCAGCCACTGCATCACGAGTTTGATCCCCAGCCACGGAGCTGACCCACATGGCACAGCAGACCTCTCCTGCATTGCTCAATGCTCCCCTCAGCAGAGTGTTTCAGTCAGTCCACCCATTCTGTTCCCCACTCTGTGTCCGGTGAATTCTCTCACAGCCCTCCGCCCCCCCGCGCCAGCACCTCTGCCCTACACCCCAGCTCTTGTATGCATACATAAATAAATTTTAAATAAGGGATCAGGAAAAAAATAATTATAATAAATAAAAAGAAATTAAAAGGCATCAGAGACATTCTGCAGGGGAGGGAAAGGGAGAGGGATCAAAACAGGGGAGGGAAGAGCACAAGGGACTATGGTGATGGTACATGGGTGAACTGGTGGCGGGAATTTTATGGGGACTACAGATGAGAGGAGAAAGTACACGTTGTACAAAAATAATGATATAAAATATATATAAATTAAATTTTAAAAATAAAATGTTTAAAAATGTATTAGTTATATTTGTATATGAATTGACTGTGACCTTGTATAACTTTTTCTTACCAAATGAAGGAATCATAAACCAGGAACTCAAGCAATTTTGTTACAAAGGGTTACAAGAGATGGGAAATCAGAATGGGAGAATTTCTTTTGAATCATAGAAACACAGGGCAGTGACAGAGTGAAAGGACCATTAGAATCAAGGTATAGTATAATCACAGAGTTTTTCTAGGTTTGAATATGTGGTTGGCTTATGGTTTTTTTCTGCTTCAATTTCACTCATCCATCCACATTCAGAATAATAAACATGTCCTCAGCACATACTCTGCCATACATGGGCCCTTCCTTATTGCTTTGAATATGATTACATCTAATGCTTTTTGCATTAGAGAAAGGCATAAAGAAAATCCACACTGTCATTTTAATCCAATTAAATGGTTCACATCTGACATCTGAGGCTTTTTTATTTATGTATTTATTTATTTATTTTGCACAGAAGAACTGGGTACACGCACGCGCGTGTGTTTATTCACCAGAGTGGGGAGCAGAACAGGTGGATTTACTGAAAAACGTTGCTAAGGGGAGCAGCAGGCAGGACAGGAAAGGTCTCCTACCATTATATGGATTAGCTAAACTTGCTGGGGATCAAACTCAGGTCTTAGCAGTGATAGCACTGAGACTTAACCCCTAAGACACCAGGGAATGGATTAAAGAACTAGACATAAGACCTGAAACCATAAAATATATAGAAGGAAATATAGGCGAAACACTACGTGATTTGCACATCAAAGACATCTTTACAGACACATCACCCAAAGCAGTGATAGTGAAGGCAAAGATAAACAGCTGGGACTACATCAAATTAAAGAGCTTTTGTACAGCAAAAGAGACAATAACAAAAAACAAAGAGAAACCCCACCAACTGGGAGAACATTTTTGCACACAACACTAATGATAAAGGACTGATCACAAAAATCTGCAAAGAGCTGATGAGACTCAACAACAACAAAGAAAAGAATCCAGTCAAAAAATGGGCAGAAGAGCTAAAAAGAAACTTCTCTGAAGAGGAAATGCAAATGGCCAACAGGCATATGAAAAAATGTTCAACATCACTTGTAATCAGGGAAATACAAATCAAAACTACCATGAGATACCATCTTACACCAGTGAGAATGGCACATATTAAAAAAACTAGCAACAACAAATGTTGGCGAGGGTGTGGAGAAAAAGGAACTCTCCTGCACTGTTGGTGGGAGTGCAAACTGGTCCAACCACTATGGAGAGCTGTGTGGAGATTTCTTGACCTACTAAACATAGAGCTTCCATATGATCCAGCAATTCCACTCCTAGGTATTTACCCAAAGGACACAGAAACATCAATTCCAAAGAGCACCTGCACCCCTATGTTTATAGCAGCACTATTTACAATAGCTAAGCTATGGAAACAGCCCAAATGCCCAAAAATAGATGACTGGATTAAGAAGATGTGGTACATATATACCATGGAATATTACTCAGCATTCAAAAAAGATAAACACATGCAATTTGCAGCAACATGGATGGCGCTGGAAGGGATCATGCTCAGCGAAATAAGCCAAAAAGAAAAAGAAAAATACCGGATGGTCTCACTCATAGCAGGAATCTAGAAAACTTAAATAAGGGACCCAGAAAAATGAATAACTATAAGAAAGCGAAAATCAAAATCAACAAAAAACTATGAACCAGAGACACTTTTTGAGGGGTGAGGGGCGGGAGGGGAGGGATTGGGGTCAGAATGGGGGGGTTGCAATTGTATGGGGAATATAAAAATAAAATTTATTATAAAAAAAAAGAATCAAGAAAGCTGATACCATTCGCTGCTACCAAAATAAATAAATAAATAAATAAATAAATAAATAAATAAATAAATAAAATGCAATTAGGGGCCTCCCTGGTGGCGCAGCGGTTGAGCGCTGGGTTGCGAAGCTGCCCGCGGCCTCTGTGGCGCCGGTTCGATCCCCGGCTCCTCCCCTGCCACCAGAGGAGGGTCCCGCATGGCGCGCAGACCTCTCCTGCCGCCCGCTGCTCCCCTCAGCAGTGTACTTCAGTCCTTCTGCCTGCTCTGCTCCCCGCTCTGGCTCTGGTGAATTCTCTCACCCTCCCGCACTTCTGACTGTACCCAGTGCATGTATAAACAAAAACAAAAACAAACAAACAAATAAATAAATAAACATGCCTCTATTTAAAAAAATAAAATAAAATAAAATGCAATTAAAATGCTTGGAACAAATTATATAGGATTCCAAAGCACCTCTACTGGATTAACTACAAAATTCCTCAGTGGCAAATCCTTTTGGTTCTACTAACCTTTAAGCACTGTGAAAAGCACCACAGAACTTACTATGGTGAATGAGAGTGTTTATTTTCCTTTATACAGTAAGTCTTCATTTAAAGTCCATTATAGGGCCTTCCTGGTGGCACAAGGGGTTAAGCACAGCACTGTGAAGCAATCCACAGCCTCTGCAACATAGAGTTCAACCCCCAGCCGACCAGGGAGCTACCCACATGGCACAGCAGACCTCTCCTGTCTTGCCCACTGCTCCCCTCAGCAGTGTATTTCAGTCAGTCTGCCTGTTCTGTTCCCCACTGTTTCTGGTGAATCCTTTCACACACCCCACCTTACACCTCTTGTAAACCCCACCTTGCACCTCTGACCTGTACCCCAGCTCTTATATGCATTAATAAATAAACCTAAAAAAAAAAGTCCATTATAGGTTCTTGTAAACTGAAAATTTATAAAAAATGATGTACAAAGAAACCAATCTGACATAGACTAATTGATATCAAGAGTTAAATTCCAATGACAAATTTATGGTTATAGAAACATCTCCAAATGTCTAAAGACCCCAAAACACTTCTAATATGAAACAAGTATATGTACTCATTCATCATTCATTTTGTAACCTGTTTATTCCAGTTCAGGATTTCAGGAACCCAGAGTCTTTCCCACAGATCAGGGTCAAGACCGGACCCAACTCTGGACATCTTTCCATCACAGGGCATATCTCTCTCTCTCTCTCTCTCTCTCTCTCTTTCTCCCCCACCCCCAGGGGACAACTGAGGCATAATAATGATCTCACATGCACATCTTGGGGATGTAGGACAAACCTGTCTAACCCAGAGAAAACCCAAGAGGAGAAGGTACAAACTCCCAAGACAGTGGTGCTAGTCAGGAGTTGATTTTTTTTTCCTTGTCAACCTCACAGTGAAAGGACTTGCTTAAATCTTACAGTGGTAGTTCTTAACAGGATGCAGTATTGTGAACAAGCCTGTGCTGAGAACCTTGCAGCCAAGGCCAACTGTGGGACAGAGCTCACATTCTGTTGCATTCCACGGGCAGCTTTTCACTCCTGTAAACCGGAAAGGACAGTCTGAATAGGGTTATTTCTGGACAGAGTTCAGTTCTGTAACTATGTCCTCTCCTTCTTTCTCCTCATCTTCTTCCTCCCCTTCACCTCCTCCCTCTCTTCTTCCTTCCCTCCTCTGTTTTATGGGAACTTGTGAGAAAAAAGCCCTCGTAAAGATAAGATTTCTTTCACATTTTGGAATGTCATCCTGATATGGGGCTTTAAAAGCGGCTAGAAGCATAGAAAGGAAAAATAAGAAAAATTTCACATATTTACCTTTATACAATTTACTAAAATATATATAAAAGGCTTTGGGTGAGAGTTTGGCAATTTTTTGAAAGGAAAATATTTGTTCTTTTTGTTTGGAATTGACAACCTATGGTGGTACACCTCATCAACATGGTTCTAACAAGCACAGAGGTTTATGTTAAAATGTTGTTTTAAAAGTTGTTTTATTTCATAAGTATATGCATTTTCAGGTTGATTGATTTATTTTTCAATAGCTAATAAGCCTGCTTTTTACATGCTTTCAGCTTCAGGAATAACCATACTGAAGAAAAAAGTAAATGACTTAATTGCCAATATGAAAATTAATAAATGGGATAACAGCAAGTAATGACAGGTAGGTTTTCTGTTTGCTTTATTAGCAATATTTTCTTCATATTTGTTTCAAGAGCCAAATGCATCGATTTCCAAGGCTTATTGGCTATTAATCAAAGTTTTACCTATCATTGGTTAGATTTAGTCTAAAAAAATCCAGCCCTTACTTAGCCACATAGCTAAGTACACCTTTTTAATAACTGACTCGTGACACTCTCACTATTTTACAGATTTCAGTGGCACAGAGGGTTAAGAATTCTGTCTTGCGGTTGTGCTCTAATCCCTACATGACACACAGCTTATGGCATCCACAGGCTTTACTGTAAGTGAAATTGGGTAATGATAGACAAAATAATGACTTTTATTCTTTAAGTATCATTTTCCCCACCCCACCCTACATATTACTTTTTACAAGGAGGGAATAAGTGTAGTTTATAGAATAAATACTGGTTTAAAAAGCATTCATGTGATCTTTCAGAAAGGAGTAAAATAAGAGAAAATCAACTGTAAAGAATACATACTTGTGCTTAATTGTGAATAAAGATACAGTCACTGAAATGTCTCTAAACCAGGTTACCTAAAGTCGTCTGTTGTAATGTGTGAAGCAGGGAAGATAACCAAATGCCTAACTCCTGGACATGGGCAAAATTACATAGAACCCTCCTGCTTTGCTGCCTTCCCAGAAAATAGTGAGATAAAACTTAGTGAGGCCTAGCTTCAAAGACCTCATACTATATCTAAGGCTAGCATTTGGAACAAAACCCATTTTATCACCATCACTGAGGATTATATATCTGAATTTACTAAGTAATCATGCAGATAGTTTTCTCCCTCTTTATATGTCCAATGGCTAAAGCACAGTTGTTCTCTGTATATTTTGTGTTGTTGCAAATGTCACCAGTTAAGTGTTTAGACAAGTCCTCTTTTCTCTTCCACAGAGTCCTGATTCTAGCACTCCCCTGAACTGCTAAGTGGTAGGTGTCAATAAGACAAGAAACTCATGGATTGAGTCAACTGGAACTTGTTTCTGTTGATAGCCAGTGAATTTCTAACTCTTTGTCATCTTGAGTTTGTTTTAGCTGAATTCATTGTAAGAGCTTTCTTGCAATGGAAGAGGGGAAAAAAGAAAGTTTGGCCTTTAGTTTTAATTATTCTGTAAGAAAATTAGACACCTTTGGAGTTATAGATTCTATTCTGCTTTTTATTATTTCTAGGAATGTAACACATAGTGTACAATCTGTAATCTGAGTTCCATTTTGTAATATCTGAGGGGGAAGTTTCTGAACTGGTTATGTAGAACACATTTTGCTACACAGAATTATGAATTTCAGATTCTTGGGCAGCATATAATGCTAAAACAGGGTCCTTGGTTAAGACTATACTGCAGAAAGGTGATGAAGTACTTAGAATTCCCTCTCCAGACCTCCAAAGTGGCATCAATTAAACTGGTGCCAGTTTAGTTTTCCATTTCAGGAGATCACCATTTTGGACGCCTTGGGTGAAGTTAAGGTAGGTTAGAGTTAGCAAGACAGAGTGTGAAAAGAAGTCAGAAAAGATGAGCTCAGCTTCTCCTTTGCACTTGGAGCTTGAGGTTAACACTCTAAACACACACACAAACCAAGTTGGGAACAGTAAAATTTGATACAGGTTTCAGGGGAACACTGCAACTTCTACCACCATTATTTAACCTTATCATTAAAAGAAAATCAGGGAGACTTCATCGAGCAGCCATCAAGGGCTGTGCTAGGCTCACAGGTTCCTCAGGAATCCCAATAATCCCAGGAGGCGAGCATCATCTTTCATTTCACAAACGGGTCACACGCCTGCTGACAGAATCAAGATTTGAACCCAGGCCTGCCGCGCTCCTGCTGGAGGGTGTGCCCGACTCGTCCACTCAGGATTAGCAGGACCCGGGCGGGGGAAGTAACCTCGGCCGAGGACTCCCACGTTGGCGCGCGCGAGCGGCTGGGCCGGGGCGACTTTGTCACTCAGCCCCGCGCCCCGGCCCGGGCTTTGTTACCAGCCACTGGGTGAGGCCCCCGGCGCGGGGAGGCGGCGCTTCCTCCGCCCGGAGGGTGGGACCCTCGGCCTCGCCGGTCTCGGATCGCCCACGACGTACGTGCCGCCGGGAGAGGGGCGCGGGCGGCGAACGGCGCGCCGGCGGAGAAGGGCGGCGGCCGATGAGGCGGTGGGCGAGGCCGGTGACCCAATAAAGCGGGCCGGGCCGCGGGAGCCCCGCCCGCCCCGGTTCCGGGCCCCGCCGCCGGGTCCCGGGCCGGCGGTAGCTGGCGCGCCCCCGTCCGCAGCGCCCGGCGTGAGTGCGCCTCCGGCCGAGGGTGTGAGCGCGCCGCCGGGCCGGGAGCTGGGGAGGCGGGAGGAGGGAGCGCCGGCGGCCCCGGAGCCGCGCCGCGCCGAGCGGCCCCGCGAGGCGGAGCGAGGCAGGGAACCCGCGGCGCCCGCCCGCTCCCGGCGTCCGGGAGCCGCTCCCCCGCGGCCCAGGCCCGGGCCTCGGCCCGCCCCGCACGCGCGCGCCCCCGCGGGCCCGTCCCTCCTCCTCGCCGCCCCTCGCCGCGCGCGTCCACCGGCTCCCGGCTCGCGCCGCTCCCTGTAGTCCCGGCTCCCCGGGCGCCCGAGGAGGAGGGGGCGACCACAAGATGGCGGGTACGTGGCCCCCAGCGCTCCGGGCGGCGGCGGCGGCGAGGGCGCCTCCCAGCCCGCCGCCGCCCCGAGTCGAGGCCCGGCCGAGGCCGACGCGGAGTCCCGGCTCGGGGAGGCGCCGAGGGGCCGGCGGGCGGGCGGGCGGCGCGGGCGGGGGCGCCGCTCCCGGGTTCCGGGTCCCGGGGGGCGCTGACCAGGCTTTTCTTCTCTCCCCTCGGCGCAGACCTCTCGCTGCTCCAGGAGGACCTGGCGGAGGACGCAGACGGATGTGAGTGCCCGGCCTCGCCGTCGCGGGCGGGCGGGCGGGCGGGCGGCGGGAAGGGAGGCCGGGCGGGCGGCGGCGGGCTGGGCCGGGCCGGCGCGGGGGGCGGCCGGGCGGGGCGAGCCGGCCCGGCCCGCGGGGGTCGCGGTGGGGGGCACAGGGCCCTTCCGCGAGGAAAGCGGGTGCCGGTCGGAAGAGCCGCCGGCTTCCTGCGCGAGCTCGGGCGCGGCCCCTTCGCACCCTTCGGCTCGCCCTCACGTCTCCCGCGGGCCCCGAAACTGCCTGCCGTCTGTTTTGAAAGGAGAAACTGGAGGGGCAGGACTTGGAAGTGGGAATTTTCCGTGGGTCCTTCCTCAGGGAGCGTCTTCCGCGCCCCCCTCCCCCGCCCCGAGGCAGGAAGAGGCTGGAGGAAGGAAGGTGTGTTTTCCTAAGAGTTTGTCTCAGGTTTTTTTTTTTGCTTAGCGACCAGCTGGGGGAGAGCCTGCACCCCCGTCGGTCGGCCCGGTTTAGGTGGCGATCACGTCTCTGTGATACCTCTGTATCCCCTGGTTGCTTTGCGATTTGCTCCAGTAACCTTTTGATTTGTGGATTACGGGAAGGTAAGGTGTGGCCTTGGCCAGAGTTGCTGCGTTTAGAAAGCATATTCCTTTTAAAATGCAGATATTACAAATCGCTCAGACCTCCTTAAATACGTTTAACCTTTTTTTGAGAAATTGAAGTTTCAGAAGTTGATTCTTAAAAAAAAATCTTCAACTTTGTTTCCAGACTGGTGCGGGAAAACGAAGTGATAGTTAGAAATCGTTCATTTCTTAATGTGCTCTTCTAAGCATCACAATATAATTTGGAAATTGTTCTGAATTGAAATGATAACTATGGTAGAATTTGTGATGTGTTTAGGGGAAGAGCCTGCCTGATGTTGAGATTTACTATGCTAATACCCATTTAGGTAACTCACAGATGACTGCAGTTTGAAACGGGTCTTTTAAATACTGTGTTGTTAAATACTGTGTCCTTAGCATTGTCTAATGTAGTTTTTCTTGCTCGAATTCAGCTTAATTTTAATTGTAGTGTCTTTTGCGTGAAGGGGATTTTACTATTTTGGATTATGAAAAGATGATTTTTTTAAAAGTAAATGAACTATATGCAAACTTTGGCTCAGTGTGGGTTTGTTTTTATTTTTTAATAAAAGCTGCCTTAGAGGAAGTAGTATTTCTTAGTGAATGTCAGCTTTTCCATTTCATTTAATGTTTTACTTTCAGCCAAGTATTTGCATACTTTTAAGTTAATACTAGCACTTAAGGCAGCTTTCTTGCAAAGTTACCATTGGAGAGGTGGTTCTGTTATCTCAAGATGGGCTTCTCATTCTTTCATGTATTTAGCCTCAAGACTTTGTAAATAGGGTTTTTTGTTGTTTTATTTTTGAAAATAGAAGATATTCAGCAGGTGTTTGTGAGTTGGCAGAGCGAGAACTTGTGTGTAATCAATATTTTCATTTGGGTGCCATGCACTCTTAAAAGAGGAGATGCAGAGTCACGTTGACCTATAAGAACCACAGCCTAGAAAAGGAAGGCATACCTGCCCAACAATCATTTATTCATGAGAAGTCCAGACTCTTGCTCAGTGGTAAGGATGTGGCTTTGAAAAGACTGGTCACAATCCATGCCCTCTAGTGGTTTAGTTTTAGTATAAGTGATAATAAAGGTATCAAAGGCAATAGGGCAGAGTAAAGAAACAAGACTGGAAAGCCAGACTCTGCTTCCTTCCCCCCTTGGCATTGCCACTGTGGACAGACTCATATAACCCACTTAACCTCTCTAAGTTTTGTCAGTTGTAAATGGTCATATTACCTACTCTATATATAGAGTTGTTTATGATCATACATGGGTTACTGTATCTGAAGCACTTAGAACAATATGAGTAATAGCAATTGTTTTGTGTTTGTGGTGGTTATTTGGAATAAAGAGTAAGGGAAACTTAAAAGAACAGAGAAGGAGGTACCGATGTTAAATGTTACATGTGAATTAATATATTTATCAATGCTGCTAATGCTTGCTGTGAACCTCTTAAAGTTTGTTTCCGCTGCTTTTTAAAATTAGGATAAAATGGTAGACATTTGAATGCACAAGTAATTAATGATATTTACATATTTATAAGTTGAAGACTTTGTTTTTAGAAGATTTATTTATTTTTGCATACAAAAGCTGGGATGTAGGCCAGAGGTGTGGGGTAGGGAGGTGAGAAGATTCACCAGAGACTGAGCGGGGAGCAGAACAGGTGGATCTACTGAAATACAGTGCTGAGGGGAGCAGGGGGTGAGACAAGAGTGGTCTGCTGTGCCATGTGGGTTAGCTGCCTGGCAGGAGATGGAACGCCTGCTGCAGTGGCTGCCTATAGCTTCATAGTGCTGAGACTTAACCCCTTACGCCACCAGGGAGGCCTTAAGTTGAAGACTTTTTTTAGAGTAATTGCTTACTTTTCTAAGCTGCTAAAGTTTTATAGGTGCCACCTTTTTAGACTACTCAGAAACACAGAATCTTTGATAATATAACCAGGGAGAAAGAATGTCGGGGAAATTTGGTAGTGGTGCCTATGTTGAATACAAGATAGTAGGTTCGATGGGTTGGTAAGGGAATGAAAGCTTGTCACATCCTGGAAAAACTGGAGAAGGTAGAGAACCGGAGATGTTAGAGATGGTGAGCATGGAGCTTGAGCTGTCCTTACAACTAGACTGCATGTTATGAAGTGATCTTCTGTCTCAGCCAACACTAGTATGGAGCTGGCTTTGGGAGTAGTTGTACACTGTGTCATTTCTGATCAAGTTCTAGATCTTTTCTAAAAGAAGAGAATAATTGTTATTGAACAGATTAATTGGCAGCTGTAGAAACCAGGAGAGCATCTGGGTGGGATCGACATCTTAAGAGGGGAAAAGGCATTTGCCATACCTCGATAAGAGTCAGGTCTTTTTTAGATTTATTTTGTTTTAAGCCCAAAGTCTCTGTTTAGTCAGTAGAAAAGTGAGTACAGTGGGGAAAAGGGTTGACCAAAGATTGACTTGATAGCTTTGGAGAAAAAGAAACAAGTCTTACTATATGCAAAATGGTATATTGTATGTATGTACATGTCAAAAAGACATAAAGGTTAAGTGAATAAATTCACTCTCCAGGGAGAGTCTTTTGTGGGGACGCTTGGCATTTTAGGGGAACAATGCAATGACAAAATGTGGTTTGTTTTAGTTAGAAATGATGTTTTAATACTGTGTCATGAAACATTCTTTGCTTTCAGAGTGAAAGCAAGCCAGTGGTTCTGTCTCAGTCTGTATCTCAGCAATGATTTCACAGTTGGAATAACTTTCTGTTCCTCAAATAATGGGAAGCAGTGCAAGATTACAGGTAGTCTTGATAGTGTTTCAGAGAAAGATAATTTTAAAATTTCTGTTGTCAGTTTTCCAAAGGTGCAATTTTGATTTACATTTAAGTTGCTTAACTTCTAAAATGGGTAACAAAGAACTTAAGGTACAGTAAGATATGATGAGTTAGTGTTGATACATATATTTTTGTTGACAGGGTTTAGTTAAAATTTAAGTGTTTATGAAATTTATAAATCAAAATGCTATTTAAAAGTGATTATATAACAATGGTTTACAGTAGCTTTCCGAAACAGACTGATTCTTTGCATCAGTCCTGTGATTATATGTAGGCTGTGGTATTCGGGTATTAATAACTGATACTCAAAGACACTAAATTATTTTCTGAGGGAATAAAACTTCTGAGGCCAACCAGAATTTTAAGTTAGGCCTTCTGATTTAAATGGTGTATTTTAAATATTGTCTATTCTTAAATTGCCCGGTTTTCAACATTGTGCAGCCCATGCTCATTCACAGGCAGTTCATTTGAACCCAAGCTTAAAATATTCTTGAGAATTAATCTGTCGTGCTGTATATGGTTTAAGCTAGAGTTTAACCTAGGAAGGGAATTAGATGGAAGCTGAGTATAATATAGTTTGGTCTTTGTTAACTTTTCTTTTAGCTTTAGCCAGCATTATAAAGAGCTTTTGGAGTTAATGGAATATGCCATAAGAATTTCGTATTTGTTGAAGTTTTGGAATCCTTTTATACTATATTTATTTTTTGAGTTTGGCGGGGTGGCGAAATAGAGTAAATTAATGATGGGTCCGGAACTGATCAAGTGTAACTGCATTCATTTTGAAGAGTCTGATACCTCTGATTACTTTTGAAAAACAGTTTTGATACGCTTTTTTCCCCCCTTGATCAGAAAACAGTATCAGAGTTTTTGGTTCCAATTTTTATAAGTATATACTACAGAGACCATCTTTCGAGAAAATTAAGCTACAATGACCCTGCTTCGGTGACCTTAAGAAGGTAACAGAGATCTGCAGTAAAGCCCATGAGTGCCCCAAAATGTTAAGAGGAGTAACACCGTCACATAATTTTCATTGAGTTCTCATATATAGACTTGAGGGCCGACCACCTGTACTTAGATGGTGCCGCTCTATGTTGGGGACAAAATGCAGCCCCCTCAAACTTCCCATACCTCAGGATCTTCTGTTTCCTGATGACATGGAACACTAAGGATGGAGAAGGGCCCATTGTTCCTACACAAAGATGGTTAGGAATTGCCATCTCAAAGGATGCTGGGACTCTTCCTAATCTGGACAAGCCTACTGGAGTGAAGCAGCTGGGTTGAGATGCCCAGAAGGGAAGACCTGACCTTTCAACAGGAACATCAACCTGGATCTGGATGAACTCTGTTGATAAGCCTACTTTTACTTTTAGAAGTAAAAACTTGAGGCTTTGTCCCTTTGTGGCCAGGAATCGTTAAGAAATTCTGGAAGGATACCCTTGAATATCATAGTATTTACTTAGAATTGTTAGAGATTTGGGAGAGTGAGTTAGAAGACTTGGTAGCAGGTTTTGCTTGCCGCTAAGACTGGACAGGAGAATACTTGGGATAGTATAACTCATATCCTACAAAAGAGCTTTAAACGGTTTTAGTGATACGTACATGTGTATAGAATCAGTTAATCGTGCCTTGGTTCTAACAAGTCTCCATATAGGACTTTTTCTTTAAAAGTGAGAAAAAAGGAAAACTCTGTGTAAATATTCCTAACAGTTGCCTGGCTTTGCGGCTGCTTGACAAAAACAAACAACCCACATAAATGCATGGTTGTTTTTTGTTTTTTATTTTTTTTTGTTCTGCCTTCCTGAAAGATAAAAAGGCCTCTGTATGTCAAATTCATTAGTTTTTCATATTTGTTTGACTACTGTTTATTATTTCTGGTCCTTTTGCCTTGGTTGTTCCTCATCAAAACAAAGATTTTATTTGTTTATTAAGCTTTTGTTATTTCTACCTCTTACTAATATTTTTAAAATTAAGATTTTTCTATTTTTGGCATAAAATTTTTGCCATCAACTCTATGATAAGGATGGGAAGTCCCTAAACTTGAAGTAGGGTGATGTTTTGCTTTTAACTTGAATCTTAAAATAATTCTAATTTATTGTGTGGAAGTGTGTCTATGGAATTTTGGCTAAGAAGTTTAAAAGGACCACATTCCTGATAACTTCTAAGAGGTAAGAGGGTAATGTTAACATAGATACTTCAGGAGCACATAGCTAAGGTTCCCTCTTTCCAAGTCTGCCTTCACACTTCACACTCCTAACTTTTTTTTTTTTTAAGATTTATTTATGCATCCAGAGGCCAGAGGTGGGGTGGGGGTGGCTAGGGGGCATTGAGAGGATTTACCAGAGACAGAGTGGGGAGCAGAACAGGTGGATCTGGAGTGAGACAGGAGAGGTCTGCTGCGCTATGTGGGTTAGCCCCCTGGCAGGGGATGAAACTCAGGCCCTCAGTGGCTGATGATAGCTTGATATCTCTAAGACTTTAACCCCTGTACCACCAGGGAAGCCTGACTCTCCTTTTTTTTTTTTTTTTTTTTTTTAAAGATTTATTTATTTATTTATACAAGCACAGGGTATAGTCAGAAGTACAGGAGGGTGAGAGAATTCACCAGAGCCAGAGTGAGGAGCAGAGCAGGTAGACTGACGAAGTACACTGCTGAGGGGAGCAGCGGGCGGCAGGAGAGGTCTGTGCGCCATGTGGGACCCTCGCCCGGTGGCCGGGGATCCAACCAGCGCTGCAGAGGCTGCAGGCAGCTTCGCAACCCAGCGCTCAACCATTGCGCTACCAGGGAGGCCCTTTTTTTTTAAAGATTTATTTATTTATTTATACACTGACTCTCCTAACTTTTAAGTCAGACGCTCTTAACTCCTTATCTGCCTAGATTCAGGAGCATATCATTTTCACTAGTATTTGAATTTTTACCATGCTGTAATTCTGGAATATATCCCAGTACGGTTTTGTATAAGGTAAAGAACACTAGGCTCCATAAACCTTTAGCCTGGGTTCAAATTCTGGCATTGTAGTGCATTTACTTTATAATCTTCAGCAAAAAAAAATTTTTTTTTTAATTCTACCAGGGGAATCTATTATTTCAATATCTACTTTTTTTTTAAATAAATTTTATTTTTATATTCCCCATACAATTGCAACCCCCTTATTTTGACCCCAATCCCTCCCCTCCCTGCACCCCACCCCCCATAGAGTCTCTGGTTCATATTTTTTTGTTGATTTTGATTTTCACTTTCTTATAGTTATTCTTTTTCCTGGTCCCTTATTTAAGTTTTCTAGATTCCTGCTATGAGTGAGACCATCCGGTATTTTTCTTTTTCTTTCTGACTTATTTTGCTGAGCATGATCCCTTCTAGCTCCATCCATGCTGCTGCAAATTGCATGTGTTTATCTTTTTTGATTGCTGAGTAATATTCCATTGTGTATATGTACCACATCTTCTTGATCCAGTCATCTATTTTTGGGCATTTGGGCTGTTTCCAAAGCTTAGCTATTGTAAATAGTGCTGCTATAAACATAGGGGTGCAGGCGTTCTTTGGAATTGATGTTTCTGTGTCCTTTGAGTAAATACCTAGGAGTGGAATTGCTGGATCATATGGAAGCTCTATGTTTAGTAGGTCCAGAAATCTCCACACAGCTCTCCACAGTGGTTGGACCAGTTTGCACTCCCACCAGCAGTGCAGGAGAGTTCCTTTTTCTCCACATCCTCGCCAGCATTTGTTGTTGCTAGTTTTTTTAATAACTTTATAATCTTCAGCAAAATTTTTTTCTGTCTTTAAAGTGATGGGCTTTGGGGCTGTTTGCAGGTTTAGGCTATTACAGAAAAAGCTACTGTGAACAATCATATATAAATCTTTCTTTGTGTGGATGTGTACTTTTTCTCTCTTGGTTGTATACCTAGTAGTGGATGACTGTTTAACTTTTTGAGAAAATGACAAACTCTTTTCCACAGTTGTACGACCCCCACCAGCTCCATATCCTTGGACAGCCATTATTTTGATCATCCTTTTAGTTTTTCTTTGTAGTTTGAATTTGCATTTGTGTTTTCTTAATGGCTAATAAAGTTCATCTTTTCATGTAATTGTTTACTATCTATCTTTGGTAAAAATATTTTGCCCACGTTTTTAATTGGGTTGTTTTCTGATTGAGCTTTGAGTGTTTTCTGTATATTCCAAGGACAAGTCTTTTCTCAGATATGTTATTTGCAATTATTTTTCATTCTGTGACTTGTGGTCATTATCATGTTTTTCCAAGACCAGTAGTTTTGAATTTTGTTTTCTAATTTATCATTTTTTCACATCTATTAAGATATTGTTTTTTCTGTTAGTTTTTTATTAATTCTGAATTGTATTTTTTTTCTTTACCAAATAGTATTAATTTTTTCTTGGGAAATTTCAACTCTACACAAAAACAAATGATGAGGGAGGGCACTTTTGATGAGGGAGGGCAGAGGCAGAATAATTAAAAGACAATCCAATTGTCATTTTATTTTAACTATAAATATGTCACAAGGCATATATTTGAAGTGTGATGTTCTAATCTATGAACAGAAGGATATCTAAAGTTTGGTAAGATGTTAATTTATGGTAGTTTAAATGATTAAATTCTTTAGACATTTGCTTTGCTGGTTCTACTGTTATAAGCATATCTGTATAATTATTAAATTCACTGTCATCTTAATCACCAGATAAAGAGAAACAACATCTTATTTTTTCATGCTGATTGCATATTTTCACTCATTTGGAGCAAAAGAATAGTGCTAAATGAAAGTTGGATTTTAAATTTTATTTTTTTTGAAGATTTATTTATTTATGCATACAAGAACTGGGGTATAGGCCTGAGGCGTGGGGGGTGAGAGGATTCACCAGAGACAGAGTGGGGAACAGAACAGGCAGATTGACTGAAATGTACTGCTAAGGGGAGCAGTGGGTGAGTCAGGAGAGGTCTGCTGCGCCATGTGGGTTGCTCCCTGGCTGGCCGGGGTTTGAACTCATGCTGCAGTGGTTGCGGACAGCTTCATAGGGTAAGTCATAACCCCTTGCACCACCAAGGAGGCCCCCAGATTTTATAGTTTAAATTGGTTTGCTTTATCATCTAGGGTATCCTATAAACTTTAATTTTGTCCAGAAAATTTTAAAAGGTTTATTTATAATTGTTTTAGAGTTGAACTGCTGAAACTTGTTTATTGAAACATTTTCACTTGCATTAATGCTTTATGTCCCTACTTATATATTAAAAATTCACACACAAATGACAATGGAAAAAGTGCCAATACCTGATTTCTATCCTGTTTTTCAGCCTGCAGTCATGTACTTAGAAACCTTTTGATCCCACAGGGAAAAAATATCTGACTTTCAAAACTACTTATAACAGGAAGAAGTGAATTTTTTTTTTTATAAGATTTATTTTATTTATGCACACAAGAGCTGGGGTGTAGGCAGATGTGTGGCGGGGTGAGAGGAGTCACCAGAAACAGAGTAGGTAGCAGAACAGGCAGATGTACTGAAATACACTTCTGAAGGGAGCAGTGGGCAAGACAGGAGAGTCTGCTGCACCATGTGAGTTAGCTCCCTGGCGGGGGATTGAACTCATGCTGCAGTGCCTGCTGATAGCTTCATAGTGCTGAAACTTAACCCCTTGTGCCACCAGGGAGGCCCAAGAGAATTTTTTTAATGAAATGTTTCCTAGCATAGTGGATTCTTAAACTTGTTCTCCAGGTATGCGACAAGCTAGCTTAAATGTCTTTTGGCATAATTGTTTGGCATAATTGTTTGGCGTGGATGCACACAGGTTGCTGTTTTTAAAAAGGCCAACAAGGGGGCCTCCCTGGTGGTACAAGGGATTAAGACGCAACTTATGAGGCTATCTGCAGCCACTGCAGCACCGGTTTGATCCCCAGCCAGGGAGATACCCACATGGTGCAGCAGTCCTCTCCTGACTGGACTGCTGCTCCCCTTAGCAGTGTATTTTGGTCAGTCTGCCTGTTCTGTTCCCTGCTCTGTCTCTGGTGAGTCCTCTCACCCCCCCACACCTCTGGCCTGTACTCCAGTTCTTGTATGCGTTAATAAATAAATCTTTTAAAAAAATAAAAAGGCCAACCAGGTAGGCCACACTTGTCTCCTACAAAGCACTAGTAGCTGCACTTCCAGAGTGCAAATCTATTTTGAAGTCCCAATCAATTTTTCTCATCAGAAGGTGGAAGGGAAGTTTGCGAATCTGGTTCGGTGAACTTCTGATAAGGTTGCATTGCAGAGTGCAACAGTACCAGGCCAGCAACAATGAGATTTCTCCATTCCTCCAGCAGAGGCCGATGCCTGTGAGCAATTTTTTAGCCATTTGCTTTCTTGGTGCTTTACCACTGGTCGATTTGCTGGCCATGGTATACTGAACTCTCCTCTACCTCCCTTGGGTTGGAGCTCCATGGTGGCACCCAGGTTAGAGAGTTATGGCATTGGCAGCTGCAAACACCCACATAAACTGATACTTTTTGAGTTGTACTGTGACTGTAGAGAGCAAGCAAATTATGGAAATCAAGAGCTAGAGGACAGTATATATCCATCCTTTTCATTTTAAGCTTGGAAAGTTTTAGTCTCAAGGTCTCACATAAAAAAAAAAAAGGGAGCATTGTGGCGAGGCTAGAATTCAATTCAGGGCTTGTAGGTTGTATTTTTTTTTTTTTTAAAGATTTATTTATGCGTATAAGAACTGGGGTACAGGCCAGAGGTGTAGGAGGTGATGGGTTCAGCAGAGACAGAGCAGGGAACAGAACAGGCAGATTGACTGAAATACACTGCTGAGGGGAGCAGCGGGCCAGTCAGAAGAGGTCTGCTGTGCCATGTGGGTAGCTCCCTGGCCGGCCAGGGATCGAAATTGTGCTGCAGAGGCTGCGGATTGCTGCATAATTCTGTGTTTAACCTCTTGCACCACCAGGGAGGCCCAAGCCTTGTAGGCTTTAATATTTTTTCCCTAAATATTGTTTAACATAGCTCTTTAATTGCCTGTAAAAGGGAGATGAGAAAATTTCTGGATTTTGTTTAATATTTAAATTATCATTTTTTATACTGTGTATTGGGCATTGTGCTGTAACCTTACTTAAAACATTCTGGAGAGGTGTGTAGTCCCGCAGATTTAAAAAGTGTGGTAACTGATGAGGTTTATTCTAATGGTTAAATAATTTGCCCAGTCACCTACCTGGAAAAGTGTTAGGTTAATTTTAAACCTGTCTGTCTGACACAATCTTTGTTATTTTATTTATTACTTTCTATTACTGCACTCTTACTGCCGTTCAATTTTACTTCCCTTAATTTGTCACGTATTTAGGTCATTTAACCTCCTAAAGGTGATGGAGGCTACAAAGGTTAAGAGATACTCTTAAGTGTTCTGTGGGTAACATGATTTGTCCTGGGTGCCTCCTCTCTGTCATAGAAATGATAAAAGCAAAATACTCTATATCCTTTTCTTTCCATATTAAGCACTCATGTATGAGGGAGCCAGGAATCAGGATAAATTGGGATAAATATGTATGTATTAAATAACATACATATTAGATCCTGTCTCTAGTTACTTGAAGTTGTTATTCCAAAATCTCGCTGCTGAATTTAAATTTATATACTACTATGAATTTATATTCAAAGTCAGATTTGATAATGTTTTTACATTGAAATCTATCATGTTAGCTTTTCCTAACAATAAAGACCAAGTAATTTTAAGATTTCATTTATTGGTGATTGGTTGTAATTTGGACCTAGATTAGCTCAAATTTTATTTGGATTATCTCTGGGGAAAAGTTTACTAACTGAAATAATTGGGTTAATAAGACTATAAGGAAAATGTTTACTCACAAAAGGGAACAAATAACAGATCTATAATTTATGGGGAGATTCACAGGTGTGAATGCTTTGCTCTACAATGTTTCTGACTCTGAAATTCTACTTAGAAACTAGCATGATCTGGGTAACTAATTTAAAAGTGGATAAATACACCTGAAAGTACACCCACATACTGCTACCTCTCTTATTTGCATGCATATTTTAGCGAAATGTTTTTTGAAATAAAGAGTTAGCTTTATTTAGCAAATTAATCTTGCTTACATTCAGTTGTGAGATTAAACAATGATATAGGACAATTTATCATTTATAAGGTCTGTATAAGATCCTTTAAGCACTTAGTAAACTTTCAGTGTTTGTGTTTACATTTGAGGGAAAGATTTCTGATAAACATTGTCACAAAGTACAAATTGATACTTTATATACCTGTTGCTTGACATTATATTTATAAGGAACAAGTTATATTATCCTTGAAATTTATGTTATTTCCCTTTTCTGTTATTTTTTTCCCCCAAGCAGTGACCTGATTGGGTTTCTGCTACATCACCAGACCAGGGGTTGAAAGTTTCTGTAAAGGGCCAGGTTGGAAATATCTTAGGTTTTGTGGGCTGTGTGGTCAAATGTCACAGCTGCTCAGATTTACCATGATAGGATAGAAGCGTCCATAGACCCCAGCACACAGTAGGGCTTCAATACATATTTAGATGAACCTTGATTTTCTGGCCAACCTAAATAAGGCCATAATTTGGGGAGTCAAATAATGAAATAATTGGTTTTTAAATTAAATTTGTTACTTTGAAAACTTTCATATAAATTTTGCAGGTTTTAGAGTGGATTCCCAAAACCTCCATCTACAGTCAACCATTGTTAACATTTTACCAATTAGCTTTTTCTCCACTCGCAGTGTAATTAATGTATAGGTTTTTCTTAATTTTTTTTGTTGAACCTTTGGAGAATAAGTTTTATAATCTTTTGCTCAATTTTCTAAGAACAAGGCAACTGAAATTTTTGGAGAGTCCATTTGATTTTATGTTTCCTCATTTGATTTAGGTTATGCTTTTTTTTTTTTTGGGACAGGAATACTATGTAAGTGATGATTGTGGTTTTTCTCACTGCTTTATATCAAGAGAAACACGATATCAATTGTCCATTATTGGTGGTGATAATTTTCGCACTTGGTTAAGGGCAATGTTTGTTAAATTTCTTTGCTTTAAGATTCTGGTTTTTTTTTTTTTTTTTTTTTCCTTTTGTAATTAGTAAGAGATGATTTAACACTGGGGAAATATCAGTTACATTTACTAGCTGGCATTCTGCTTTACAGAGGAGCTTGCCTTTTCTACCTTTTCATTTGCTCTTTTAAGCTATTAAGGTAACTTTAAATGAATTAAATCTTCTCTGGTGTATCTTGTTATTTTTCATTTTCAAAGATGTAAAGACTTGGAGAAGAGAATTTTGTCATGTTTATTATGGCTTAAGCAGTATCAGGAAAAATTTGAAGGGGAGAACAGGCTCAGCTTTTTCCTTTACGTGGGATAGTATTAGAGGTTATATGGGATGGTAGGATGTTTTGATCAAGCTTCTTGAAAGGTTGTCCAAATTAATCAGTTCTTTCTGGTGTAGTACTTCTCAAAGACATTTATATGCTCATTACCTTGTGACTATCTTACCGGAAGATAAAAATATAAACAGACTCTGGTCTTTTCAAGTATCTCTGTGGACTACCTTTTCATTAGCAAGTATTAATGCACGCGCGCACTCTTCTGGAGAAGCATTAGGCTGTTTTGTAGGTAATAAAATGATTAGCAAGTCTTTGTCTTCAGGGAATATTTCTGTGTTTGGCATGGGGAGAAGTTGAAGAAAAAGAAAAGGAAAAAAACACTGCAGTTGGTTGTCAGAACAAAAACAAGGGCCACCAGCGCTGCAGGGAATTCAGAGGAGAAAGAGATAGATCTCAGTTAGAAAGAAGAAGAAATGTTTCCTGGATGGTACTTGTAAATAGGTAAATTTAAACTGAGGTGATGATAAAGAGGACAGAAATAGAGCAGCCAGAATCACATAAACAGAAGAGGAACAGGACTTGTTGCAGAAAATGGGCCTCAGCATGGGCTCTGCTGCTAGGGAGAAAAATAGCTTGGGGCCAGATCATAGAGGCCTTTGAATTCGAGCATAAGAAAGTTGTAACTTTAATTCATACTGTCTGGAAGGTTTTGGGATGGGAGAGGGAAGGGAAGAAGAACAGGGAGTATATTGAACCAGAGAAGTATTTTAGGAAAATTGAAGTGGTTCTGATATGTAAAGTGGATTGCAGAGGGGAGAGTCTGGAAGTAGACAGATTGAGGCGGTTCTAGTAGTTGATAAAGTTAACTCATATATCAGGACCCACAAAATGGAGGCTGCCTCAGGGACCCAGCTCTTGTCACAAATCTAAATCTAAGTGGGTGGGGAACCTAACACAGATCACAGTCCTCTATCTATCTCAGCTACCCTAACTAGCTAAACTTACCTAGAAAACAGGACCTGCTAGCTGCACCAGGGTAGCCTTAACTTCCTAGCCAACCATACCCCTGTTTCTGCTTTTCCTCTTTTAACACTTTATAGCATTATTTCAAAAAATACCTTTGGAACTGTGCTCTGCTACTGGTGAGGTGCTGTACTCCCCCATTCCACGAATTCTTTTTCCTGGACCCCAAACTTGTTACTAAATTAGTTTTGTCATTGGCATAGTCTAGGGCAGTGGTCGTCAAACTTACGGTCTGCTTCCTAAAATAAATTTGAAAACTCTATCATACATTTATAAAGTTTAAAGTTATTTTAAAAATAAAACTAACACTTTTTAAAATGGACTGTAAATACCATAGTGAGGGGCTAGGAAGGGCACGCACTGTACCTAGTGTAGCAGTCTGCACACACACACACACAGAGCACAGGACACACTGCATGACTGTTTCCTTTAACTAAAACTCTTGCTTTAAACTGAGGTTCCTGCCCTGATGATGCCCAAAGCAGTGCTGGACATTGATGCCATCAGCTATTCCAGGGTCATTTTAACCAGGAGGCTGATAACAAGTTCTGGGGGCTGATATACCAGGAACATCAGCTGTGATGGGCTGTTTGCTTAAGATCGTCTTTGTCTAACCAATTATACAAAGGCCAACTAGAGATGAGACACGGAACGGTTTCTTCAGTGTGTTTTACCCACCACCTCTCAGATAAGTGGCCAGGGATCTGAAAAATAAAAGCACTTACAGATTCAGTTCCTGTCTCTGCTTACTGACTTTTTGGTGTGACAGACAGCACCGAGAATCTGGCCTATTCCAGTAATCATAGCACTTTGCTACCAACTATCTCTCATTTTTTATTTATTTCCATTTCCTGCACAGAATGTCATCCTAATGTATTTTAATATTTGAAAGTTTTACTAATTACCCTGTCACATTTCTTTGCACCAAAAATACATATATGAAGAAAATGGAAATTTTAATTTCCTTTGGCCATAAAAATGCTAAAACCTTTTTGTTTTCATTTTTAATGTTCAGTTAATTAACCAGAATGTATTACAAATGGTATACAGTAAAATGTGTATTGAATAGGTATCTCTTAATTAAATGGATGAAGCTTTTAAAAATAATTAACTTAGGTTTTGTGGATGAATATAATTTATTGTTAGAATGATTCAATATTTAGCATCATTTTCTACTTTTTAAAAAAAACTAAGTTCTGAGAAATTTTGTTGCTATAAATAAGTTTTTGGAAAGGATTTGGCTAATAGTACCACTAATTTTCTTTTCTTTTTCCTACATGTGTACCAAAAATTATCTTCAGTGAACTCAGTCTTACAGTTGTTTTTGAGAATTGAAAAAACAACTAACTTGTAAAAATATCTATTTAGAGAATTGGTCTCAGTACTTTAACAACATTTCTTTGAGTCCTTTGGCAATCGGGTTTTTGTTTTTGTTTTTTAAAGATGTATTTTATTTTTACAAGAGCCGGAGTACAGGCCAGATGTGCGGGAGGGTGAGAGGATTCACCAGAGACAGAGCAGGGAACAGAATAGGCAGACTAACAATACACTGCTGAGGGGAGTAGAGGGTGAGACAGGAGAGGTCTGCTCACCATGTGGGTTCCTCCGAGGCCGGCGGGGATCAAACCGGCACTGTAGAGGCTGCGGACAGTTTCACAGCACTGCGCTCAACCGCCTGCGCCAACAGGGAGGCCCAGCAATCGGGTTTTTTCCTACCTTGAGGTGTAGTGAGCGCATCACAGTAACTTTGAGATTCAGACATATCTTCTTTTATCTAATGGATGGTGGCAGATTGTGAAATGGAAAGCCCTAGATCCAAGCCCCCAGGCATATTTTTTGGGATAGATTACTGCTGAAAGTTGGGCTTGGAAAATCCCTTAAGATTTATGCAATCTGATTTACTTCCAGGAAAATCTCCCTGTACCTCAAGGGGCTTTGAATATCCCAATTTGCGCTGAACAGAAGATAACCCAAACTTCTGAAATAGGGTGATGAGAAGTGAGAGGTGGAAATAGATACAGAATACTTTCTAAATATAAAATTCATAGTTCTAAGAAATGATTAAGTATGGGGGCAAGAAAGGTTCAGTTAAAAACATTACTAAAGACTTCGTATTTGACAACTCAGGGTTACTTGGAGAGTGATGATAATTGGAAAGTTATGAGGAAGAGCTGATTTTTTTAAAGATTAGTTTGGACATTTTAATTTTCAGATTATAGGATATTGAGATGGGGATTATACAAAGTACCTGCAAATACGAATCTGAAGTTCAGAACAGGAGAAATAAGAGGGTCATCTGTGTTACAAATGATAGTTGAAGCTATGGAAATGACTGAGCTTCTCAAGGGAAGAAGGTGTGTGTGTGAAAACAAATGTAGAGAAAAAACCTACCCATCAGGTCTAGATAGAAGTAAGGCTAGTTTAGAAAGAAATACTTAGGATGGTGTACTTCCAGAGAATCAAAGAAAGAGAATATAAGGGGGAGGCTGGCAACATAGGAGGGGGCCCATCGTGAAATGCCATAGAGAAGACAATAGGTGTAAGAAGGGGCTCCTGATTTTGGTGAACTTTGCTAGTCTTTGAGAAGAGAGTCAGAAGAAGAAAGAGAAACAGGACAGATTATATTTGCCCTTTTTAAAAAAATTATGTTTATTGAGGTAACATTGGTTTACAACACTGCATATGTTTTAGGGGTATAGGTTTACACCTCTACAAATATGTTATCAACACCACATCTACCACCAAAGCCCAATAATCCTTGACCACAGCCCATTGAGGTATTTGTCTTGACGTGGGGTGAATACTTAAAAAGGAAATTACACCTTTAAGAAGCTTGATATAAATAACCATTTTTCAGAATAGCAAGCTTAAGTTCTAGATTCAGTGGGTCAGGAAAAATGCATGTAATCAAAAATTACCCTGTATACCTTTGTATTGCTCATAAAGTATAACATACATAGCCATTGTATCTTAGAGCCCTATTTCCTCTACAATTATAACATTGTTTCCTAGATGAGGTGGTCAGTGTTTAAAGACCACACTGTTGTAAAATTCATTTTTAGACAATGACAGTGAGATGCTTCATTTTGAGAAGCAGGTGGAGACTGGGACCAGCAGAAGGAACAGCTGTTTCTCTTGCTTTTAAGCATGGTCCTAGGGTACAATGATGGTCAAGTGCCTTACTTAACCTGCTCTCCCTTTTTTTTTTTTTTAATATTTATTTATTTATGTATCTAAGAACTGGGGTACAGGCCACAGGTGTGGGGGGTGGTGTGAGAGAATTCACCAGAAACAGAGCGGGGAACAGAATAGGCTGACTGAAATACACTGCTGAGGGGAGCAGCGGGCGAGTCAGGAGAGGTCTGTTGTGCCATGTGGGTTGCTCCCTGGCTGGCTGGGGATCGAACTCGAGCTGCGGTGGCTTTGATTAGCTTCATAGGTTGCGTCCCAGTCCCTTGAGCCACCAGGGAGGCCCTGTGCTCCCTTTCTTTTACTCTTCTGGTTGCTGGCCCTTTTTCAAACTCTTGACTTATTTAGCACCGTAGACTATATTAAATGCATGTATGATAGTAAGGAGTAGAAATTGATTTTTTTGAGGATTATTATGGGGACTTTGAATAGAGATTTGGGCCAGCTACTGAAAGAATTGTCAGATTTGGGCCTCCCTGGTGGTGTAAGGGGTTAAGCACAGCACTGATCATGGGCCAGCCAGGGAGCTACCCACATGGCGCAGCAGACCTCCCTGTCTTACCCGCTGCTCCCCTCAGCAGTGTACTTCGGTCAATCTGTCTGTTCTGTTCCCCACTCTGTCTCTGGTGAATCCTCTCACCCCCCCCCACCCCCGGCCTGTACCGCAGTTCTTATATGCATAAATATTTAAAAAAAGAATTGTAAGATTCAAAATTCTTATTGAGTGAGCATGAAATTGGCATGTGATATCTCTGAGCATTGTTTAGTATGATTAGAAATGATACTTGTGATATTGATACAGGTGGAACTAGAATTGTCTCCACTGAATTAGAATGTCCGACTCTTGAGGGACCAGCGCTTCTATTACCTGTCCTCCTCTCAGTCTTTGACAGCTAAGCATGCAGATCATTGGCAGAGGAGTGAAGTGAGGCCAGTGTTCTCTTAGAATACCATGTGAAAACAAATCTTCTGGCTTGGAAAAGGCATCATGATCTTTTCTTCTTTCTTAATTTTTAAAAATCTGATGGTCTTAATTAATGATTGTGTTAGATTTCATTGTAGCGTAGTTGAATAAGCATGTATGATTCCCAGAATTGTCTGTTGCTTAAATATAACTTGAATTTAACTAAGATACTGACTTAAAGAACCTCAACTGGTTATGTGGTTTCTCTAACCAAGTTGATTTAGGTTGGTCATATTCCCTGACTCCTCCTTTCTCAATTCTGAATGAGCCCGGTGCACCACCTATACTAACTTTCTTGTAATTTTCTAAAAATAACATGGCTCTCCTTGACGCCCTGCCCTGTCTTTGGATTTCTTTGCTTAGAATGCCCTCTTCCTGCCCTCTCTCCTGCTTAGTAAACATCAGTGTGTCTTTCAAGAGCAGACTTTACTTTGAAGTTTTCTCTTACTCCCCAGGACAGGCTTAGAAGTATAGTAGTTAACAGCATAATTCTGGGTCCCTTTCAATTTTATCTAAGACAGTAAATTTACTGGAGAAGAGGGAGTATTGGATTCTGTGAGGATGGGTATAGTTTGCAAAAGGATTTCAAAGCGATCATTGTTTTTATATGTTTTTGGTCATTTAAAAAATTTCAAATAACATTAAAATTTGACATACTTTTTTCTGATGGATGAGGTTAGATTTGTAAAGCTGGGAAACACTAAAGGGGTATTGCTGCTATAGTATCCCCAAATCCATAAATTTGAGTTAGTTATCCAGAAAGAACAAACTAGGTAGTATATTGAAGTTGACTTTTTTATAATTCTGAAATGCTTATCTGTCTCTCACAGTATGCCTGTCTTTGTTATGTCTGGTAATATAGCTACTCCTTGCTTGCTTGCTGCTTCTCTCTCTTTCTGCCTTTTTTTTGGGGGGTGGGGGGAGGGACCTTTATACCTTCTTCCTCAATCTATTTGTGGCTTTCACTTTGCTTGTTGTATAGTAAAAGGTCAATTGACTAAAACTCAAGAAAGTTTGGAAGAATTCTTCCAACCTCCATTTTCATGAGCTGAATGTTAACTTGGGGGGAAAAATCCTTCATACTTCAATTCTTATTACAGAAAAAAATCTCTCAAACACAAGAGACAACTTTTCTATCTTAGCAAGTGCAGAGAAACAAACCGCCTTCTTGGTGATCTTGGTTAGGGGCTTCTGACTTGAACTAGGCACTAGTCTTAGTGCCCAGCCAGGAGAGAGAGAAGGTAGACAGAGGAGGTAGCCATCAGGTCAAACCTACACTGTCCCATTCGCATCCTCTGGAGGTTGCATTTTCGTTATCAATCCTGACCTATGAGCCAGTTTTTGCGTATATTCCCCTCTGTGAGCTTCAGTTTCGTCACTCTTAAAATGAGTTAATGATAGAACCTCCTTCATTCAGCAGAAGAACTAAATGAGATAATGCATTCCAGTGGTTTTGTTAATGAAATACGATGCATGTTAATGGTTTTGTGTAAATAACTTAGCACCTTCCTTGACAATGAATCAGAAGGTTTACACCATAAAACAAAGAATTTTTTTCCCTAAAGATTTATTTATTTATGCATATAAGAGCTGGGGCACATGCCAGAGATGGTGGGGAAGGCGGTGAGAGGATTCACCAACAGAGTGGGGAACAGAACAGTTAGGCTGACTGAAATACACTGCTGAGGGAGCAGCGGGTGAGACGGGAGAGGTCTGCTGCGCCATGTGGGTTTCTTTCTGGCCGGCCAGGCATGGAACTTGTGCTGCAGAGGCTGCAGATTGCTTCATAGTGCAGTGCTTAACCCCTTGCACCACCAGGGAGGCCCAAAACAAAGAATCTTGATGGAGAAGGAAGAAAGGGTATTTCAGCTTTCTTAAAACTTCTTGTGGCATAATTTTCTTTTTTGCTCAAAGGACTTACCTTAATATTTTCTCGTAGTGCTTGTATGCTGGTGATGGTATCTCAGTTTTTAAATGTCTGAAAAAGTACTTCATCTTTGTATTTGAAAGATACATATTTCAAAGATAATTGAAAGATTTCTCTGTACTGGGATAGAGTTGTGGATTAACTTATTTCTTTTTAGTACTTGAAAGATAGTGCTTCACTGTCTTCTGATTTGTATTATCTCTGATGAAACATCTGCTCTAATCTTGTCTTTATTGTTCTCTTTCTAGTCTTCATCTGCATTACAGAATTCTTGACCTTTTGTTTACATGTGAGTTGTTGCTGTTCTGATTGAGCATGTAAAGTCTCAGGTCTCTGGTCACTGTTTTCTGATAATTCTGTTCTGGGGTCACCTCAGACTAAGTGTCTCCAGCCTTGGATCCCTGTGCTGCTTGAGACAATTAGAAGATACTGTACAAAAAAAGGAGAGGAAGCACTCTTCAGTTATATGACTTCTGAATTCTAAGAATCTCTTGTCATTCTTTGTACCATTCCAGTAACAAGGCAGTTTTACTTAAGCTGCCTCTAATAATCAAGGGGTACTTTTTAGTTTGAAGGTGTTATAAGGAGTATTTCTGATGTCTCTGATAGTTGGTGTGGATGACTACAGCTCAGAGTCTGATGTGATTATTATACCTTCAGCCCTGGACTTTGTCTCACAAGATGAAATGTTGACGCCACTGGGGAGATTGGACAAGTATGCTGCAAGTGAGAACATATTTAACAGGTATGTGCAAATTCTTTTCATTTGACTAAAAGTTGAAAACATGTTTTTTATTGTATTTCAGTAGGGAAAATGGTATTATTAATCTGTAAGGCATCAAGTTTTATTAATTCTCACCGGCATGGCCTCTTTCATAATTGTTTGTTCCTTGACCTTAGTTATCATTCAGCACTGTCTTTGCCTTATTGGCCAAAAAATAATTTTTTTGCCTATTAGGCATAATTTTGATATTTGTATAAATTGATTACTGAGGAATATAGTCTTTGAACAAGAGATGTTCTATATTGTCTGTTGATAGTGTATACTGTTGTACTTACAGTGTGCTAAGTGTAATGTTCAAGCCCATGGGAACACAGTGGTGACCAGGAGCTGACTCTTTTCCTAATGCATTGTTTCTTCAGCTGTGGTCCCCAGACCCAGCTGTATCAGACTTTTATGGGAAATCAAAAGTTGCACAAATATTTTGAGTGTAAATATATAAAACAGATTGGTATGATGATATATGGGTGCCGTTTGTATAATGAAGAACATTTTCTATTATTATGGTAATGGTTTCAAATGAATTTTCATTGACCTAAGAAATTTGTCAAATCAGTTAAATATGAAATATATTTTGATAACTGTTCAGTCTCATCTTTTTAAAATAAAATCTACACTGATGTTTGTGGACTTTTAAATATATGCTATAAAATATATTAAAATTTTTCTTTAGAACTATGTTTTAAAATTATAAATACTAGCTATTGATGCCACTGAACACTAAATAATTTTCTTTTTCTGTGCAGACAAATGGTGGCTCGGAGTTTGCTGGATACATTGAGGGAAGTCTGCGATGACGAAAGAGATTGTATTGCTGTTTTGGAAAGAATTAGCAGATTAGCTGATGATTCAGGTATATGTTTATGCAGAGAAAGCATATTTTCCCTTTTTCCACACAGGGTTCTTTTAAATTTGTCTTTTTAAAGCTAGTGAAATTTTTAGCGTGATAGGAAACCTATCAATAACAAGAAAATAAACTGTTAACTGAAATCTGAACATTTTATAGTAGGCCCACTTAGTTTAGTTTTGGAAATTTATCATCAGAAAGATGGTAAGAACATTGTTTGGCATCATATATATTAATAATTTAGGATGACTAAAAACCTTAAGAATAATTTTCAGTAAATTAAAACGGATGGTTGGCATGGGATATAAGTGCTTTTTAGGCATATATGAAGTGCTTTTTTTGGTATGCCCTCTCAACTCGCAATAGTTTCATTAATGTCTGTTTTTTGAAATCTAAAGTTCCTCTGGACACACATGTACATATTTACCTTAAGGTAACTTCAGAAATCATAAGTACCAAAGTCTGATTAGGTCTGATATAAAAACTTGCATTGATAATCTCACAGTCATATATATATGTTTGTTACTTCCATATCTTCTGTGAATTGCCTGTTTATATCCTTTCTTGTATTCATTTGAACAGTATATTCTTAGTATATTTTAGTTATTAATATTTTGTATACATGTTTTTTCTGAGGCTATATTTTCTTCTAGTTTATTATGGCATTTGTTGTTTATAAGAAGTATTTGTGCAGTGAAATTAGTTGACTTTTAGTTGGTTTTAGGCTTTTATTTGAGTTGAAAGGGCTTTGCACTTCAGGATTAAACCTGTTTGTTTGTTTGTTTTTAAGATTTATTTATTTATTTGTACAAGCACTGGGTACAGTCAGAAGCGCAGGAGGGTGAGAGAATTCACCAGAGCCAGAGCAGAGAACAGAACAGGCAGACTGACGAAGTACACTGCTGAGGGGAGCAGCGGGCGGAGGCAGGAGAGGTCTGCGCGCCATGTGGGATCCGTGCCCGGCAGTCGGGGATAGAACTGGTGCTGCAGAGGCTGCAGGCAGCTTCGCAACCCAGTGCTCAATTGCTGCGCCACTGGGGAGGCCCCTGTTTGTTTATTTATAGCTTGTTTTTTTTTTTTTTTAAGATTTATTTATTTATACAAGCACTGGGTACAGTCAGAAGTGTGGGAGGGTGAAAAGATTCACCAGAGCCAGAGCGGGGAGCAGAACAGGCAGAAGGACCGAAATACACTGCTGAGGGGTGCGGCGGGAGAGGTCTGAGCGCAATGTGGGACCCTCACCAGTGGCCAGGGATCGAACCGGTGCTGCAGAGGTTGCCGCAGCTTCGCAGCCCAGTGCTCAACCGTTGTGCCACCAGGGGAGGCCCTATTTATAACTTGTTTTAAAAATGTTACCTTTCAGTGCTTTTGATGTTTGGAACTTTAATTCATCTAGAATTTTTTTTTAATAAGATTTATTTATTTATACAAGCACTGGGTACAGTCAGAAGTGCGGGAGGGTGAGAGAATTCACCAGAGCCAGGGCGGGGAGCAGAGCAGGCAGAAGGACTAAAGTACACTGCTGAGGGGAGCAGCAGGCGGCAGGAGAGGTCTTTGCGCCATGCGGGACCCTCCTTCGGTGGCCAGGGAGCAGCCGGGGATCGAACTGGCACTGCAGAGGCTGCAGGCAGCTTCGCAACCCAATGCTCAACTGTTGCGCCACCGGGGAGGCCCTCATCTAGAATTTTTGTATGGTGTGTGTATCGTGTCACTTTTCTCACACACCTATCTGATTTTCCTGCCATTATTTATTGGACTATTCATCCTTTTGAAAATCCAGATATTTCAAATGCCATATTAGTCACATTTAAAATTTGTCATATAAACTTGATTTGGGTCTTTGTAAGTTTTGTTTTTTTCCCCTGAATCTTTTGGTCTCCTTCAGTGTTCACTTTAATGAAGCCTTTAATGTTCACCTTTTAAATGCTATCTGTCTGTACATCCTTTATTCACTACTGACATTTTGGGGCTAGTTCTTGTCCAAGGAGGTCCTTGAATAGTAAAAATTTATAGATACCATATTATATGGTTGATGTGTGAATACTTAGCTCACATACAGTGAGTGTGATATGATGCAAATGATGAATAAATTAACTCATGAAGGAGATGAATGCTTAGGCAGTGTATACTGCAAGCTTGGAATGGGGCAAGGTCTTCCTTTCACTCATGGGGTCGACTTCATGGGTATATGATTGTGAAAAGGATTCCAGAGTTAGGAGATTATCTTGTAAATCTTTTTATGCTGAGGATGAATATCCAAAAAGCTCTTCTATGAGATTCGAAGCCCAGACAAAGATTTGGTTACTGTGGGAAAATATGTTTGCTCACATTTCTGTTATTTCAATAGAACCAACCGTGAGAGCAGAGCTGATGGAACAGGTGCCCCATATTGCATTGTTTTGTCAAGAAAACCGGCCTTCAATCCCTTATGCTTTTTCCAAATACTTACTACCCATTGTGGTTAGATATCTCGCAGATCAGAATAATCAGGTAAGAGAGCCATTTACATGTTCTTAGTAGAAACTTACCTAGTGTGATTCATGTAGAGTGGCCTACCTTAGCTAGTCTCATCTGAATGTCTTTTCCTCATTGACTGTATTCTGCATTTCAAAATGACCATATTGAAAGCAACAGAATGACAAGATGTGTTTAGAGTTGTGCAAATCCAGGTTTCCTTAATGCTATTAGTATAGATAATGGCTAGTAATTGCCTTCTTACTTGCAGTCCTCATAGGTGTCTCTTAAAGTTTGTTACTTTGCTTAGACATCTCTTAGAAGGATGACTTTTCTGTTTCATCTATTATTATAAGACAATCTGCCAAGTTCTGTTTTTGTAATAGTTTAAGAAAAAATAGACACAAACCTTTATTTACAAAATTTTGACATTTATGAATCAATACCTTGAAGTTGAGATGAAAAGTCTTCAGATTTGTGAAAATCAAATAATAGAGTTTTGTTATATTATGTAAATACTTTATTTATACGGTTGTCATGTTTTTTCTTAGGTAAGAAAAACAAGCCAGGCAGCTTTGCTGGCTCTATTGGAGCAGGAGCTAATTGAGCGATTTGATGTGGAGAACAAAGTGTGCCCCGTCCTCATAGAGCTAACTGCCCCAGATAGCAATGACGATGTGAAAACAGAAGCTGTGGCTGTAAGTAAAATGCATTCTTTTTTTCAATTTAGGGAAAAATTGATCACTATGTTTTTTTTTTTGTTTGTTTGTTTGTTTTTTTTAAGATTCATTTATTTATGCATACAAGAGTTGGGGTACAGGCCAGAGATGTGGGGGGTGAGAGGACTCACCAGAGACAGAGTGGGGAGCAGAACAGGCAGACTGACTGAAACACACTGCTGAGGGACGCATCGGGCAAGACAGGAGAGGTCTGCTGCTCCATGCTCCTCCCTGGCCGGTCGAGGATCGAACTCTGCTGCAGAGGCTGCAATTGTTTCATAGTGGGGTGCTTAACCCCTTGTGCCACCAGGGAGGCTCCTGATCACTGTTTTTGACTAACAGAAGGTGTTCATTAAGTGTCATATGCTGCATTATGTGTTACAGGTTTTATATTGCTAGGTATATATTAAAGCAGCCACAGAGCATTAAATTTGAAATGTATTGATTGGTTAGAAAGGGACATAGACTTAAAAGGAAAAAGATGTATCTTCTGTGGACCCCATTAGATGCTGAGCACCTTAGATTGTTCTATCACTGGGCTCTGGGAAAATAGAATATACAGCAAGAAAATACTTCATAACTAAAATCATTATTGTGTCAAAATGGAAAAATAAGATGGGGGCAATAACTAGTACATTTAAAAACAGAGACACCAAAAACTGTATTGAATGACGAAACACTTGAACTCTTTCAGTTACTGTGGAGCACTTTTCTAGGCAACCGTATAAAAAAAATTAAGACTTGCCCTTGACAGTGATCATTGTGGGAAACAGTATGGTCTCTGGGAAAAGGATGGTTAGGCATGTAGTTTCACCTGTGATAGGATGTAAATTATAATTATTACAACAATATACAAATTAAATCATTATGAACATAATAAAGTATAATGAGGTGCCTGGTTCTTTTGATATGTTTAGCAGATATACTGAGTTATTTGAGAACCACCATAGATGGAGTATGAATGAGAATATAGTTAAAACTGTTGTGGTTGACATTTGTGGTTCCTGAGTTCAGAGAGTAAGAACTTTGATAGCAAATTAGAAACCTGATAAATCCGCCTGAAAATTTATTCATATTTATTTGGATAGTGAGAATTTACTTTATAAATCAAAATAATATAATTGCATCTCTCTTACTATGAAAAAAACTTACGCCAAAATTGTTTAGTGTTTCTGGATCATTAGTGGAATGAATTAAATCATCTCTTGCTCCCTTTTCCTTGGAAATTCCTTAATTTCATTATCTTACTTATAGATATTCAGGTACCAGTTAGTAATTTTACTTTTTTAAGTAATATTTTTTTGAAGTAAAATTCACATGAAATAAATTTGAAGTGTCGATTAAGCAGCATTTTAGTAAATTCATAATGTACTAAATGTACAGCTACTGTCTCTGTTAAAATTTCCAAAATACACACACACATATACATTCTTAATTTCCTAAGTTAGTTGATTTTAGAAAGTCAGTTTGGGCATAATTATTGGTTTAAATTGAGTAGAGTTTAACTTTACTAAAATGTTTTATTAGATTTAACATTTGTAAAGCATAATTAGAATAAAAAGACTATATCCATAATTAGAATAAGAAGACTAAACTCATGAGTCTCTTAAAATTGGTTTATTTTGTCATCTTTTACATTCCCTGACTTCATTTTTTCTCTGACTTGTGAATAATTCATTCAAATTTAATTATGCTAGATTAGTAGTACATTATAATTTTGGATTTGTAACTAAGCTTGCAATTCCTTAGAAACAGTATGGACTCAACAAAATAATACTGACTTTGGATTCCAGGAGATAGGTGTGTTGTCTCCAGTTCTAAAGTTGCTGCAATTTTAGTCGAGATTGTGTTGACTATGTGGATGAATGCAGGGAGAATTGCCAGCCTAACAATCCATTAATACAGTGGATTGCTCCATTTCTTTCTTTGATTTATCTCATCATTTTTTGTAGTTTTCAGCAGATGGAATGCATGTATTTTAATACTTGTGAAATGATCCTGTTTTTAAATGTTTCAGTTGCCCATTGCTAATTTATAAAAATATATTTAATTTTTTCAGTGTAAATCCTTCAGAGTTCCTAAACTCACTTGTTTCTGATAGTGGCTTCTTTGTAGAAAGAAAATCATGTCATATATGTTTTTCTTTCCAAATAATATGGTTTTTACTCCTTGTCATATTTGTTTGGGTTAGGTGTGGATATACTAGATAAACGACAGGCCATCAGATTGTTTTCTATATTAACTGAGAGGAGAGATTTTTTTATATAATATTGACCAATTTTCAAGCACAGTTTAATCCTCACTTTGCTGGTATTGCATTATCCGAAGTGTGCATGTATAGGAACTGCAGTCTTGTCTTTCTCAGAACCTAGGCTTTGTGGAGTAAGGACCCAGTTTAGTATGCTTTAGTTTTAATTAAAATGGCCATTTTGCAAGGTAAGGACATCTGTACAGTTTTTCTTTAGTAATACATATTAAACTGCAGATTCTTTTTATGGATAATCTTTTTGGTCTATATAAACCCAGATTCTTCTTATAGATGATGTTTTTCTTTGAACAGTTACCATTTACTGCCTTATTGAGGAAAACACAGGGTTTTTTTGCTTTTAAAGTTATCAGGCAAAATGATTAGTAAGATTGAAACTATAGGCAAAAATGAAATTTCTAGGGTTTTGTCTGCGTTTACTGTGCATTTAGTAATTATTGGTTGATTATATTGGCAGTTAATACCCATTTTTCATTTTTCAACTTGATATATAAGATGGATTTTTTTGTGTGTGATGTGTGCAGAATAATGATGTCAGTGTCTTAGTTTGAAGATATTTTTATTATGTTTTTATTCTTTATTAATTTAATTTTTTTGCATCTTTAAAATTTTATATATTTTTACATCATTTTTCATTTTTGCACAATGCATGCATTTTCATATTGGTTATAGTACCCATGCAATTCCCACCACTCTGGTTTTGATCCTACTCCTTTAGTGTGTCTCTGGTTTATAGTTGCTTGTTGATTTTGATTTTCACTTTATTATAATTAGTCTTTTTCCTGGTTGCTTATTGAGGTTTGCTAAATTCCTGTGAGAATTTGAGTGAGACCATCCGGTATTTTTCCTTTTTCTTTTTCTGGCTTATTTCACTGAGCATGATCCTTTCCAGCTCCATCCATGTTGCTGCAAATTGCATGAGTTTATCTTTCTTGATTGCTGAGTAATATTCATTGTGTATTATTCTTATTTATTTTAGATAATGTGCAAAATGGCTCCCATGGTTGGGAAGGACATTACAGAGCGTCTTATCCTCCCTAGGTTTTGTGAGATGTGCTGTGATTGCAGAATGTTTCATGTTCGAAAGGTATTTTTAGTCTTTTTTTTTTGTTTCTGTTCATAACACTGAGTTATAGTGATTTTTGCTATGTGAAAATTAAGATACTATTTTTTAAGAACTCTACGTGTGATACTTTGGGGTTTTTAAAAAAAATTTTTTTAAGATTTTATTGATTAATGTTTGCATAGAAGAACTGGGGTGCCAGAGTTGCAGGGGTGGGGTGGGGTAAGAAGATTCACCACAGAGTGGGGCACAGAACAGGTAGATCTGCTAAGATCTGCAGTGGGTGAAACAGGACAGGTCTGCTGCGCCATGTCGCTTAGCTCCTGGCCGGGGATCAAACTCAGGCCATCACAGTGGGCCCTCGTGGTGGTAGTGCTGAGACTTAACCCCTAGGCCACCAGGGAGGTGCTACATGTAATACTTTGAAATGGCAGTGATGCTTTTGTTTACAGGTCTGTGCTGCCAATTTTGGAGATATTTGCAGTGTAGTTGGCCAGCAAGCTACAGAGGAAATGTTGGTAAGTATTGCAGAAATAAGGTAGGGATAAAGAGATAAGCAATGCAGTGTGAAGTTTGAAATGCAAATTGAATGTTCCTCCCCAAAATCTATAAGCCAGAGAGATAGATGACTTTGAATTCAGAATTTTTTTTTTTTTTAAGATTTATTTACTTATGTATACAAGAGCTGGGATACAGGCCAGAGGTGTAGGGGGCGAAAGGATTCACCAGAGACAGAGTGGGGAACAGAACAGGCAGATTGAAATACACTGCTGAGGGGAGCAGCAGGCGAATCAGAAGAGGTCTGCTGCACCATGTGGGCTTCTCCCCGGCTGGCTGGGGGATGGAACTGGTGCTGTAGAGGCTGCGGACAGCTTCATAGGTTGTATCTTAACCCCTTGCACCACCAGGGAGGCCCTGAATTCAGAAATTTAACTTTCTGAAACCTGAGCACTTGAATTGCGTTTTAATAAGGACAGTTTTATTGAAAAATGTAGATACGTTATAAGAATCATTAATCCTCTTTTGCTGCCCCAATCTCATTAAGCAATCAGTTTCGTTCAGTTGAATCTTTTTTTTTTTGCAACCCGTAGATATTTTAGTGACAATTAAATCTACAGCAGGTTATTTTTAAATGGTTAGTACATAGCTGTACATACTTTAACATACAAGTTAACATACTTGAAGTATGTCTGAAACCATCTGTTATGCAAAATAATAAAGTTTTACATACAAGCTGTTGGATGACATTTAAGTCGTATTTGTTAGTGTTTTTGCTTTTCTGTAGTCCATAGTTTTAGGAATTGGATGTGATTTATTTAAAATTATTGCATGTTAATACTAAACAGGTGTTCTACATTTCGTCAAGAAAATAGAATGTTTTAAAACACTGTGAAAGTAGAAATTGAAATAGGAGTACCCAAAGGAAATCAACCTTCCTGACTAACAAAATACTCTCTTCCTTGTGAAGCTGCCCAGATTTTTCCAACTTTGTTCTGATAATGTTTGGGGAGTTCGGAAGGCGTGTGCTGAATGCTTCATGGCAGTTTCATGTGCAACATGTCAAGAAATCCGACGAACTAAATTATCAGCACTATTTATTAATTTGATCAGTGATCCTTCACGTTGGGTAAAGTTTTGTTTAATTATTTTTATAAAATAATTTTACAGTAAATTGGATTTTTATTTCATAATTTAAGAGATAATTTATAGTTTAAGATGTTAATACCTTTAGGAGTAGATACATTGCACCTTTTTCTTAACTTGACAAAATTTCTGTGCAAATATAATGTTCATTCTATTATTGTGATGTCATTTATTGATTTTCAGATGTAGATCAAACCTTCAATCCCTGGGACATCTCATTTGCCACAGTATAATAAATCTTTGTATGTTGCTGATTTAGTTTGCTAGTTTTTTTGTTAAGGGTTTTTATATCCAGAGTATAAATAGCCCTATAAATGGAACTGAGAAGTGTTCCCTCCTGCAAGTTTTAGGAAAATTCATAAAGAATTGTTATTCTCTCTTAAAGATTTAGTAGAATTCAGCAGGGAATTCTACTGAGACTGGGCTTTACTTAGTGGGTAGTTCTTTTATTACTAATTTAAATCTTCATTTGTTGCAGGGCTATTTAGATTATTCAGTTTCATTAGTTTATTTCTTTAAAGGAATTTGTCCATTTCATCTAAGTTTATGACCTAGTTTGTTGATGTATGGCTCATATGTATTATTTATAATCTTTTTATGTCTGTAAGGTTAGTAGTGATGTCCTTTTTTATGGTTCTAGTAATTTGAGTCTTGTCGCTTATTTCCTGGCCAGTCTGCTAAAGGTTTGTTCATTTTGTTGATTTTTTTAACGCTTTTGGTTTCTTGATTTTCTTCATATTTCTTTCATTTCATTAATTTCTACTTTATTAATATATATTTTTACATATTAACATGTATGTAATTTTTACCCTATTATATTCTCTGATCTGCTTGTTTTCAGTACTCTTTGCTCTTTTTTTCCCCTGGTGTCTTGAGGTGGTGAAAGGTTAGATAATTAACTTGAGATCTGTTTTCTTTGAATTACCATTGGCCTGTACCCCAGTTCTTGTATGCGTAAATAAATAAATCTTTAAAAAAAAATTTCTTTTCCAGTTTTTTCATTTTTTCTTATATTTCAATTTTTTTTAATTGCATGGACATTGGTTTACAACACTGTGCATGTTTTAGGAGTACAGGTCTTATCTCTTCATATATTGCTGTACCACACCCGCCACTGAAATACTAGTAACTCCACCACTATCCTCTGGGCCCCCTCTGCTCATTGCTCACACACAGACACAGCCCTGCCCCCAAACTCAGTTTTACATTCAATTCCAGGGTTTGTTTTTATTTCCTGTCCCTTTGCTTTTTTTCCACATATGAGTGAAAGCATATTTTTCTTTTTCCTTCTGACTTAACATAATCCTGTCCATTTCCATCCATGTTGCTCCAAGAAGCAGGATTCTCCTTTTTTCTTTCTTTTCCTTTTTAGTATAGTTGTGAATCTATACATCTTTCTAATCCACTCATCCATTGTCTCTTTATCTTGGCTGAAATAGTGCTGCAGTGAACACAGAAGTGCATGTCTTTATATTAGTGTTTTTATATTCTTCGGATAGACACCTAGAAGTGAAATTGTTGGATCTAATGGTAGATGGTAGATCTATTTTTAATATTTTGAGAATTTGCCATACTGCTTTCCATAGAAGCTGTACCAGTTTACATTCCTTTCAGAGAGAATACAGTGGCTCTTATTTCTCCATGGTCTTGCCAACACTTGTTTTGTTTTTAGTCTTTTTTTCCACAAGTGTTAGGTGATATTTCTTTGTGGTTTTGATTTGCATATCCCTGATAATATGTGATGATGAGCATTTTTTCATCTGCCCTTTGGCTATCTTTATGTCTTCTTTGGACTAGCATCTACACAGCTCTCCTGTCCATTTTTCGATTGGATTATTTGCTTTTTGTTCTTTTGACTTGAATAAGTTGAATAAGTTCTTTATGAATTCTGATATTAACCTCTTGTGTGATGTAGGACATGCAGATATTTTCTCCCATCCCAGTATATGTCTTTTTGTTTCAATGATACTGTATTTCCCTTTGCAGAAACCTTTCAGTTTGTTGGAATCCTGTTTGTAACTGACTTTTACCTTAAAGAATTCCTTTAACATTTATCAGGTGTGTCTGCTCAAAACAGATTCTCAAATTGTTTATCTGGGACTATATTTGTTTTCATTTTTAGAAGGTGACTTTGCTAGGTGTAGGATTTCAAGGTTAATAGTGATTTTCTTTGAGCTCTCTAAATATTACCTATTCTATCTTGCCACCTCTGTTGAGAAGTCAGAGATTTTATCTTACTGGGGTTCCCTTATAACTGATGTGTCACATTCCTTGTGCTGACTTAAGGATTTTCTTTTTGCTTTTTACTCTTATCATTTTTACTATGATGTGTTTTTAAATTTATTTTATCCTACTTGAGACTGTTTGCTTCTTGGATGTGTATTTCGGTTATTTTTTAAAATAACACAGGAATATGGTATAAAGTAAAATTCTGAAACCTCCTTTTCAACCTGTTTCATTGATAACAGTATATATTTTTCCAGATTTTTGTACAATGTATTTTATTAATATTGTATTTCTAATGAGTACATGCATAGTTGTGGTATGTCTGTTTTGCTTCCATGTAAAGAACAAATTATAGTTTTTCTATCTGAAAACATTAAATGTATTTATCATGTTTTGTTGACTTTGTTGATTTACATTTTCCCTCTGACAGTCTTAGTTTTCTTCATTATTTTTGTTACTGAGACTACCACAGGACTATGTTTAGTTTTGTTCTGTGCAGATGTTTTATAGGCTCCTATATTCACATTGTCATGGTTTAAACACTCAAGCCAGGATAAAAAAATTTTTGAAGTAACAGAGAAATCCTTTATAAAAATTTTAAATCCTAGCTGAAAAATGATCTCTAATTCTGAATGTGCGTTTCTTTAGAAAAATTTATTATTATCTAAACACAAATACTGGTATATGGAAAGTAGATTATTGATATTCCCTTATTTTTATGCTTTATTACTGTTCTTATTTTCTTCCTAGGTTCGCCAAGCAGCTTTTCAGTCTCTGGGACCTTTCATATCTACTTTTGCGAATCCATCTAGCTCAGGCCAGTATTTTAAAGAAGAAAGCAAGAGTTCAGAAGATGTGTCAGTAGAAGACAAAAATAGGTATAATTTGAAAGCATTACTTTCCAGTTTTACTACTTGTGAATGTTTTTTAATTTTACAATAATTCTTTTTGGAGAATTAATTTCTCATAAATATAAAAGTTGGTAAATTTTTAATAGTGTTTTATTTTAAATAAGTTGGTTGAATGTTTCTTCAGTTAGTTACATATGAAATGAGAAGCTTGATGCCTGGCACACGGAAACCTAGGAATGGTAGATTTAATCTTATTTTATTAAGTTCAATTAATAAATCATTTACCTAGTAAACCATCTGTTGACACAAAATACAAGGTAATGGTTATACAATGACTTTGGTTTGGTTTTTAAAGAATAAAATTTAATTTATGAGTGTTCACATTAGTATATAATGCATTTCTTACTATTTTTCTCTTCAGTTAATTTGTGAATCTTGGTTTCTTTGTTTTCAAAATGATGATTGCAATCTCTTAATTCAGGGGGAAAGTATTTTAATAATAAGCATCAGATTAGTGTACTTTTTTAGCTAGAATATCAATGTTAATTATATTAATCAGATAGGACAGCTACATTTTAAAAGAAAATGTAAAGAGGCAACTTTTTATTTTTGAACTTTTTTGCATTAAAGCATTTCACTCAAGTTTTAGTTTTTAAATTTTATTATTATATATACTCAGGGAAAAAAATGACTCAAATGAAAAAGCGATGGGAAGTATGCACAAACTCTTACAGTTATGCATTTGAAATAATTTAGTACGTTTCTGGAACATCGCTGCTAAAATGCTTGAGTTACCGTAGTGTCTTGTCCCTCCCTTGTCATGATGCTAATGGACATTTTCTTCTGTAGGTCTTGATACTGTGATATTTGCTTTCTTGGTGTTTTGATTTGGCAGTTCTTCCTTTCTTCTCTGCTGCCTTGTTTTACCTTTTTGCCCGTTCTCCTACTGTCCTGCTGAATAGCCAAACAAACCTGAGGTACTGTTTTTTGTAAAGGAAGAAAAATCACTCTAAACCTATCTTCCTAGCAAGCAAATTCTGTCAGTTCTTTTGAAAACAGCTGCTGCAAGGAGTTTGACAAAAATTATGGGGGTGGGGTGGATATGTTACCTGCTTTTCATTTTTTAAGTCACTCTACCTTTCCTACTATGTAATTGTACAAAGACTGTTATGTAACTGATTTATTTTTAAATCTCAAAAAAGTCTCGTAAGGGAAAATATGAATTTACAGAAAATTTTATAGGACAGGGATTAGCACACTTTCTGAAAAAGGCCAGATAATAAATATTTTTGATCTGTCAGAGTTACTTAACTGTGCTTTTGCAGTGTAAAAGCAGCCATAGACTGTACATAAAACAGATGGGCTTGGCTGTGTTCCAGTAAAACTTAATTGACAAAATGGTTGGTGTGGCTGTCATGGTAGTTAGTTTGCTGACTTTGGTGCTGTATGTTATAGGAAGAGCTATTTATAGGTAATTTAGTTTAAAAAAAGGAGCCTTAATTCCTCTTCCATTGTAATAAAGTATGTTTTAATGTCAAATCAGTACTATTTGTACCATTGGATTTTTCACTATATTTATTACTTTATTGGATTATGTTAATGTTCTGTACAGGGAGGAGAGGGATTTCCTGGCTAAGGAAGGATTGTGTTAAAAATTTTAAAAGCTTTTGTACAGTTAACATCCTAATTTCAAAAAGGGTAGTCCTATATTAATCTCAGAACCATTAATTTATTTGTACCCTCTTAAATTCTGCTTTGACTTTTGTTTTAAACTCTCTTAAAACTCTTTTGTTATTAAAGATTAAGTGGTTGTTTATGCAGAATTTAATTGAGCACCTACTATGAACCAGCTCCTATATAGAGAATTATAGAACTTGGTTCCTGTTTTTAAGGTTCTCTGTCTCCTTTAATTCAGACTTTTCATCAAATATTTTACAAAGCATTTTTTTCCTACAGAATATTTCTAATATTTATTCACTATGTGGTGTGTCAGATAATCCTGCAAACAATATCATTTAATACTCTTTGAAGTATTTATTGGTAATAAACCTCTGCCCTTATATACCAAATTTCTCTCGCCTTACACCAGGCTGTTAATGCATCTTTGAACGTTTAATAAAGGTTACCTCCAAAAACAGAGTTAAACATTCAAATGTGCGTTTTTTTAATTATATAAAATTATGTCTTGTTCATCAAACTCTGCTGATGTATTGTTTGCTGAGTATACTCTATTCTTCTGATTCTTCCTGCTTTCTGTTTGGGAAGCTATTTGGGTCATCAGTTTTGACAGTTTGCTATCTGTAGACTCATCGAATCTTTCCCTGACTGCTCCAGGAAAAAATATAAAACCTTTGTATCATTGCTATCACTAGCCTTGAAATAAGAGCACTAATTTTTAATTTTATCCTTTTAATTGTATTTGCATTATATATTACTCTGTAGCCTTAGTCCATCACATTTAGTAATCTAGCTTTTTAACCCTTGTATATACTAGCACCTTCACTGAATCTTTGTACATAGTTAGCACATAATAAATCTTAAATGGATTATTTCTAAGAAAATTAAGGATTTACTTAATTGAACCAGCTATGCCATTTTTTATTAGCTTAGAATAATGCTAGCTATATGAAAGTGAAATTGTTTGTTGTTAGTAAAAATTGGGAAGTATTTCAACTAATGTTAAAAACTTCACTTAGTGAATTCAGAGTACTTGAAAGATGTGTCTTAGAGAGTTTCTTTTCTTTCATCTCAGGATATGGTACTTCTTTAACCAGATCTTCCTTTGGTTATTTTCTCTTTGAAATACATGTACTTAATTTTCTAGCCACTCAGTGTCCAGTCAGGAACTTTTTGAAGATGTTAATTGTAAACTTATGTAAACACAAAAGGAAACTTATGGTTCTTTTTACAAGAAATTGCTGGGTTACCTCTTATTTTAACCTAGTCTCTTAGGAGATAGGACAGTTCTCTTGTTTTGCTTCTTTAAATTTTGAAAGAAGACTATCAGAAATTTGGAATTCAGCATCTTCTTTTTGCAGTTGATTGGTAGCCAGCTTTAGGAAAAATCACTAGAGAATTTAATTTTTGACTGTTTGAAGAAACTGTTACTCATACATGTAGTAATTCCTCCAAGAATCTAATACTAATGAAAACTTTTTTGTCTCTCTTGGTTATGTTTTTTAGCCTGTATTAGGGGTTTTAAGTTTAGACAAACTAATTTGATGTTTATTAGACAGACAAAATGACTTGGCCAGTCATTCTTCTGGGTTTTCTGTTTTCTTTTTTTGTTCCTGCTCAGAATATTAAAATTTAATCTTAATGCTTACGTGAAAATAGTGATCAAGAAAAAGAAACTTCAGCTTTTAGATTAACTTTCATACTAAATGGCTTTCTAATTGTGTTCTTTTTTGTGTATTTTAAATGGAAAGAGAACAAATGAAGTCTTAAAAATTATACCCATTTGCTTCCCATCCCCACCAAACAATAACTTGTTACTCTGATTTTTAAAATTTAGTTTGAATGGTTCAGAAAAATAGTAGATTTCCATATGCCCCCCCCATTCAGGTTTTCCAGTTGTTGATGCTTTACTATTTTTGCTTTTTTTCCCCTTGAATTTGTTGTGAATAAGTTTTAGACATCATACTTTTAGTTTTCTTAAATATTTTCCTGTATTTTCTCAAAATACAGACATTAATACATAACCACAGTCCAGTTGGCAAAATGAAGAAATTCTCATTGATACTATTATCTAGAGACTCTATTCAAATTTTACCAATTTTCCTATTCTTTAAAACAAAAGGTAAAAAGGATATATTTTTTACTAAGACAGAATGATTAGAGCTTATTAAATAAGTACATTCACTTATAGGAGGCACATTTATTTTGCACAGTAGCATTAGCTTCAAGAACTATTCTGGAGTGGATGAATCTTGTAGGTGATCTAGGCCAGTAGCTCAATTTTGTGAATAAAACTAAATGAGCACTCTGAGTCCTTAAAAGACAGAATTTTTTTATGTTGATGTAGTACTGGGACAAGAATCTCAGAACTGAAGTCCAGTTCTTTTACACTTGTCACAGAATTGTGTGTGCAAAATAAGTATTTTATAGTTACAAGAATGGAAGGGAAACTCCGGAATTTAAAATATTATCAAGGTATATTTTCACATGACATTTCTTTGTCTGTTTGAAAATTTTTTTAAATCACACACAGTTATTCATGCTGGTTTCCAAATTGTACATGTTGCAATCAGAAGGAATCAGAAGGAAGCTGATAATTTCATGTGAACACATGTGGTGGCTTGGTCTAACCTGGGCTATTACATAGGTGTTATGTCACCTTCCTTATAAACCTGGTTGATTTCATTTATTCTGTGTATTTAAAGGCACATAATATTTGAAGGGAGCACCTTTATTTTTTTTTTCTCCACACTCACCTTACAAATTTAACATACATTCACCCATTTCTTCATGTTTCTTAGAAAGGAGTTTCTTGAGCAAAAAGGAAAAAAAAGTTTACCCATTTAATCTGTCCACCTGTGTTTGGAGCACATACACTTTCATCTCAGAGAGACATTGATTATCATATTTCATTCCTATGTCAAATTTCTTTCACCTTTTCTGACCTCTTTCCTTGTGACCAAAAATATGCTTGCCCTTACCATTCTTTCATACAAGAAAAGATGCCTTTCACACTTTGTTGTGCCACACAGCTGTCATGTTTTTCTTTATCCACATTTGCCTCAGACCCATCTAAGGGCCTCATATGATAACTTCCAATTGTCACCAGTGTCCGACCAGTTCGCTATAGATATCACCATCTAGAATTTGACAGCTACCTAACTCAATATCTGAACCTGAACTTCTCACTTTCAGTTGGTGCTACCTGCATCTGTTCAGTTGTACTAGCCAGAAATTTGGAAAATCTCCCCAGATGCCCACTTTGTTTCTCATCTTCAGCATGCAACAAGTTAGCAAGTCTTACTGGTTTTGTCATCATTTAAATGTGGTCAGTTAATTTGTAGCACCGGAGACAATGCTGACATTCAGAAGGTCATCACTCTGACCTACTCTTCTGCTTCCTGCCTTACCTCCAACCTGTTTTCTGCAGTACATCCAGAATGGGCTTTCAAAAATAACACATCAAAAAATGTAATTGCCTTAATTCTTTATATCCTATAGCCCATATGATAAATTCCAGAGGGAGTTATCATCAAATACAATGGTTCCTGAAAAGTTTTCAGCCGTCATTTCTTTCTCTAGCCATAATAAATTCAGTACTATTTTCTGAATGTATTACACCTCTTCTATCACTCTTGCCTTTCATGTGCTGTTTTCTTCTTTGAATGCATTTTCTTCCACTTAGTCTCCTAAACATTTGTTTCTTCTAAATATGACTCGTTATTTTCTCTAAAGCCTTTAATTTCAGTTCCAATCTTCGCCGCCTGTATTTAGTGTGTATGGTTTTTTCTGTACTTAACCATTCTGTATGGCAATTACTTGCTTATAGGTTCATTTCTCCTTTGTGCTTCTAATTATAATCTCATGGGCAAGATCTGTATCTCGTCCACACATAAATCCTTAGTTCTGATTTTATCTCCTGGCTCCGAGTAGGTGCTCAATCCCTGTTTGTTAATGTTAAATTTAAATGAATCAAAAACAGAATAAACATCAAAACTCAATGTAGTGCTCTAGTTTAGATAATGGATGGTGTTAACCAGTGGACTTTTAATTTAGGGATCTGTCCTTATCGATTACTTCATGATTTCATTTTGGGAAACCCTTTAGGAGTAGAGCTGGAAAGTGGAAGAAATAATTTTATTCATACTTAGCAGACTTAATATATTTTTATGAGATAGTAAAAAAGGATCTTTTCTAATGCAGTGTAGTTTATTTATAATTAAGCAAATAGATCATAATTCTCAGATTTTCATTGTCATTGGAGCAAGAATGGCAATACAAATAACCCTGTCAATCAGATAACTTAAAAAATGTGTCCATCTTAAAATGCATTGGAGGAACTTATCTTCCTACTGTTTTTCTTTAGTTTTTTATTATTGAAATTAGTATGGTGTGTAGAATCCCAAAATTCTTAAATGTTACTTCCCCAACTAATATGTAATACTTTAATGATTGTATCTCTGAACACAGAGCAACTGACGGAAAGAAGCATTACTAGTAACACATAAATTATTGTCTATACAAACTGTAATTTTTAATATTGTCTAAATGCTTTCATTGATTTTTTTTCAGTAATTATTTTTATATTTTCATTCCCCCCCCTTCCCAATGAAACAATAAAAGGATCAGAGATCAAGAAACCCCAGAAGACGTACAAATCAGGCCAGAGGAGGATGTTCCTTCAGATCCTAGTATTAGTAATTCCAGTGTCAAACTGGAAAACACACTGGAAGATCGGGCTGAAACATCTAGGAAATCTCCAGGTGAAATGAGTGTTCCATTGGACAGCTCTTTACTTTGTACTTTGTCCTCAGAATCTCATCAGGAAGCAGCTAGTAATGAGAATGATAAAAAACCTGGTAACTGCAAATCTACATTACGGCCAGACGTTGGCACCAGTTCACAAGATTCAGCTGTCTTAGATCAGGAATTGTATAATTCCTTCCACTTCTGGAGGACTCCTCTTCCTGAAATAGATCTAGATATAGAGCTTGCTCAGGACTCTGAGAATAAACTCAGCCCAGAGAGACCAGAAGAAATACATGAAGTCACCATTCCAGGTTCTCCAAATGTCACTATGGCCACCAGAAGGGAACTTGAAGAAATGATAGAAAATCTAGAACCCCATATTGATGATCCAGATGTTAAAGGTATGGGAGATTCCATCAAATTCTTTATTCTAAAGCTGATATAAAATGTTATTTTCCCCCTAGAAAAATTGCTTTTTAAAAATTATGACTGTTGCCATCATGTTTTTTTTGTTATGTACTCATAAGTTGTGTTGATAAATGTGTTAAACTGATTTTTATGAAATTTCACTTAAGCTCATTAATCCATCATAAACAGATCTGTTGATTCACAAATCACTCTGAATTTTCACTAAAACAATGTTTTACGTTTGCAATGTTAAATCTTGACCCTTGCTTTAAATATTTTATTTTGGGTCTTATTTGTTTTTTTACAAATGGGTAGTGAATGTAGTTAATGTTTTTTAAACAAGAGCTATAGTCTATTAACAGACAATGGTAACTTCTCTTGTGGATTCTGATGTTTTAAGAGTTGTAAGAGTTGTAGTTGTTTGCAAGAGTCATTTTTATTTCCCAATTTGACCATTTCCCATTGGGTTATGTGTCACCTAGATTCTTTCCTTACGAATACCAGTCTTAAAACAAAAGGTTGACTCTGTTACATGTTGAAGTCCATGTGGCTGGAACCTGATGGAGATGTGATCTTTGTGTGCTTTGAAGACTACATGATGACGCCTATAACCATTTAGGGAAATACGAAATATTATTTAAAACAAAACAATTTTGAAAAATCTTACAAGTACAAGCTTTTAGATCTTGGGATTTTTTCCTTCCTTATTCCAGAAAACAAAAAGGTTTTACACTATCAGTTTGCTCTGTTAGGAAATACTCATATTTATTTTTATTTTTATTTTTTTAGAATTTCTTTTACTTTTATGCAAGAGCTGGGATATAGGCCAGAGGTGTGGGAGGGTGAGAGGATTCACCAGAGACAGAGCAGGGAGCAGAACAGGCAGACAACAGATATACAATGCTGAGGGGAGCAGCGGGCGCGACAGGAGAGGTCTGCCTCGCCCTGTGGGAATCTCCCTGCCCAGCTGGGAATCGAACCAGCGCTGCAGAGGCCTCGGACAGCTTCACAGCACTGTGGTCAACCCACTGCGCCTTGTGGGAGGCCAAAATACTCATTTTTAAAGCAGATATAGTGATATATTTCTAAAACTTACAAAGCTTTGTTGGGCCTCCCCAGGTGGCGCAGTGGTTGAGTGCTGGGCTGCGAAGCTGCCCGCAGCCTCTGCAGCACTGATTCAATCCCTGAGGCCATGGCGAGGGTCCCACATGGCGCGCAGACCTCTCCTGCCGCGCCCACTGCTCCCCTCAGCAGTGTATATCATCGGTCTGCCTGTTCTGTTCCCCGTTCTGGCTCTGGTAAATTCTCTCACCCACCCGTGCTTCTGACTGTCCCCAGTGCTTGTATAAATAAATAAAAAAATCTTTTAAAAAAAAAAAAAAAAAAACCATACAAAGCTTTGTTGTATTTAAACTTTTGAAATTGCATCAGTGGTTATCCAGTTAGCAGTTATCTTTATTTGACTTTAATTTATTATGAGATTTCCTTTTATAATTTTATACTTGGAGAAAAATGATTTAATTAAAAACTAAGTATATCCTTGATTGCTGAAAGTTTTTATTAAATTACAGATGATCAGTTTCACTTTTTTATCCTGTTTTGATTGTTTTGGGGATTATAATTTACATCAGTAAAATTTACCTTTTGAATGTATGATCCTGTGAGATTTGACAGGTACATTCAGTTGTATGTAACTCTTACCATAGTCAAGGTACACAATAGTTCCATCTCCATCATCCTCTAGCAACCACTGATGTTCTGTCAGAACCACTGTGTTCTGTCCCTATGATTTTTTGCCTTTTCCAGGATGCCATAAAAATAGAATCAAATGATATAAGATTGTTTGAATCTGACTTCTGTCACTTAATGTAATGTATATTTGAGACTTATACTTCTGTTCCATGTGGCTTCAATTCATCCTTTTTTATTATATTCTGAAACACAGGTAAGAACAGGGGACAGTATTTTCTCTACCCTTTTTTTAAATCTCAGTAGATTATTCCAGCCTGTGTTTGGTATTTTCGAAAGTTTTTAACAGCTTTCAGCTTTTTGTTTAAATAAGTATTATTTGTCAGATGGATTTTATTCAGTTGATCAAACCCTCGTAACTCATATTTTTCTTTTTCTTACACTCCGTTTTTCTTTACACTTTTTCTGATACCATTTTTATGAAAAAGAAAAATTGCTAGATAGGCTTTAATCCTATTCCAACAGATCTTGCTATCTTAGAGTACATGCTAGCTCTCTGACACATATTAGGCACTTAACGAATATTAATTAAAATGTATTTAAATGCCTTTTTTAAAAAATAAGCAAAAAAGTAACATGCATAGCTTATTTTTTCAAAAGACCTACGTGTGTACAAGTTTCAGGATACAACTTTTTGTTTCAGAAGATGTCTAATACTCTTCCACTTAAAAATATACTGTAAATTTACAGGTTGTACTTGAGAGATTTCAACACAAATACTATGTTGTGACTTAATCAGTTCTGTGTCTCAGTCAACTTTTACACCTGCTGTGATTTAAATCTATCATGTTCTTTCTATTCATAATTCTTTTACAACATATCCATTAATTGATTCATTCAGAACACTTAATGAGCACCTTGACTATGGACCAGATGCTCTTCTAAGCGCTAAATATATATTGGTAACAAATCATATAAAAATCATAGCTTCAAAGAAAGGTGAGATATGATGGCTATATGTACTATATGTACTGTATGTACTGTATGTGTGTATATATATATATATATAAAAAACGTAAATAAATAGGTTGGGAATTTACTGCTGAGGCTGCAGAATTCTTGAACATTTTATTCTTTGGAATTTGAGAGCATGTTTAATTCATTTAGTAACTGTGCCTTAATTTTCCATAGGAAGACAGAACTATAATTTTTTTTTTAATTTTGAATAATTTATTTTTTTTGTACATTGTGAGTTTATTTTTTTAATTTATTTTTTTATTTTTATATTCCCCATACAATTGCAACCCCCTGATTTTGACACCAATCTCTCCTTTCCCTGCCCGTCCCCCCAAAAATGTGTCTCTGGTTCATAGTTATTTGTTGATTTTGATTTTTTTCTTATAGTTATTCTTTTTCCTGGTCCCTTATTTAGGTTTTCTCGATTCCTGTAATGAGTGAGACCATCCGGTATTTTTCTTTTTCTTTCTGGCTTATTTCACTGAGCGTGATCCCTTCCAGCTCCATCCATGTTGCTGAAAATTGCATGTGTTTATCTTTTTTGAATGCTGAGTAATATTCCATGGTGTATATGTACCACATCTTCTTGATCCAGTCATCTATTTTTGGGCATTTGGGTTGTTTCCAAAGCTTAGCTATTGTAAATTGTGCCTCTATAAACATAGGGTTGCAGGTGCTCTTTGGAATTAATGTTTCTGTGTCCTTTGGGTAAATACCTAGGAGTAGAATTGCTAGATCATGTGGAAGCTCTGTCTTTAGTAGGTTGAGGAATCTCCACACAGCTCTCCATAGTGGTTGGACCAGTTTGCATTCCCACCAACAGTGCAGGAGAGTTCCTTTCTCTCCACATCCTCACCAACATTTGTTGTTGCTAGTTTTTTTAATATGTGCCATTCTCTGGTGTGAGATGGTATCTCATTGTTGTTTTGATTTGTATTTCCCTGATTGCAGGTGACGTTGAACATTTTTTCATATGTCTGGTGGCCATTTGCATTTCCTCTTCAGAGAAGTTTCTTTTTAGCTCTTCTGCCCATTTTTCGACTGGATTATTTTCTTTGTTTTTGTTGAGTCTCATCAGCTCTTTGTAGATTTTTGTGATCAGTCCTTTATCATTAGTGTTGGGTACAAAAATTTTCTTCCGGTCGGTGGGGTTTCTCTTTGTTTTTGTTATTGTCCCTTTTGCTGTGCAGAAGCTCTTTAATTTGATGTAGTCCCAGCTGTTTATCTTTGCCTTCACTATCACTGCTTTGGGTGATGTGTCTGTAAAGATGTCTTTGATGTGGATATCATGTAGTGTTTCACCTATATTTCCTTCTATGTATTTTATGGTTTCAGGTCTTATATCTAATTCTTTAATCCATTTTGAGTTGGTTTTGTGCATGGTGTGAAGTAGTAGTCAAGCTTCATTCTTTTGCATGTAGCGACCCAGTTTTCCCAGCACCATTTATTGAACAAACTTTCTTTACTCCAGTGCATATTCTTTGCTCCTTTGCAAAGATTAGTTGACCATAGATCTGTGGATTTATTTCTGGATTTTCTATTCGGTTCCATTGATCCATGTGTCTGTTCTGGTTCTAATACCATGCAGTTTTGATGATTATGGCTTTGTAGTATAATGTGAAATCTGGGAGAGTGATGCCTCCATTCCCTTATTTTTTCAGGAGGGTTTTGGCTATTTGGGGTTTTTGGTGGCTTCATATGAATTTCATCAATATTTTTTCTATTTCTTTGAAGAATGACATTGAAATTTTAATTGGAATAGCATTGAATCTGTAGATTACTTTTGGTAGGATGGCCATTTTGATAATGTTAATTCTACCAATCTATGAGCAGGGGATATCTTTCTATTTCTTTGTGTCTACTTCTGTTTCTTTTAACAATGTTTTATAGTTTTCTTTGTATAGGTACTTTACTTCTTTTGTTAGATTTATTCCCAAGTATTTGATTTTTTTTGTTTCAATAATAAAAGGAATGGTTTTCTTGATTTCTTCTTCTTCAGATTTATTGTTTGTGTATAGGAAGGCTACCGATTTTTGTGCGTTGATTTTGTATCCTGCCACTTTACTAAACTGATTGATTAGTTTAATTAGTTTTTCTGTGGAGTTTTTGGGGTTCTCTATGTATATTATCATGTCATCCGCAAATAGTGATAGTTTGACTTCTTCCTTGCCTACTTGGATTCCTTGTATGTCTTTCTCTTGTCTTATTGCTCTGGCTAGGACTTCCAGTATTATGTTGAAATGCAGTGGTGAGAGTGGACATCCTTGTCTTGTTCCAGATCTTAATGGGAATGCTTTCAGCTTTTCACCATGGAGAATGATACTGGCTGTGGGCTTGTCATAGGTGGCCTTCATGATGTTGAGGTATGTTCCTTGTATCCCGAGAATTTCAAGGGCCTTTATCATAAATGGGTGTTGTAGTTTGTCAAATGCTTTCTCAGCATCTATGGATATTATCATATGGTTTTATATTTCTTTTTGTTGATGTGTTGGATTACATTGATTGATTTTTGGATGTTGAACCATCCTTGTGTCCCTGGAATAAATCCTACTTGGTTGTGGTGAATTATCTTATGGATGTATTGTTGGATTCTGTTGGCAAGGATTTTGTTGAGGATTTTTGCATCAGTGTTCATTAGGGAGATTGGCCTGTGATTTTGTTTTTTTGTGCTGTCTTTGTTGGGTTTTGGTATTAGTGTAATGTTGGCTTCGTAGAATGTATTTGGTAGTATTCCTTTTTTTTCCAATTTTTTGAAAGAGTTTGTGTAGGATAGACACTAATTCACTGCTGAACGTTTGGTAGAATTCATTTGTGAAGCCGTCTGGGCCTGGGCTTTTGTTTTTGGGAAGTGCTTTGATTACTGCTTCAATTTTGCTGCTTGTAATTGGTCTATTTAGTTGTTCTATTTCTTCTTTGTCCAGCATTCGATGATTGTATCAGTCTAGGAATTTGTCCATCTCTTCTAGATTGTTAAATTTGTTCGCGTATAAATGTTCATAGTAATCTCTTATTTTGATTTCTACTGAGTCTGTTGTGATTTCTCCTCTTTCATTTATAATCCTATTTATACGTGCTTTCTCCCATTTTTTCTTTGTGAGCCTTGCTAAAGATTTGTCTATTTTGTTTATCTTTTCAAAGAACCAACTTTTGGTTTCATTGATCTTTTGGATTTTTTTTTTTTTTTAAGATTTATTTATTTATACAAGCACTGGGTACAGTCAGAAGTGCGAGAGGGTGAGAGAATTCACCAGAGCCAGAGCAGGGAGCAGAGCAGGCAGAAGGACCAAAGTACACTGCTGAGGGGAGCAGCGGGTGGCAGGAGAGGTCTGTGCGCCTTGCGGGACCCTCCTCCAGTGGCCGGGGAGTAGCCGGGGATCGAACTGGCGCTGCAGAGGCTGCAGGCAGCTTTGCAACCCAGCGCCCAACCGCTGCGCCACCACTGAGGCCCTGCATTATTTTTTTAATTTCTAATTCATTTATTTCTGCTTTGATTTTTATTATTTCCTTTCTTCTAATGGCTTTAGGGTTTTTTTGTTGTTCTTTTTCTAGTTCTTTGAGATGTGAGATTAGGTTGTTTCTTTGAGTTCTTTTTTGTTGATGTGAGCCTGTACTGCTATATATTTTCCTCTTATTACTGCTTTTGCTGCATCCCATGTATTCTGGAAAGTGGTGTCCTCCTTATCATTGAACTCAAAGTATTTTTTAATTTCTTCTTTGATCTCCTCATTAGTCCAGTGGTCTTCCAGTAGTGTGGATTTCAATCTCCATGTAGTGGGAAGGTTCCTTGTTTTCTTTTCGTGATTTATTTCTAACTTGATGCCTTTATGATCAGAGAAGATAGTTGGAATGATTTTGATTTTCATGTATCTGTTGATGTTTGTCTTGTGGCCCAGTATGTGATCGATTCTGGAGAATGATCCATGCGCACTTGAGAAAAATGTGTACTCAGATTTTTTTGGGTGCAGTGTCCTATAGATGTCTTTTAAGTCCATGAATTCTGTGTCTTTATTTAGGGCTCTAGTGTCTTTGTTTATTTTTTGTCTTGTGATCTGTCCATTGGTGAGAGTGGGGTGTTGAAGTCTCCCACTATATATGTATTTTCTTTAATATCTGTTTTCAGAGCTGATAGTAATTATCTAATATATTTTGATGCCCTTCATTTGGTGAGTATATGTTGATGAGTGTTATATCTTCCTGATGTATTGTCCCCTTAATCATAATGTAGTGTCCATCTATGTCTCTTAACTTTTTTTAATTTGAAGTCTGTTTCATCTGATATAAGTATATGGCTGTTCCTGCCTTCTTTTTTGGTCCATTTGCTTGTAGGATTGTTTTCCAGCCTTTTACTTTCAGTCTGTGTTTATCTTTTGTGGTTAAATGTGTTTCCTGGAGACAGCAGAAGGTTGGATTTTGTTTTTTAATCCAGTCTGCTACTCTGTGTCTTTATACTGATGAGTTTAATCCATTTGCATTTAGAGTTAATATTGATACGTTGGCATCTGTGTTTGTCATTTTGTTTGTCTTTTTTTGTGATTTTATGCCTTGCTTTATTCTGTTCTTGTCCATTCCTCTGTTGGTTTTGGCTTTAGGACTTCTTGTAGAATTTTTTGGAATGGGGGTTTAGTTGTAATGAATTTCTGGAGTTTCTGTTTATCTGAGAGGTCCATATTTTTTCTTTGTAGAGGAAGGAGAGTTTTGCAGGGTAAAGTATTCTTGGTTGGCATTTGCTGTCTTGAAGTTTGCTGAATATGTTACTCCATTCTCTTGCCTGTAATGTTTCTTCAGAGAAGTCAGAAGTTAACATGATTGGTTTTCCCTTATAAGTTATCTGTTTCTTCCCCCTTGCCAGTTTCATTATTTTTTCCTCGTCTTGGACGCTTGCAAGCTTTACTATTAGGTGTCTTGCCGTAGTTTTCTTTTCGTTATGGTAATTGGGAGTTGTTCTTGCTTCCTGGATGTCTATATTCATCTCCTTTATCATGTTTGGGAAGTTTTCTTCAATTATCTCCTTGAATAATTTCTCAGTTCCTTTGTCTCTCCTCATCTTCTAGAATGCCTATCACTCTTGCATTTCCTCTCTTCATGGAGTCTGATAATTGTCTAAGATTCTCCTCATACTGCTTCATTTGCACTTCTCTCTCCTTTTCTCTTTTGGCTCTTTATTTCTGTAATTTCTCTATTACTGATCCATTCTTCCATTTCATCGATCCTGTTTTCATTGCTTTTCCCAGAGTTCTTTATCTCTTCTAGTAATCTTTTTATCTCCTTCCTTTCCTTTCTTTCCTTTCTTAAGGTCTCAATTTCATTCTTCTGTTCAATGATTATTTGTCTCAACGCATTGTTTTGCTTTTTGTTTTCTTTCTGCTTTTTAATCAGGATGATTATTAATTCTCTATCTGATAGGCCGAGAAGTTCTTCCATGTCATCGTTGAGCTCTGGTGACTGTGTTTCTTTTTGTGGTGTGTCTTCCTGCTGGCTTGCTTGGTTATTTATATTTTTTCTTCTCCCTGTTGTTTGCTTTCTAATTAGTTCTATGCATTGGGACTTTGTGCCACTGGTGTTGGCGGGCATCTCTTTGGAGTGTTCCTTTAGGGGTGTTGGAAACTGTTTACCAGACTGAGACCAGCACTGGTAGGCCAAAACTCCACCAGGGTGTTTGTTGATGCTGTGTTGCTGGGCTCTGTCCCTTACAGTTCCCTCCCTCTGTATTTACTCAGTTCCAACAGGGAATCAGCTAGTTGGTGATTTAGTTCTGGTCACGAGGTGGCGCCCAAGACCCGTACTTGCTGACCTGTGCTTTTTCCCAGTGGTTCTCTGAATAGCGGAGTGGGGGGTGCAGGGGAGCACCTCAACACAGGGGCTCTTATTCAAGCCAGGTGCTGTGTCTGCCCTGTGTTCACCAGGTGTTGTGCCCGCAGCTATATGGATCCCACGATCTGAAGTCTGCACTCTAGGTCTCAGTTCCAGGGCTATCAGATCCAAAACGCTGGGTGTCACCCTGTGCATGCCCACTGCTATGGCGTGTCCCACACCCCGGATCCTGTGCCTAGCTCTCAGTTCCAGGATGGGGTCTTACTCCACACCTTATTTCCCTCCTTACCACCGTTTGCGTGGCCCACCCTCTTTGAGCACCTGAGGGTGTTTTTGTGATCCCTGGTTTCCAACTATAGGGTGTTGGTGATTTTTTTTCTGGTGGGTAGGTGGTGCCAGAGATCTTTCCTAGTGTCCTTCGGGAACTGGTTTTAACCCCCTGGGTTCCGGGGGAACAGAGTGGGAGTGGCATGGAGAGCCTCAACGGCGTGGGGGTGCTGTGTCTGCCTTGTGCCCCACCGTCGTGGGGATCCCAAACCCCCAATTTCGTGCTCCGGGTCTCAGTTCCCAAAGCCCTCAGGTCCAGGACACGGGCTGTAGCCCAGTTCAGTGTCCGCAGAAATGGCGCCTTTAGCACCCCGCTCCCGTGTCCGGGCGCCTGGTTTCTGATTACTCAGTGAGGGACATTCACCTCAATGAGGCACACCCCACCCCCCTTCTCCGCAAGCTTAGGTAGCAGGCACGGGGATCTGGGCATCCCTGATCTGCGTATGCTTTTCAAGTGTGCTGCTTTTCTGCACAAGCTTACCGGCTGGCTTTCGTCTGTTTGTAGGTCTCCTGGGAGTCTTTATTTTTCTCCAGTGGCGCCTGTAGCCATTCGCTCACCTCCACGGTGAACCCTGCACGGTTCTCTACAGTTCCACTTCACAGGGTGCTGTGGCTGAAATAGTTCCTTTCCACTCACAGTCCCGTTTGATGCATAGTTTGTTCTTGTTGGTTGTTTCAGTTTGGTTTTTTTTTCCTCCTTTCTGTTGGTTGGAGAGTGCCGATTTTGTGGGGAGGGGAGGGGAGCAGGGTTCTGAGCTTTCCTCCCTTCTAGTCCTCTTTTATGGCAACTTTCTTCTTCGGGCAGTTTGTCAGTCGCCTGTTTATCTTCCCTGTCCCATTTCTCTCAGGGACCTGCCGCTTTTCCTCGCTATTAGCTTTTTTTTATGGGAGGTCTTACTCGCAGCGTCTCCTTGCCACCATGTTGATGACGTCTCCCAGAACTATAATCTTAAATTGGAAAGTTCTAACCAGCAACTTAACTAGTTTCCTATGAAAATTTTTTCTTGACTTTTGGTGGATAAGATCATTGGGAAGTACTTGAAGGCAGAATTACGATAGCATCTGCTCAGAAAAACCATTTTAAGGCATACCCTCAAGAGTGAGTGTCACTTCAGTTGAACCTCTGTGTCACATGTTCTTTTCCCTATTCCTTGGGAAATGTCATGGGAAACAATACTTCTGTTTTATCTCTTAAGGAACCTTTTGTTCTTCATAGTCTTGCTAATTTAAAACTGACTTTTGTAGGCCTCCCTGGTAGCGCAAGGGGTTGGGATGCAACCTATGAAGCTATTCAAGCCACTGCAGCACGAGTTCAATCCCCCAGCCAGGGAGCTACCCACGTGGCTCAGCGACCTCTACTGACTGGCCCGCTGCTCCCCTCAGCAGTGTATTTCAGTCAGTTCGCCTGTTCTGTACCCCACTCTGTCTCTGGTGGGTCTTTTCATCCCCACATCTCTGACCTGTACCCCAGTTCTTGTATGCATAAATAAATAAATCTTTAAAAATAAATAAATAAATAAAACTGAGTTTTGGACCTCTCTAGTGGCACAAGGGGTTAAGTCTCAGCATTATGAAGCTATCTGTAGCCACTGCAGCATGAGTTCAATCCCCAGCCAGGAGCTAACCCACGTGGCACAGCAGACCTCTCCTGTCTTGCCCACTGCTCCCCTCAGTAGTGTATTTCAGTCAGTCTGCGTGTTCTCCCCGCTCTGTAGTGAATTCTCTCTCACACACACCCCCCACACAAACAACCCCTGGCCTATGACCCAGTTCCTGGATGCATAAATAAATCTTTTAAAAAATAAAACTCTTACTTTTCTAGATGCATTGATAAGGTTTTTCTTTATGAATTTTTTAAAAATATTTATTTATTTATACAAGAACTGGGGTACAGGCCAAAGGCGCGGGATGGTGAGAGGATTCACCAGAGATGGAGCAGGGACCAGAACAGGCAAACTACTGGAAACACTGCTGCGGGGAGCAGTGGGCAAGACAGGAGAGGTCTGCCTCACCATGTGGGTTTCTCCTTGGTTGGCCAGCAATTGAACCTGCACTGCAGAGGCTGTGGACAGCTTCACAGTGCTGTGCTCAACCCGCTGCGCCACTGGGGAGGCCCTCTTTATGAATTTTTCATCAAAAAATTTAATAGTGTTTCCAGGGACTAGAATGAGAAATTCATGTCAGGAAAAAGAAAACTCTCAGTTACAGAACAGAAATAGATCCCGTATGGAAGGCCACTAAGGGAAGTACTTATAAACTATGAAGGTGGGAGAGATCCCCCTTTTCATTGGGAAGTTGAGTTTTTCTTCTTTGCCTAGGAGTTTCAAAATGCTTGAAATTTGGGATCACCAAGCTGATTCAGGATTGAATTTGAGTAGAATTAGTGATACTAGCTTGATTTTCCACAGCTAGGTTCATAGACTACAAAAAGAAAAATTGCCCAGACTCAAAATATTTTCTGTCCAATTTAGGCTCAAGAAAAGGGTTGGGCTCTTTATAGCAGTAATGGTCAAAAAAAAAAAAAAATATTTGCTCACTGATTGAAATCAGTAATTATTAGGAACTTGTAAATAATCACAGTATATAGCGTGTGGAAGAGTTAGAGATTATAAAGGTTAGTTCAGCTCTACCAGATTCTTCAGAGAAGAAGTCAAATTTGAGGTTTCCCAGTGGTTCCCATTTTTTAGTGTCACTGGAGAGGGGGAGGTACTGTGTTTCTTCACAAATCCATTTTTAAAATGATCAGTTTATTTGGCAGGTTTATGTCAAATAAAGATCTTCTGTCAGGTGATTAAGATGCCTGGTTTTCTCTCACATCAGAGAGTTACCAAGAGTTAAGCATAGTGGGGCTTAACTACCTGGATCATTTATTCCCTGGTAATGTTAGTAATGGGTGACAATGTGTGAGACATACACTAAACTAGGAGGAAATCAGCAGTACTCTCAGCATTTCCAGAAATCACAGTGGGGAAGATAATAATTCAAGCACCTTTCTGTTAGAATATCAATCTGAGACTATTAGCAAGAGAGTTAGCAACAGAAATTTTGGTGTTGCTCACAGATTATACAACTGTGGTTCCTGGGATTTCAGTCTGCATTGTAAGTCAAGTGTAGATCTTGTTCAGTTTTCTTAAATTAGTCTTAGGGGGTATATGTTAAAATTTCAGCGTTAACCAAGCATTACATTCTACTGCTTTCTGTGGCAAGAGAATTTAAACATCTAGCCTCTTCCATTAATGATTTTTATATCAGTTTTTGAAGAAGGTAGCTTCACCATATAACTCATTTATATGTAGTCTATTCAGAGATAAATGACCTGTGTAAGGCATTTTCTGTTACTTCCTGAAGAATAGAATAGACATGCAGAAAGGACCACACCCTTTACACTTTTCCTGGGATGGGACACTTTAACCTTTATGTAGTGTGAAGTCTCACTTAGCAACTATTTTGATTGTGTTTTGGAAACTAAGATTCCAAAGAAGGGGCTTAAAGTGATTTGAGGGATTACTACACATCACAGCTAAAATTCTCAAGAGAATGCGTATCCTTTTCATGAATAACTTTTTATGATTAAATACCTGCATTTTACTTAATTTAGCAAACAATGACCTAGTAGAATAGCGCCTCATCCTATATGTTTCTTTTATCTTTATTGCCAGTACTAATGTATTTAGAATAGAAATTTTATAAATGCAACAGCATAATGTTATCTTAATAAAACGGTCTCTCTGATTACTTTTGAACTCTTTAAGCAATTTTTGTATTAAATAAATATGAAGTTAAAATTTATTTTCGTGTTATGAGGATCCAAGTGGATTGTTACTTGAAATAATACTAAGCAATATTTTTGCCAAATTTCTCATTTATTTGGGGGGAAGGAAGACTGCTTTATTCATTTCATTTTCTGAATGAACTAGAGAAAAATAAACTGGAATAAGATGTGAGCTGTTTAATGTAACTGCAATAAAAATATTTGTAATTGCCATTGTTTTATATTGGCAGGGTTTGTGTGACTGCTCTTCTGCTAAAATAGCTTAGTAAGTAAGCCTTGTTAGTTTGATTCACGCACTACCAAAACATAGTTAACTTATACTGAAATTGACTCCTTTTAATAAATTGGAGGTACCTCCAAATCTAGATAGCATTTCTCTTTTTGTACTAACGCAGAATAATGTATAGTAGTGGATAAACATTTTTAATCTCATGAAAGCATATTAGTCATCTACTTTTTCTCTCAGAGGACTAATGATTTACCATAGTAGAGTGCTGTTTGTTTTTTTTCAGCTTTTTGATGGCAGTGTCAAAAATGTATCTCATTGATTATGTATAATGCAGAGGAAAAGCCCACTCGCACTTGGTAACTCTGCCATTCATTTGCCATCTCCCTTTTCTGCCTATAGCACAAGTGGATGTGCTGTCCGCCGCGCTACGTGCTTCCAGTCTGGACATTCGGGAAGAAGCCAGCAATGCAGAAAAGAAAAGTGATGTGCAAGATGAGCTTGGTGTAAATGAGTTACCGAACTGTAAAATAAACCACGACGCTTCTGTGCCTTTAATCAGCGATGCTGTTGAGGTAACAAACTTAGCAAGGTGTTGGTCAAGTGAGAGCAGTTTGAAAATAGAGGTCTTTTGTTGGGGAATAGTTGTAGCTAGTCACTTTCTTGTTGCTGCATGTTTGTTGCTGATTTTTCTCAGCTCTCCTTTTGCGCATAGTACAAGTAACTGGTAACATATCCTGTCTTTGACATTCATATTGTGTTAAATGCATTGAAAAGCGAATCCCAGTCCTGTCTACATGACCATTCTGGTAGCCTTAATGTTAATGTAGCTCACTGCAGTGAAATAGTCTTACTGGAAACAAAGCTATCAAGAATAATTAATTCTTCCCTTTTCTTTTTGGAGAGGTGCTTTGTTTCCGATCGGACCATTTCACTGCAGCAAGCAACACAGTATTCTGAGCTGAAGATCGGGACTTGAGGCCATGTTGCGGAGGGCCAGTGGCATTATCTGGATTCTGGAGTGTGAGGGTGGGTACTGTTACTAGCATCATCTTTGCTGTGTGCTTGGAGCTGTTCTGTATGACCCTTCCCTAGTTTCCTGCTATGTCTCTACCAAGCCAGCATCATTTGGTGTCATTATATTTTATCCCTTGTTTATATAAAAAGGGAGAAGGAATATGCCACTAATTGCCAGAATCAAATGGGTATGGGTCAGAGTGCCCTGACTGATGAGCTCAGAAAAGTGTTGTGCCTGTGCACACATTGGGATGGCAGAATTCTTAGCGCTGTAGTAGATTCCTATTTTGTTTTTTTGATAGATGACTTCTGGTATAGTTGGAAGTTTTGCATAATACCAGTGCTTCTGAATGAAACCCTGACCACTTAATCATCAGAGGTTTAAATACTATGATATATCTACATATTAGAAGGTATTTTGTTTTTGTTTCAACTGTCAACAATATATATTTGTGAAATTACAAATTAATAACTAAGAATAAACAGCAAAAGAAAAATCACATGTGATATTCCATGGCCTCCAACATTTGACTGAAAGCACCCTCTAAATAGTATTTTATAAACCCACTAATTTTAGATATGTGGGCCATTTCAAAATTATTTCTAACTTTATTTTTAATTACTTTCATTCTGGAATTTAGTTTCACACATTTGGGAACCTGTCCAGCAAATTTGATGTAAGGCAGGGGGAATTCTTAGGAGGTCTTAAGTATGTTAAGTATGTCTTAAAACTTAAAACGTGAAGAATTTGTATATATTTATATCTTTTTGCTCTCTTGAAAGGTAAGTATCTTAGATAGTTTAAATGATGAAGACTAAAGACGACACAGCTCCTTAAGTACATGTTTTTTTCCTAACAGAATATGGACTCGACTCTTCACTATATTCATAATGACTCAGACCTGAGCACCAGTAGTAGTTATAGCCCTGATGAGGAAAGGAGATCTAAAGTACAAGTAAGTAAAATGCTATTAATTTCTAAAAGCACTTAAATCCTTTATTTTGTGAGTTTGTCTATTTTATACTCTTTTACATACTTTTTTCATACCCTTTTTCTTATAATTTCAATAACAAAATTTAAGAATCATCATCTTCCCACACTGGTGATCCCATACTTCATTCAGTGTAACTGTGAATCACAGCTCTACCTATATTTTTTCATAAATTTTTTGTCTTTCAAAGACACAAAGAATCATACCATAATGCCCAGATGTTTCATCATGCCTGCATTGCCAAGAATTATGAGATATACCTTCATTTCAGAAATAAAAACATGAATAATTGACCCAGAGCCATTAAAAAGTGACATCAGTGATAAGTTGATAAGTAAATTTCAGAGATTTTTAAATATGGAAAAATAATCTGTGCTTATATTCTTGGAATATGATAGTTTATACCTTGCCCTTTTTCTTTTTTAAAAAATTGGATCTTCAAGATCTTTTCATAAGAACACATAAAGACTCCTCCCAAACCCTGTACCTATCTATAGTACAGTACAGTTCAGTTAGAGAAGGTTGCTTTAGAAACTCCAGGCTTAGTTTTGTTATGATGTTACAAGCTGTGCTACCTTTATCAATGCTTACATATGCATGTTGTTTGCTTCTGGAATTATAGGTAAGTATTATCGTGATTAGATTTTGTAGGTCAAACTATAATCTTTATTGTTCTGTTTATTAAAAATGGTATCAGTATTCTAAGTGTTTTAATGTGCTTTTTTTCCCTACTTCTGTTGAGACATATTTTTCAAGTCAAATATATTTAGATTGTCTTACTCTTTTTGTGAATTTATTTCAGTTTTGTCTTTAGAAAAGAGTGAATTGCAAAGTTCAAAATTCAAAAGATACCAAAGCATTCAGTGATGTTTCCCTCTTTTTCTTCTGCCATCCATTTTGCTTCCAGAGGAGCAATTTTACCTTTCTTTTGTCCTTCCAGTGCTATATTATACATGCATAAGCAAGATTGTAGGTGGTAGGTGCATTCTTTTCTTTCCTTTTTTTTAAACTTTTTTTGGGGTGGGGGGCAGCGGTGTAGAAGAACCCAGATGTAGGCTAGAGGTGCAGGGGATGAGAGGATTCACCAGAGACACAGTGGGAAGCATCATAGGCAGATTTACTGAAATGCACTGCTAAGGGGAGCAGTGGGCAAGGCAGGAGAGGTCTGTTGTGCCATATGTGGATTAGCTCCCTGGCCAGGGATTGAACTCAGGCCGTAGTGGTGACAGTGCTGAGACTTAACCCCTAGGCCACCAGTATGTGGCCTAACATTTTCTTTTCCTAACATTTATACAAATAGATAATACACACTTTATATAGTTGCTAAATTTCTACCTGAAGGAGGTGGTGATTTTTTAAAGACATGTTCTTATAGCAAGCATGCAAGAGTACCTGTTTTACCACATTCACTAGTTTATATCATACTTTCCAATCTTTGCCAGTATTGAAAGGTACAGGTCTTATTTTTAATATATTTTTAAATTTAGTCATTTATTGTCTTTTAAAATTATTTTTATGTTTTAAGGTCATATTCATTGTTTTTCTCCTGGACTTGCTTTATTTATATATGTATGTATATATGTATTTCCCTTAGCATGTTTTTAACTCTTTTCAGTTATTAGCTGAAGTTTTGAGATTGATTTTTCTCTACTATTTGAGAAATGCTATGTTAAGTTCATCTTTTAAAATTTAAGTTTACCTTATTCATATTTAAATTACTCAAAATGCATCTCTTTCATGTCTCTTCATTAGGATGTTGTACCTCAAGCTCTACTAGATCAATATTTATCTATGACCGACCCATCTCGTGCACAGACAGTAGACACTGAAATTGCCAAGCACTGTGCATATAGCCTTCCAGGTGTGGCCCTGACCCTTGGCAGGCAAAATTGGCACTGCCTGAGAGAGACTTATGAGACCCTGGCTTCAGACATGCAGGTGAGTAAAGCGCAGAGGAGCTACAGGGTATGCGTGTTACAGGAAGGCACAGCGTTTCACCTTTCAAAATCTAGTGGAATTTCTGTTCCTGTACTAGCAAGTCCTTAGTATTGCAGGAAATTATGTACAGGAGACCTTAAAATTAATACCAGAGACCTTTCTTTGTGTGTACTCCAAGTCCCACACTTGGGTGGGTTCCTTGTTAATCTAAAATATTAGAAATTATCTTCACATTTGATATCCTAAACTCTTAACTTATAAATGTGCTATTGTATAAAGTTTATATATAGATTAATTCTTGGAAATAAAGGGTTTGTTTTACCCCTGGAAACAGTGTTATAAATACTCAATTTTTAAAATTCCTTAGTAGAGTGGTAGTAATTGTTAGCAGCTCTGAGTCCAGGCCCCTGGACCCAGTGAGTGTTGCAGTAGAGGCAGAGAAGGTTCCCAGGGTGTGCTCTTTCCTGTCCTCACCACTGCCACCCCTTTGAAAGAACAGAAGATACAAAGTGTTACCTCAGGTGTTTTGCCTGGACATCTGTGACTTTCCTCCCAGGCTTTATTGACAAATTTACCTCTTTTCCAAAGAGTGAAATTAACATCTGTTACTAAGAAAAAAGTCTGGCTAGACTTATACCGAGACATGAATGATTTTCCCTTAAATTGCTGACTTTGTATTTTCAGGGAATTGCAGGGGTTGAGACTAAGTCAGAAATGAACGTAATCATGATTACGTAGCTTAAGTTCCTTCTCTGACCTAAGAGGTTAAGAAACTGGGGTCCGGGTGAAATGATTTTATCTTGCGTTCGCCTATGACTTCAGTGCTAGAGTTGTGATAAAAGCCCAGCTTCCATAGCATGCTTTATTCTCTAGTTAGTGCAGTTCCATCTATATCCCACAGAATCCAGGGGTCCTGTGGGACAGGCACTTCTGTCCCCTTTTCCCCATCAGAGCCTCTCTGCCTTCATCTCTTTGATATGGTGAGCGTGAATGTAAAATTTAATTTCAAGAGTGGTTCTGGTATTTGGGAACAGAGATAAACCTTTGCCCTAAAAGGCTTCTAAGCAAGGTAAAGTTTCAAGTTTAGGTAGCAAATTAAAAATTTGAAAATTAAGGCAGTATGGAAGTGTTTTTTAATGTAGTTTTCTACAAATGAATTTCTTTTTAGGAGTTCTTTTCCAGAGCTGTCTACTAAAGATTTTCCTATTTTTTTTATTTCTTTAATTGCTACTTCCTTCAAAACATTTTATTATGTTTTAATCCAAGATACAGACTTTGTGGGAATTGGGAAGGGAGGAGTAGACTGAGAGTGGTATTGGCCAGTCCTGGATTGACGTGGGACATCAGTAAATGTTTAGAGCACTACCAAACTGTGCTGTTAGTGTTTTTCCTTTCTTTCTTTTTAATAATGGACAAGGAGATAAGGCATATTATGTAGGGATTTAACATTTTTCTGCCAGTTTTTGATAAATAGTAGGCGTTTAAAAATTGGTATTACTATTATTTTGATTTGGATTTAATTTCTCATTTAGATTAATAATACTGAGATTGAAGATTTGTCTTCATATATTGTGTGAACATTAAAGTATTAAGCACTTTGCATTTATCTTACTAATATAATTATTTTTATTTCCTCAGTGGAAAGTTCGAAGAACTTTAGCCTTCTCCATCCATGAGCTTGCAGTTATTCTTGGAGATCAGTTGACAGCTGCAGATCTGGTTCCAATTTTTAATGGATTTTTAAAAGACCTTGATGAAGTCAGGATAGGTGTCCTTAAACACTTGCATGATTTTCTGAAGGTAACTTTTAAATATCTCCTAAAATTTTAAATACCACCTCTGTAGTTCTTAAATTTTTATTTTCTGCTATCACTAAATAATATCGATTTCTGTGTGTTTTATATGAGAAAATGCAGCCATAAATTGACAGTGAGATGTGCTCTAAAAAGCCCTATTCTGATCATTTAAATTTTTAATTTAGAAGTGATTATGCTAAATTTTATTTTTTTTAAAGCTCTATTTATGCATAGGAGAACTGGGGCGTAAGCCAGAGGTGCAGGGGTGTGAGAGGATTCACCAGAAACAGGGTGGGGCAGAACAGGCAGATTTACTGAAATACGCTAATGAGGGGAGCAACAGACCAGACAGGAGAGGTCTGCTGCACCATAGGGCAAGTTCCCTGGCTGGGAATCAGACTCAGGCCGCACCTGTGATAGATCATGATAGCACTGAGACTTGCCCCCTATGCCGCCAGGAGGCCCCTAAATTTGATTTTAAATGTTAGATCATGGTTACAAATGATTGTACCACTTTCTTTTTCAAAATTACTGAATAAAGTATATGTAAAAATTTTTGTAGTAAGTTAGAGAGACTTTGTTGTAGTTTAGGGATCTTAGAATTTACCTCTGATCTTTGTTACTCCTTTGATGTGGCATCTGTAGTCTCAAGGTGAACAGCACTGTCTTTATAAATTATTTAATTCTGAAATACTGTTGTTTCCTAGACTTTAGTTTTTAAATTGGCTCACTGATAGTCCTAAGGTTTGGGATGTAGAAGTACTATATTTCTGCTTTTTAAAAATCGTGAACACCATGTTGTTACATTTTATAGAGATCATGCTGAAATTTCTCCTAAGTGTCCCTAAAACAGCCTTTGTAGCTTTCCCCCCTCGATTCAGAATCCAGTCAGGAATCACAGTGAGTTTAAATATCTTTTCTCTCTAGTCCTCTTAAATCTAGAACAGTTTTCCTGACTTTATGTGTTTAATATCACTGGCATTTTTTGAAAAGAGCAGGCTGGTTGTTTTGTGTAGAATGGATCTTATTTTGAATTTGTTGGAGTGTCGTTATATAAAATGCGCACGTGTGACACGCATGCACACAGGACTGTGTGGTGTCTGTCTAGGCTGTCAGGTGTTTTCTGAGTGTATCAGTTACAATGTAGGTAATGTGCTGTGACTGCTCCTCTCCTTGGTCTCACTCTGGTTACCTGGCTGTCAGCTCACCTTTTTTTTTCGGAAAACGACCTTTCACCTTCTCCATATATGTACTGAGGTGTTGGGTGGGGTGGGAGTTGAGATGCTTTCAGACTCAATTAACATCTTCCCCCGGTCTTTGCCTAACTCAGTTGAAATTGTGCTGGTTGTGTCTAATACTGATTTTCTGTTTTTGTAATTCCTTCTCTCTTTTATTAGTTGGCATTCTCATATAAAGATAAGCTTTCTGTTCTTTTCCTATCCCCTTTGGAAATTTTTTAGTATCCCATGGACTTCAGAATTATTTTTATTCAATGTAATTAATCATTTTTGGTCATTTCTTTCATTTAAACTGCTTTGTTTTTTTAATATACTTTGCTTTGTCCCTCTGAGTGTCAGCTATTTCTCCAGAGGCCCCTAGTCTTTTTTAGTGGAGAGCAGTATTTAAAAACCAAAATCTGGGCTAGATGTGCGTACTGCTCCTGGGGTGCCATGTCCTTTAGGCCTTTTCGGTACAGGAACTAAGAGGGGTTTTTGTTTTTTGTTTTTAATTTTTGAGTTTTTATTGGCATCTCTACTTCTAGTCCACTATCACTTGCGCTTCTTTCTTCACTTTCTATTTTTCTTTTCTCTCACTTTAAAAACTCTGTTCTTAACACTAGCATGTTTGGTCATTTGCCCAGTTCCACAACATATAGGAAATAGTTTCAGAATTACTCCAGCATCAAATCAACTATATAATTTTCAAGGTGTCTTTAGGTACTTTCTTAGAACATCTCCCATGAAGAGGTCTAGTCGTTGTCCTAAGATCAAGCATAGACTTTTCCCAGTGTGATTCTTATCTATTTGATTGTAGAGTTACATTTACTTGCTTTTGTTTACAGCAGATTTTAGGGTTTTTCCCCCTTGTTGATTAAAATCCTACTTCTAAATATTTGTGGGATAAACTACTTTTTTCTTTTCCTTTTTTTTTTTCACTCAACAATTAACTTGTTGAGCACCTACAATGTCCCATCATTGTACCATCTGCTGTGCTTACATGTGAATAAGTAGTTGGAGGTCATGACTTGGATAGAGTGTCATGGATAGAGTGGAGAGTGCCATGTAAGAGAGCAATGCCCCAGACACTGGGGGCTTGGGTCACTGACAGGCTCAAGAAACAAATATTTCAAAAGAAAGATGATAATGACTTTTGAAGATAAATAGGATTATCAGGGGGACATGAATTTATAAATTCTTAAAGCAGTTCAATAATTCTCTTCTCCTTCAGAACTATTAATCATATTATTTATAGGTGTTTTTAAACATTAGTGAAATAAATAACTTCTAAACCTTATCCTAGTAAATATTTCTATTTTGTTACTTCAGCTTCTTCATATTGACAAAAGAAGAGAATATCTTTATCAACTTCAGGAGTTTTTGGTGACAGATAATAGTAGAAATTGGCGCTTTCGAGCTGAACTGGCTGAGTAAGTTATAACAATTTATTAGATTTCGTTTTGGAGGGTTGTGTCATTCACTTCCTCTTTATCTTTTCTGGATTTTTTCCATCATTTCTTGTAGGCCCAAATTTCTGTCTAGTATCCTGTTTCACATTTCCTGGAACGCAGGTCTTGCTGACAATGAATTTTCTCGACTTTTATTTTCTTTAGAAAAATCCTGTTTCACTAATTTCTTTTTAAATTGTGGTAAAATGCACATAACCAAATTCACCACTAGTGACATTTAGTGTGTTCGTAATACTTTGTAACCATTACCATTATCTAGTTTAGAGCATTGCCTCGTCCCAAAAGGGAACTGCATGCCCTTTAAGTTGCCACTCTTCATATCTCCCTGCCCTTAGCCCCATCAGCTGCTGCTCTGATTTGTCTCTGTGGATTTGTATGTTCTTCACATTTCATATAAATGAAATTATACAACATGTGGCCTTTGACTTTTCTTAACATAATGTCTTTTAAGATTTGTTTATATTGTGGTGTGTATCAGAATTTTTGTTCTCTGTTATACTTGACTAATATTCCATTGATGAACATAACATGTTCATTTAATCCATTAATCATCAATGGAAATTTGGGTTGTCTACTGTTTGGCTGTTTGTTGTGTGTGGTACTGATGTGAATATTGATGTACAAGTTTTTATTTGAACAAGTTGTCAATTTTTTTTAAGTTGGATTTGCTGGGTCAGTTGGTAATTCTATATTTTATTTTATTTTTTTAGTAAAGAGTTTTTTAAAATTTTCATTTATACAAACAAGTACTGGGGTGTAGGCAAAAGGTGCAGGGGCTGAGAGGATGCACCAGAGACAGAGTGGGGAGCAGAACAGGAGATCTACTGAAATACACTGCTGAGGGGAGCAGAGGGTGAGAAAGGAGAGGTCTGCTGTGCCATGTGGGTTAGCTCCCTGGCCAGGGATCGAACTCATGCCTCAGTGGCTGGCAACAGCTTGATAATGCTGAGACTTTAACCCCTGTGCCACCAGGGAAGCCCCACTTATTCTGTGTTTAATTTATTGAGAAACTGGTGTTGCTTTTACAGCGCTATTCCCACAGTGCTATTCCATTTTATATTCCCACTAGCAATGTATGAGGGCTCTAGTTTGTCCATGTCCATGCCTTTTTTTCAAGTATAGCTGCCATTATCGTGAATGTGAAATAGCATTTCCTTGTCTCATTTTTGTGTTAATTTTCCTTTCCTTAATGTCCAGTGATACTCAGCTCCTTTTTTATTTGCTTATCAACCATTTGCATATAATTTCTGGAGAACTGTCTATTCAAGTTCAATTCCCATTTTTATGTTGGTTTATCCTAAATTGGGATGTGGAGTTTCAAGATTCTAAACCTCAACTGAATTTTTAAAAGATATTTTTGCTAGATATAGACTTTGGGCCTTGCACTTTTTCTTTCAGCACTTTACAGATGTCTCTCCATATAGTTCTAGCTTGCTGACTTCTGACTGGAAATGGGTTCAGTCCACCTAGTCAGAATCCAGTTAGCTTGGGCTGTTTTGTTGCTGTGGTCGCCCTCAGTGCCCTGCAAGCTTTAGTTCTGGCTGTGAGCTGCCATTACCTCTTGCTGAGGGTGAGATCTGTGGTGCTGAGGGTGAGATCTGTGGTGCTGAGGGTGAGATCTATGATGGGTGTTTTTAAGAATTCACATTGCATCCTCAGTTTTTTAGCTGTTCCTGGACTTCTATAATAGAAGTATTGACTTCTCTTGCTGCTCCCCCAATCCTAGACTGCTATTCTTTGCAAGGAAAACTCTGTGCCTGAGCTTCCTCAGAATTGCTGCCTTCCCTCCTGTTGCAGCCAGTCTCTGCCTTGTGTCTGGCATCAGTCTCGGGCAGAGGTTTGGTGCCCCTTCCTTTGGGGTAGAGTTTTCTTATCCCTTTGCTACATGTGTTCTTACCCATACCCATGGGGTACATGGGCTTTGTTGTCAGTTTCCATCAGCAGCCTATAACTCTTGCTTTGTTTTTTTTTTTTTTTTTTTAAAGAGTTATTTATTTATTTGTTTGTTTGTTTATTTGTTTATTTATACAAGCACTGGGTACAGTCAGAAGCGCGGGAGGGTGAGAGAATTCACCAGAGCCAGAGTGGGGAGCAGAGCAGGCAGAAGGACCGAAGTACACTGCTGAGGGGAGCAGCGGGCGCTGCAAGAGAGGTCTGCGCGCCATGCGGGACCCTCCTCTGGTGGCCGGGGAGCAGCCGGGGATCGAACCGGCGCTGCAGAGGCTGCGGGCAGCTTTGCAACCCAGCGCTCAACCGCTGCGCCACAGGGGAGGCCCTAACTCTTGCTTTGTATGAGAGAAAAGAACCTGAAGGGGTTTCAGTCCTATCCCCCACTGCCAGTCATTCCTGTCTGCTGGGGTGCCCCTCTCCAGTTTTATTTCCAGGACTCATTTTCTTGGCAGCACCCAGGGGAAGCCAGTGAGAATTTGCCAAGTTTGCAATATCAGGAAAGTGTCAATAAATGTCTCTGTTTGTGTGGGTTTATTTATGTACACAGGGGCATGTACTACAGTATGTAAATTCATGTGTATAGTTCACTTCTTTCTTATTATAGATGTGAGTAATTTTCATTGTAAAATTTGATAGGTAAAAATAAAAATCATTCCCATGTAAGGTACTCCTTCAGGGGCACTGTTGCGGCTCTCAGATTAGCCTGGTGGATGCTGTTAATGTTGAGTTCTCCTAAGACAGTGTCTAGAGGACATTTTCTGTTATTTCTAGCAAAGGTCTGTTTCCACTGGAAACTGCTCATAGTCTTGACAGACAAGTCAGGCTACCTAAAAATGTTAGAACTTCATTATTTAGATAACTGAATTATATAGATGAAAGTTTCTCAGTGCAGTCTAAATAGTTACTATGGAAGAAATGTGTTCCATGTTCCAAGTGAACATACAAGGAAATGCTTTGCTCTGCTGCAGAATTTCACAGCATTAGTTTTCCTTACATTCGGAAAAAAAGAGCTACTCCTTGAACTTGATATCATTTAAATGCATTTCCTAATAGATTATCTTGAAGGTAATTCTGTGCATGAAAGAGAGACCTGAATGTGTTCATCTTACAAAGTCCAGTATTATAGATTATTCAGATGATTAACTTACTTCATGTATATGTTTTGAAATTTTAATTGTTTTTATTTTTATAATTCATTTTTGTAGACAGCTGATTTTGCTTCTAGAATTATATAGTCCCAGAGATGTTTATGAATATTTACGTCCCATTGCTCTGAATCTATGTGCAGATAAAGTTTCTTCTGTTCGTTGGATTTCCTACAAATTGGTATGTGTTAAACTTGTACAATTTTTGATCAGCGAACTAATGTGGTCATAGAACAGCAGATAAGCCTTACTTCCCTGGGTTCCCCTCGTAGGTCAGTGAGATGGTAAAGAAGCTGCACATGGCAACACCACCCACATTTGGAGTGGACCTCATCAATGAGCTTGTGGAAAATTTTGGCAGATGTCCCAAGTGGTCTGGTCGGCAAGCTTTTGTCTTTGTCTGCCAGGTGAGGACTTAACCATTTGTGACGCATTTTTCTGTCTAGAACTTTGTTTCTTCTTTTACTCCTTGCCTCTCAGACACCCTTTTTCTTATCCTTAAGGAACAGAACTTTGCTGTTCAACTATTATAGGATCACCTGCTACCTCAGAGTTGGCCCTCTACCCACCTCACTCCTGGGTCCGCCAGCAGTTTATGAAGCTGGCACATCTCACAACTCAACCCACTAGGGGGCACATGGGGGTCTCTGACTCAGCTCAGGTGTGAAAGGTGACTTGTGAACCTGCCAGTCTCCATAGGGCAGTAAAAGCTGTGTAGAGCTCTGTGGGGACATGTCATTTTTTTCAATGTACATTGTTACTAAAAAGTTTGTTAGTGTTGTGACTTCTTAGACTGAATTGACAAATCTAAAGCAGTCATTTCTTTCCCCCAGACGGTCATTGAAGATGATTGCCTTCCCATGGATCAGTTTGCTGTGCATCTAATGCCACATTTGCTAACCTTAGCAAATGATCGGGTTCCTAATGTTAGAGTGCTGCTTGCAAAGACGTTAAGACAAACTCTACTAGAAAAAGGTGGGTAAATAACTCTTAGGAAAAGTGGCAGGGAGGAAGTTCACAGATGACATGAGTAAATAGATATCAAAGCAGAATCTTGTATTATATGTTTGTAGATAGAGGACTGTACTGTAAGTTGTTAATGGTGGTTCTCTCTGGACACAGATGATTAAAAGGTGAAGAAAGGCACTTCTAATTATCACCCTTCTCTTCACTTGAATTTTTTTTTAAAAATTTAAAACTTAACTAGTTTTAAAAGCTGGAAAGTCATTTACAACTGTATGAAAAGCCGTTGCCTTTGACCTGCCCCACGTGACATCTGTTCTTCTTACTTGAGGGCTAGGAGAAGTGTTTGTTTTTCCTCCTCTTTTTCATTCATTAGTTATAAAACAAATGCATTGTAGTATTTGCTGCAGATTGTAAGCTCCTCAAGATTCAGGTTGTTTTATTTTTTGTAATCCTCCCCCAACCCCACCCCGGCTTTCCCCAATAAATACCAGTTGAATGCATGAACTCATGAATGAAGCACAAAAAGAAGTTTCTAGTAGACTGTGAAGAATGTGGGTAAATACTGCTTTTTTCTCTCCATTGGAATTCATTTAAATTTTTAAAAAGCCAGCTAGCTAATGAAGACTTGGATTTGGTTTTGGTGTTGGAAGTGTCTTCCTATTTACTGAGTGGTCAATAGCTTTGACAGATACAGTTTTAATATATATGTTAGCTTTGCTGCCACTGGTCAAGCAGTTTAGCTGTTAAAAAATAATTGAGATAAATCTCATAATTTTTTTTTTTTTAGATTTATTTATTTATGCATATAAGAGCTGGGGTACAGGCCAGAGGTGTGGGGGTGAGAGGAAACACCAGAGACAGAGTGGGGAACAGAACAGGCAGACTGACTGAAATCTGAAATACACTGCTGAGGGGAGCAGCACGGAGACAGGAGACATCTCCTGCTCCATGTGGGTTGCTCCCTGGCTGGCTGGGGATCGAACTCGTGCTGCAGAGGCTGCAGGTTGCTTCATAGTGCAGTGCTTAACCCCTTGCACCACCAGGGAGGCCCAATCTCATAATTCTTTTATGTTTGGGGTTTTTCTGTAATACAGATCACTTTGGGTTATTAATTATAGTTCAATAGAATACACTTTATTCTGGTAGAAAAATTGTGTTTTATGGCTAAGAACTTTTTATACTTAACAGAAGTGAAATGTCAGGCTAATTTCATTTGTAATCTGTACTTTTCACTTCCAGAATATTTCCTAACCTCTGCCAGCTGTCACCAGGAAGCCGTGGAGCAGACCATCATGGCTCTTCAGATGGATCGCGACAGTGACGTCAAGTATTTTGCAAGCATCCACCCTGCCAGCACCAAAATCTCCGAAGATGCCATGAGCACAGCTTCCTCAACCTACTAGAAAGCTTGAGCCTCAGTGTCTTTCCTGCTTCCTGGGGAGCCGAAGTGTGTCGAGTGTTCAGCACAGGTGTGACGTGGGGCAGCCTTTGGGAGAAGGAGAGACCTTCCTTTCTTGCGAACTTAATTGCAGGTGCAAGTTGCCTACATCAATACCAGGGATTTTAAGAGTCAAGAGAAAGTACAGTAAACACTATTATCTTATCTTGACTTTAAGGGAAAATAATTTCTCAGAGGATTATAATTGTCACCGAAGCCTTAAATCCTTCCGTCTTCCTGACTGAATGAAACTTGAATTGGCAGAGCATTTTCCTTATGGAAGGGATGAGATTCCCGGAGACCTGTATTGCTTTCTCCTGGTTTTATTTAACGACTGATAGATGGAATTCTTATAGCCAGAGGCGGCTGTGAGCCAGGATGTGAAAGAGACCTTCAGTATTAGCCCTGTGTCCATGCAGGGAGGGCCTGTTGGGTTCTGTGGCCAGCTGCCTAGCCCGGCCCGGCCCGGAGTGTGAATAGTTTTTGATGTGTGTAAATGGGAAAGGAGATTTTTTTTCTTTTATTTCTCCTAAGGGCTTGATCCTAACACTAAAGTAGAATCGGTTTTTAACTCTTAAATGCAGCATATTGCTGTACACATTACAAAACAAAGTTTGCTGAGTATCTGTGTCCTGATTTTTTTTTTCATGCTGGTCATGACCTGAAGGAGATTTATTAGCACGTATATTGTATGTCAGGTGTTTTTAACTTGATCATGATCAGCTCTGAGGTGCAACTTTTTCTTCACATACTGTAAATATCTGTGACCACTCTTGAGAGTGTTGCAGTCTTTAATCATGCTGTTTAAAACTGTTGTGGCACAAGTTCTCTTGTCCAAATAAAATTTATTAATAAGATCTATATAGAGAGCTATATACACTTTTGATTGTTTTCTAGATGTCTGCAAATAAATGCAATTTGTGACCTGTATTATTGATTTAGTATAAAATGGGGAAAGTAGATTAAAATATTTGTCTTTTAACTAGTTTAGTCATTTCTTTGAACTCTGCATCTATCCCCCGGGCCAGATCTGCGCTGGGCAGGAGCCCCTGTGTCTCTGCAGCCTCTGGGGCCGGCGTGCCTCCTGCTCTCCGGGGCTCTTGTTCGCAAGAGCCATCTCTGAGCCTCAGTCTCATCTGTAAACCTGCTCGCTCTCAGGGTTGCTTCGCAGTCAAGTACGAGACCATGTGGGGGTGCTTTTGCAAAGTGCTGTCTAAATGTCAGTTGATCTCACGGGCCCAGGTTGAAAGACCCTTGACCTCGCTGAATCCTCATGGTGCTTCTCTGAATGTTGGTTTCGTTTGCTAAGTGGGAACTCAGGGTTTCAGGAAGTGATCCGGGTGCCCGTCATCCTTGGAAACATATATAGGCCGCTTCCTATAGAAGCCCTCACAGATAAGCCCTTTGTTTTCTTATTCTTGCATTATAACCCAGGCATGGGTGCACTGAAATTCAAAATTCCACTGAAAAATAGAGAAATGAGTTAGTACCTCCACCGCGACAGGTGACGTGGGTAATAAGGGCGGGACTGTGGAGAGGAGGAAGGCGGAGGAAGGCAGAAGTTCGAGGGGTGGTGCCGGGTGAGGGGAGGGCGTCTGAAACAGCATCAAGATGAGATTGAAGGAGGGTGAGGCCTCGATTTAATTCAGCCTAATTTTTGAGGTATATAGTCTCTATTAAATTATACTTTGTCCCCCCAAACCTCAGTCTTGTAAATTATATTAGAATCAGGCTGCTGTATTTTCAAAAGCAGTCACCGTGATAGAATTCAAGTTCAGGGCATGCTTAGAAATACCACAAAACTTCTTAATGCACCAGCCAGTTCTTTCCAGTCTTTGTGCTTCAGCTAGGTGGTGTGGTAAGGAGCATCCTCAAGTCCAGACGGTCTGGAGTACTCGCTATTGGAATTCTATTTCTTTCACTGGCAGTGAGCACAAAAGGCACCTGTGTTGTTTAAGAGTTCCTGTTTTATTAACAGCAACACCTAGCCAGGCCAGCTTGAATAGTCTTTAATGAAGTTCAAAGTCAGAAAAAGACTGGAGTGTCACCTCCCAATTAGCTACTTAGCAGTGACTGTCATGGTCCTGTGGTTGCCTTGAAGGCTGGCCAAGGTGGGGGCATGTTCAGAGCAGCAAACACTGAGTGTGGCAAGGGGTGTTGGATCCTAAGGCATGATCTCATGGTGTAGGGCCTACGGAAGAAAGTTAGGCTTCCGGGCCTCCCCTGGTGACACAGCGGTTGAACACTGGGTTGCAAGGCTGCCCCGCACCCTCTCTAGCTCTGGTTCGATCCCCGGCCGCCGGCAAGGGTCCCACATGGCGCGCAGACCTCTCCTGCCGCCCGCTGCTCCCCTCAGCAGTGTACTTCGGTCCTTCTGCCTGTTCTGCTCCCCGCTCTGGCTCTGGTGAATTCTCTCACCCTCCCGCGCTTCTGACTGTACCCAGTGCTTGTATAAATAAATAAATAAATCTTTAAAAAAAAAAAAAAAAGGCTTCCAAGGCAATATAAAGACCAAGCAAATGTGGGAAATTGAAGATTCAGCCATTCTTTTAAATCCCTCTTGAGGCAAAAATAAAATCTGCAAACTAGCTGGTACTCAGACTTTCATAGCAGATGAAAAAATGTCAATAATTGTCCTTACAGGTGTTTAATTTTAGGACTTTTGAGTGAACAAGATAAAGGGGAAAACTGTATCTTTAAGAAACTTGAAGCTTCATGCTGATAGGCTTGGTGGTTGCCAGTGTTTTTCTCCTGCCCTCCACAGGCATTCCTCACCAGCGTGCAGCGCTCCCTGCTCTAAATGGCCTTTGCCGCCCCCTCCCCTTGTCTGGGAGTTTGAGCTTACTCAGCTAGCCCCTGGTCCCCCTAGTTGTCCTCCCTCCTGATGGGATGACTTGGGGGGTTACCTTTTTTGCGGGTGACCTTTGCCCTTAAATCTCAGGTATTTCTGTGGTGCTAGTTTTTCTAGAATCCTCTAAATTGGTCAAGTACTAAGGTCCTGAGAGAGCTACAGGGGTGACACCCTAAGAACCATCCAGGCTGCCGGCATCTTGTCATGGAACCCCTGTCCGTGTGACCGGGCAATTCTTAGTCTGTGGGGGAAGCACTCAGGCTATGCTGGCATTACCGACTCTCCTCATACCAGGTCAGCCCAGGTCCCATTTATGTAGGATGGTCCGTTGCCTAACATCTTGGAAACTGAGTACGCCAGAAGGGATATGTCCCACGCCCTCTCCAGAGTCAGCTTTCCAAAGGAAGGTGGCTGAGACAGCAGGTGAGCTTATTGTTTTGGGATGTAACTGGGAGGGAGGGACCTGCAGGAAGACAGCCAGGCTCTAAACTTACAGTTTACAGGAAGGCGCTCTGAGCCCAGATTCCTGGACACACAGTTATTTCCTTATATGGTAATTTTCTGTGCAAAATTCCAGAAAGAGAAGCAATGAGTGAGGAGGAGGAGAAAACTCCCAGCAGCTTAAAACCAAGCAAATGGCTTTTCAGAATTAATAATCCTCTGACTCAAGGGGAAAAGAAGTGGAGTCTGGAAATAAAACATGAGTAAGAAAACCTTTGTGGATTCTGTTGTTTTTTTGTTGTTGTATTTTTGAACTCCTGCTGTAAACTCCCTCGGCTGGATGTAGAAGAGGAGCCAACCCAGCGGGAGGAGCTGGCCATGGAGGAAGACACCAAGCCAGCCTGTGCCTTGCGACCATGGCCTTTAAGTGGCCTGGACGGACATGTTAGAGCTACAGTCTCCACTAGGGAACCAGACCAGACCACTGGGCTAGGGTGGGGACAGAGGCCCAACTCTCACCGCTCCCCACTAGAAACTTCAAACTGAGGTGGTTTTGTGACCACCTGAGAATAAATGTTTTCCCTGCAGTGGACATTTTGAATTGAGGCCATTTCAACTGTAAACACCTAAATACTGAAAGTGGTGCTTTCTTGTGGAAGGTGTTTTCTTCAGTAACTCCATTCAGTCTGTTTAATGCCTGTATTCATTTTTTTCTGTAGAGAATTGATAAACTAGTTTTAGTTTATAGCAATTATCTCAACTCTTCCTAGAAGACAAGTACTCTATTTAAAGTGATTTTAGTCCATCAGCATTTTAGAAGCTGTGGTAGGTTTATTTCTACTACGGCTTCTCCTTTGAGGTCAAATTTTGCTGGCTTAGATTTACCACTTGGATTTTTTGTTAGTAATTTTTGAAAATTTCATCCTGATCAACTGTATTTCGTGGTAATTATATCAATGGCTTTATTAGAAGTCAGTATTTTAGATGTTCCATGGGAAATTCGCCAGCTTGGAGATTCTGGAGCTGCACGGCCTGGTGGGTTGTCTTCCCACCCCGGGAGATTCCCCAGCAGAGAACGCTCCAGGGCCAGCCCCGTTGTGAGGAAGTGCAAGGAGAGGCTACATTGCCTTGATCGGAGGATGAGGGGAGGGAAAGAAAAACGAGAGGCTTCTCAGGCTTAGGAACACAAGTCCCACTTAACTGACTTCTCAGCTCCCAGCGGCCAGCCAGCTTCTGCTTATCCACGGAGGCCCCAGGGTGCAGCCTCATCCCTCATAGGGACAGTGCTGATCCACATGAGGCTTTTCAGAGGCTGATGCAGAATAAGAAAGAAACTATAGTGTGTGTGTCGGGGGAGGAGGTGAGGCATGTGTGAATGTGTGCACAGCTGCCATGGCACGCCTTGGATGGTCATTCTAAGATTTTTCTGGTTTTCTCACTTTTTTTTTTTTTTTAAATAATAAATTTTATTTTTATATTCCCCATACAATTGCAGCCCCCCCCCATTCTGAACCCAATCCCTCCCCTCCCACCCCGCCCCCCTAAAAGTGTCTCTGGTTCGTAGTTTTTTGTTGATTTTGATTTTCACTTTCTTATAGTTATTCATTTTCCTGGTCCCTTATTTAAGTTTTCTAGATTCCTGCTATGAGTGAGACCATCCGGTATTTTTCTTTTTCTTTTTGGCTTATTTCGCTGAGCATGATCCCTTCCAGTGCCATCCATGTTGCTGCAAATGCATGTGTTTATCTTTTTTGAATGCTGAGTAATATTCCATGGTGTATATGTACCACATCTTCTTGATCCAGTCATCTATTTTTGGGCATTTGGGCTGTTTCCAAAGCTTAGCTATTGTAAATAGTGCTGCTATAAACATAGGGGTGCAGGTGTTCTTTGGAATTGATGTTTCTGTGTCCTTTGGGTAAATACCTAGGAGTGGAATTGCTGGATCATATGGAAGCTCTATGTTTAGTAGGTCCAGAAATCTCCACACAGCTTTCCACAGTGGTTGGACCAGTTTGCACTCCCACCAACAGTGCAGGAGAGTTCCTTTTTCTCACACCCTCGCCAACATTTGTTGTTGCTAGTTTTTTTAATATGTGCCATTCTCACTGGTGTAAGATGGTATCTCATGGTAGTTTTGATTTGCATTTCCCTGATGACAAGTGATGTTGAACATTTTTTCATATGCCTGTTGGCCATTTGCATTTCCTCTTCAGAGAAGTTTCTTTTTAGCTCTTCTGCCCATTTTTTGACTGGATTCTTTTCTTTGTTGTTGTTGAGTCTCATCAGCTCTTTGCAGATTTTTGTGATCAGTCCTTTATCATTAGTGTTGGGTGCAAAAATGTTCTCCCAGTCGGTGGGGTTTCTCTTTGTTTTTGTTATTGTCTCTTTTGCTGTGCAGAAGCTCTTTAATTTGATGTAGTCCCAGCTGTTTATCTTCGCCTTCACTATCACTGCTTTGGGTGATGTGTCTGTAAAGATGTCTTTGATGTGCAAATCACGTAGTGTTTCGCCTATATTTCCTTCTATATATTTTATGGTTTCAGGTCTTATGTCTAGTTCTTTAATCCATTTTGAGTTGATTTTTGTGTATGGTGTGAGGTAGTGGTCAAGCTTCATTCTTTTGCATGTAGCGACCCAGTTTTCCCAGCACCATTTATTGAACAAACTTTCTTTGCTCCAATGCATAGTCTTTGCTCCTTTGTCAAAGATTAGTTGACCATAAATCTGTGGGTTTATTTCTGGATTTTCTATTCAATTCCATTGGTCTGTATGTCTGTTCTTGTTCCAATACCATGCAGTTTTGATGATTATGGCTTTGTAGTAGAGTTTGAAGTCTGGGAGTGTGATGCCTCCATTCCCTTCTTTTTTTTTCAGGAGAGCTTTGGCTATTCGGGGTTTTTTGTGATTCCATATGAATTTTATCAATAATTGTTCTATTTCTTTGAAGAATGACATTGAAATTTTGATTGGAATAGCATTGAATCTGTATATTGCTTTTGGAAGGATGGCCATTTTAATAATGTTTATTCTTCCAATCCATGAGCAGGGGATGTCTTTCCATTTCTTTGTGTCTTCTTTTATTTCTTTTAACAGTGTTTTATAGTTTTCTTTGTATAGGTCCTTTACCTCTTTTGTTAGATTTATTCCCAAATATTTGATTTTTTTGTTTCAATAAAAAAAGGGATGGTTTTTTTGATTTCTTCTTCAGATTTATTGTTTGTGTATAGGAAGGCTACTGACTTTTGCGTGTTGATTTTGTATCCTGCCACTTTACTGAACTGATTGATGAGTTGAATTAGTTTTTCTGTGGACTTTTTGGGTTCTCTATGTATATTATCATATCATCTGCAAATAGTGATAGTTTGACTTCTTCTTTTCCTATTTGGATTCCTTGGATGTCTTTCTCTTGTCTTATTGCTCTGGCTAGGACTTCCAGTATTATATTGAAAAGCAGTGGTGAAAGTGGACATCCTTGTCTTGTTCCAGATCTTAATGGAATTGCTTTCAGCTTTTCACCATTGAGAATGATACTGGCTGTTGGCTTGTCATAGATGGCCTTTATGATGTTGAGGTATGTTCCTTGTATCCCAAGAATTTCAAGGGTCTTTAGCATAAATGGGTGTTGCACTTTGTCGAAAGCTTTCTCAGCATCTATTGATATTATCATATGGTTTTTATATTTCTTTTTGTTGATGTTTGGATAACGTTGATTGATTTTCGGATGTTAAACCATCCTTGTGTCCCTGGAATGAATCCTACTTGGTCGTGGTGAATTATCTTATGGATACACTGTTGGATTCTGATAGCTAAATTTTATTGAGGATTTTTGCATCAGTGTTCATTAGGGAGATTGGCCTGTAGTTTTCCTTTTTGTGTTGTCCTTGTTTGGTTTTGGTATTAGTGTAATGTTGGCTTCATAGAACGTGTTTGGTATTGTCCCTTCCTTCTCAATTTTTTGGAAGAGTTTGTGAAGGATAGGCGCTAATTCGTCTCTGAATGTTTGGTAGAATTCATTTGTAAATCCATCAGGTCCTGGACTTTTGTTTTTGGGGAAATTTTTGATTACCATTTCAATTTCGCTGCTTGTGATTGGTCTGTTTAGGTGTTCTATTTCTTCTTTATCTAGCTTTGGGTGATTGTAGAGTTGTAGGAATTTGTCCATCTCCTCTAGATTGTTGAACTTGTTTCCATATAACTGTTCATAGTAGTTACTGATATTCTTTTGATTTCTGCTGTGTCCGTTGTGATTTCCTCTTTCATTGATGATCCTGTTTATTTGTGCTTTCTCTTTTTTCCTTTGTGAGCCTGGCTAGGGTTTGTCTATTTTATTGATTTTTTCAAAGAACCAGCTCTTGGTTTCATTGATCTTTTGGATTGTTTTCTTAGTTTCAATTTCATTTATTTCTGCTTTGGTTTTTATTATTTCTTTTCTTCTACTGGTTTTGGGGTTTTTTTTGTTGTTCTTTTTAGATCTTTGAGCTTCGAGATTAGGTTGTTTCTTTGAGTTCTTTCTTGTTTCTTGATGTGAGCTTCTATTGCTCTATATTTTCCTCTTATTACTGCTTTTGCTGCATCCCATACATTTAGGATATTGGTGTCCTCCTTGTCGTTCAATTCAAAGAATTTTTTTTTCTTTGATCTCTCATAGTTGGGTCTCCAGTAGTGGTTTTTAATCTCCATGAGGTAGGAAAGTTCCTTGCCTTCTTTTTGGTTTATTTCTAGTTTGATGCCTTCATGGTCAGAAAGATGGTTGATATGATTTCAATCTTGGTGTATCTGTTGATGTTTGTCTTGTGCCCCAGTATGTGATCGATCCTGGAGAATGATCCATGTGCGCTTGAGAAAATGTGTACTCCGTTTTTTGGGGTTTAGTGTCTATAGATGTCTGTTAAGCCAATTGCTCTAGGTCCTTATTTAGAGCTTTGTTTCTTTACTTATTTTTTGTCTTGTTGATCTATCCATTGTTGATAGTGGTGTGTTGACGTCTCCCACTACGTATGTGTTTTCTCTGATGTCTGTTTCAGAGGACAACAGTTGTCTGATATATTTTGGTGCTCCTTCGTTTGTGAGTATGTTTAATGAGTGTTATTTCTTCTTGAAGTATTGTCCCCGTTGATCATGATGTAGTGACCATTGGGGTCTCTTTTATTTTTTGAGTTTGAGTCTGTTTTATCTGATATAAGTATAGCTGTTTGCTTTCTTTTTTGGTCCATTTGCTTGTAGGATTGTTTTCCATCCTTTAACTTTGAGCCTATTTTTATTTTCGTAGCTAAATGTGTTCTGGAGACAGCAAAAGGTTGGGTTTTGTTTTAATCCAGGCTCAACTCTGTGTTTTATTATTGAAGAGTTTAGTCATTTACATTTAGAGTTAATATTGATATGTTAGCATCTGTATTTGCCATTGTGTTTGTCTTTCCTTTGATTTTATTTATTATTCTTTATAATAACTTTTTTTTTTTTTTTGGCCTTCTTTCATTGTTATTCGTCCTCTGAGGTTCTGGCTTTAGGACTCCTTGTAGTATTTTTTGGAGTGGGGTTAGTTGCAATGAATTCCGGAGTTTCTGTTTGTCTGGGAAGGTCCATATTCTTTCTTCAAGAGGAAGGAGCCTTTGCGGGATAGAGAATTCTTGGTTGCATCTGTTTTCTGGAGCTGTTGACTATGTCCCTCCATTCTCTCCTTGCCGTAGTGTTTCTTGGAGAAGTCTGATGTCAGCCTGATTGGCTTCCTTTGAATGTTATCTGTTTCTTCCCTCTGCAGCTTCATTATTTTTTCCTTGTCCTGGATTCTTGT